>NC_080623.1:2931824-3255157 GCF_027887145.1 Ammospiza caudacuta
TTGCTCTGGGGGTCCCCAGGAATGTGTGTGACATCCTGGGTTGCTCTGGGGGTCCCCAGGAATGTGTGTGACATCCTGGAGAGCGTGGGGGTGTCCCCAGGAATAAGTGTGACACCCTGGAGAGCAGGGATGGCTCTGGGGGTCCCCAGAAAGGTGTGATTGGACCCTGCCAAAGCCATTCCAGGTGCTGGAGGGACACCTTGGGGACAGTAAATCACGCTGGCCTCCAGCTGGTGTGTGCCACACCTTGTCCTCAGCAGTGCCAGCTGGGATCGTGGCATTGCAGGAGGAGGAGGTTCCTGAGGTGTCCATGGCCCTCCTGGCATGGTGCCCACTCCTCCTCCTCCCTGCCTTCCTCCTCCCTTCCCTGCTGCTCCAGACCCTCCTCAGCCCTGATAATCTCTCTTTTCCCTGGCAGGACCTGGACGTGGTGGGTGATGGGATGCAGTGCCCACCTTCCCCTCTGCTCTTTGACCCTTCTGTGAGCCTGGATCCAGCCCTGAGGGACATGGCTGAGGCTCCCATCGACATCCTGGCCCTGGAGGAGCCTGACAGGGGCAGCTCCTGCTCCCCCCTCATCCCTGCAGCCCAGGGGCCTGCCCAGGTATGGACTGACAGGGCTGTAGTGGTTATAAAGGGAAAAAAATCCAGAATTTCCTAAGAAATCTGAAAGCTCCTCAAGACCCAAGAGGTCCCAAAAACTCAGGAGCTCTCACAAACCCAGCCCTTCCCTCCCTCCCAGGAGCACCAGCTGCCCACAGCAGCTTCTCTGGCTGTTTTATGGGATTTCTCCTGGCTTTATTTTGAGGTCTGTGGTGGTTAGAGAGAAACAAAAGCAGCTTCCAGCTCCCTGCACAGGGCTGGGGGAGTAGAACTCCAGGGGAAAAAAACCCCAAAAACAACAACGAGGGTCTCTCAAAAATCCAAAATTCCCAAGAAATCTGAAAGCTTCTCAAGACCCAATAGGTCCCAAAAACTCAGGAGCTCCCACAGACCAAGGAGTTCCCACAAATCCAGCAATTCCCACAAACTCAGAGTTGCCAAAGACCCAGGAACTCTGATAACCCCAAGAGCTCCACAAACCCAGCAGCTCCCACAAATCCCTGAGCTGGGGGGTCCTTGATCCCATATTGGGGAATCCTTGATCCCATATTGAGGAATCCTTAATCCCATATTTGAGGGTGATCCCTGAGCTGGGGGATCCTTGATTTCATATTTGGGGAATCCTTGATCCCATATTTGGGGTGATCCCATACTGGGAGCTCCTTGATCCCATATTGGGGGTCCTTGATCCCATATTGGGGAGTCCTTAATCCCATATTTTGGGGTGATCCCATATTGGGGAATCCTTGATCCCATATTAGGGGTCATCCCTGAGCTGGGGAATCCTTGATCCCATATTTGGGGGTGATCCCATATTGGGGAATCCTTGATCCCCTACTGGGGGATCCTTGATCCCATATGGGGGGTCCTTTATCTCATATTGAGAAATCCTTGATCCCATATTGGGGAATCCTTAATCCCATATTTGGGGGTGATCCCATACTGGGGAATCCTTGATCCCATATTAGGGGTCATCCCTGAGCTGGGGAGTCCTTGATCTCATATTGGGGAATCCTTGATCCCATATTTGGGGGTGATCCCATACTGGGGGATCCTTGATCCCATATTGGGGATCCTTGATCCCATATTGGGGAATCCTTTATCCCATATTTGGGGGTGATCCCATAATGGTGGATCCTTAATCCTATATTTAGGGGTCAGCCCTGAGCTGGGAGATCCTTGATCCCATATTGGATGAGTTTTTCTCTTCCTCCCACACAGCAGCTGGGTGTGCCCATGGTCTGGGTGGCATTAGGAGTGCCAGGCTGTGGGTGCCACCCTTGTCCTGGGCATGTCTGGGACAATGGGGATGTCTGGGAGGCTCTTGGAACCTCTTAATCCCAGTTGAGGGTTTTTAGGGGAGTTGTTTCCCAGCCCAGGGGTTCCCCTTTCTTCCTTGGAGTCTTAATTTTCACTGGGAAAACTGAAATTTATTCCTCTCATCCTTTCCGGAGCTTGGGGTTTCTTTGGGGTGTCCCCACAGGGACAGGCGATGTCACCCACTGTCCTGTCATGGTTCCTGGGGTGATAGCCAGGTTTTGGGGTTCTCATTTCTTCCTTGGAGTTACTTTTCACTGAGATAATTGAAATTTATTGACTGAAAATTTTTCCTGGCATCCTTTCTGGAGCCTGGGGCTATTTTGGGGTGTCCCCACAGGACAGGTGATGTCACCCAGTGTCCTGTCATGGTGTGAAACCCAAGTTTTGGGGCCACATCCCAGGGGTTCTCCTTTCTTCCTTGGAGTCTTAATTTTCACTGGGAAAACTGAAATTTATTCTTCTCATTCTGTTTGGAGCCTGGGGCTTCTTTGAGGTGTCCCCACAGGTGATGTCGCCCACTGTCCTGTCGATTAATTAATTAATCCACATTAATCCTGTGGATTAATGGTTCCTGGGGTGAAAGCCAGGTTTTGGGGTTCTCCTTTCTTCCTTGAAGTCTTAATTCTCGCTGGGATAACAGAAATTTATTGACTGAAATTTGTTCCTGGCGTCCTTTCTGGGGCTATTTTGGGGTGTCCCCACAGTGACAGGTGATGTCACCCACTGTCCTGTCATGGTGTGAAGGCCAAGTTTTGGGGTGGGGAGGGTGTCACACCCCAGGCTCTGACTGAAGACCCCCAGTTTTTCTCTAACTGTTGGTTTCAAACAAGAGCCCAGAGCAAAAACCCTCCCGGTCTGTTGGTGCTCCCACCTTGTGGAGTTCCCAATTCGTGTGGGAGTGACACTGCCAGCCCCAGGCTGTGTCCCAGCACCCCCTGCCATGTCCCTGTGCTATCCCAGCAGTGTCACCTTCCCTTGCAGCCCCAGCAGCAGCCACAGGGAACGGCCTCGACCAGCCCAGCCCGAGGAGCCAACGGAAGCCTGGAGCCGGGAGCTGTGGGCTGAGCCTGGTGTGGGACCCTCAGCGTGGGACCTGGGGGGCTGCAGAGCCTCCAGGAGGAGCTGCAGCTCCAGCTCTGCTGATTCTGCAGCCACAGAAACCCCAAAAACCCCAAGATGGGGCTGCAGACCCTCCTGTTCTCCATGGGGATGGAGCGGCCACGGGAGGGAAATCACCCAATTCTGAGGGACACCTGGGGCACCTGGGGTGTCAGCATGGGACCTGGGGAGGCTGGAGAGCTGCTCCAGTGCCAGGATGAGCTGCAGCTCCAGTTCTGCTGATTCTACAACCCCAGAAACCCCAAAAACCCCATCCAGACCTTCCTGTCCTCCGTGGGGATGGAGCAGCCACGGGAGGATGGGGAAGGAAATCACCAAATTCTGGGCGACAGAAATCACCAAATTCTGGGGGACAGAAGTCAGCAAATTCTGGGGGACAGAAATCACCAAAATCTGGGGGACCCTCACCATGGGACCTGGAGGGGCTGGAGAGCTGCTCCAGTGCCAGGATGAGCTGCTCTGCTGATTCCTGCAGTCACAGAAACCCCAAGATGGGGCTGCAGTCCCTCCTGTTCTCCATGGGAATGGAGTGGCCACAGGAGGCTGGGGAGGGAAATCACCAAATTCTGGGGGACCTGGGGTGTCAGTATGGGACCTGGGGGGCTGGAGAGCTGCTCCAGTGCCAGGATGAGCTGCAGCTCCAGTTCTGCTGATTCTACAACCCCAGAAACCCCCAAAACCCCATCCAGACCTTCATGTCCTTGGTGGAGATGGAGCGGCCACGGAAGGGAAATCACCAAATTCTGGGGGACAGAAATCACCAAATTCTGGGGTACCCTTACCGTGGGACTTAGGGGTCCTTGAGTCCTTCTCCAGTGCCAGGAGGAGCTGCAGCTCAAGCTCTGCTGATTGTACAACCACAGAAACCCCAAAAAGCCCCAAAACCCCATCCAGATCTTCCTGTCCTCCGTGGGGATGCAGTGGCCACAGGAGGGAATCACCAAATTCTGGGGGACAGAAATTCCCAAATTCTGGGTTGTCTCTGCCACACCCTGAGGGGTTTTGGGGGGACAGAGGTTCTGTTCTGCAGGTCCCCCCCACAATAAAGTGATGGAGGTGGGTGCTCGGTGTCCCTGTGTCGTGTGATGAGTCTGGAATTTGGGGTGTTGGGAGTGCACTGAGGTGTGTTTGGGGTGTTTGAGATGCCCTGGGGGATGTTTGGGGGTGCCCTGGGGGGTATTTGGGGTGTCCTGGGGGTGTTTAAGGTGCTCTGGGGGTGTTTTGGGGTTCCCTGAGAGGTGTTTGGGGTGCCCTGGGGGATGTTTAGGGTTATCTGGAGTGTTTGGAGTGCCCTGGGGTGTGTTTGGGGTGTTTGAGATTCCCTGGGGGATGTTTGGGGTGCTCTGGGGTGTTTGGGGTCCTCAGGGGTGTTCAGGGGTGTCCTGAGGGGTATTTGGGGGTACACTGGGGTGTGTTTAGGATGTCCTGGGTTCTTTGGGGGTGTTTGGGGTGCCCTGGGGGGTGTTTGGGGTGTCCTGTAGGGTGTTGGGGTGTCCTGGGGATGTTTGGGGTGTCCTGGGGGTGTTTGAGGTTTTTGGGGTGCCCTGGGGGTCTCAGTGTCCCCCGGTCCCCAACTGCTGCTATTGGGCGGGGGCCCCTTTGGGGTCCCCATTTATTCCAGTTCGCTCGGGGGGGCTCGGTGCGTTTCGGGCCGGTCCGGTCCGGTCCCATCCCGGTGCAGCCCCACCGGGGCGGAAGGGGGGGGGGGGGCGCTCGGTACCGATTCCCGCCGGGATGGAGGAGGGAGGGGCGGCGGTACCGGCTCCGTTTCCGGCGGTCCCGGCTCCGTGTGCGGCGGTTCCGGTGATCACGGGAACGGGGCAGGGGGGCGATGCCCGGTGCGCGCGGATTGGCGGCGGCGGGGGCGCAGGGCGGGGCCGGCCCGGTGCAGCCATGACGTCACCGCCGCCGCCGCCGGTCCCGCCCCGGTGCCGGTGCCGGTGCCAGCCCCGGCCATGGCGCCCCGGCCCCGCCGGAGCCCCCGGTGAGTCTCCGGACCGGGCGGGAGGCGGGGGGGGGTTCGGGGCCGCTCCTCGGTGGTACCGGAGGCGGAAGGGGGGCAGGGGAGCATCCGTGGCCTCCGGTTACCGGGAGGGCGGGGGTGGATCCCGGGGGAGCGGCGGGGGTGGCCCGGTGGGTGGGTGGCGTTCCGCGTGTCCCCGGTGTGTCCTCGGCTGTCCCCGCTGTCCCCGGGGCATCCTGGGGTGTCCCCGCTGTCCCCAGAGCATCCCGGCTGTCCCTGAGGTGTCCCCGGTGAATCCTGACTGTCCCTGGGGTGTCCTCATTGCACCCTCGCTGTCCCCAGGGTGTCCCCAGTGTCCCCACTGCACCCCGGCTGTCCCTGGGCCGTTCTTGGTGTCCCCAGTGCCCCTCGGCTGTCCCCGGGGTGTCCTCAATGTCCCCGTTGCACCCTGACTCTCCCTGGGGTATTCCTGGTGTCCCCAGTGCACCCAGACTGTCCCTGAGGTGTCCCCAGTGTCCCCAGTGCACCCAGACTGTCCCTGAGGTGTCCTCATTGCACCCTGACTGGACCTGGGACATTCCTGGTGTCCCTGCTGCACCCCGGCTGTCCCTGGGTTGTCCCCAGAGCATTCCGGCTGTTCTCAGGGTCACCAGTGCATCCTGACTGTCCCTGGGGTGTCCTCACTGTCCCCAGTACACCCTGACTGTCCCTGGGGCATTCCTGGTGTCCCCAGTGCATCCTGACTATCTCCGCAGTGTCCCCAGTGTCCCCAGTGCATCCTGACTGTCTCTGGGGTGTCCCCAGAACATTCCAGTTGTCCTCAGGGTCCCTAGTGAATCCTGACTGTCCCTGAGGTGTCCCCGGTGTTCCCAGAGCATCCCGGCTGTCCCTGGGTTGTCCCCAGAGCATTCCGGATGTCCCCAGGGTGTCCTCAGTGTCCCCACTGCACCTTGGCTGTCCCTGGGGTGTCCCCAGAGCATTCTGGTTGTCCTCAGGGTCGCCAGTGAATCCTGACTGTCCCTGGGGTGTCCCCAGTGTCCCCCGTGCACCCCGGCTGTCCCTGCAGTGTTCTCAATGTCCCCACTGCACCCTGACTCTCCCTGGGGCATTCCTGACTGTCCCAGAGGTGTCCCCAGTGTCCCCACTGCACCCAGACTGTCCCTGGGTGTCCCTCACTGCCTTTCATCCCACCCACCCGTCCCCAGTGTCCCCAGTACACCCCGGCTGTCCCTGAGGTGTCCCCAGTACACCCCGGCTGTCCCTGAGGTGTCCCCAGTGTCCCCAGTACACCCCGGCTGTCCCTGAGGTGTCCCCAGTGTCCCCAGTGCACCCAGACTGTCCCTGGGGTGTCCCCAGTGTCCCCAGTACACCCCGGCTGTCCCCTGCGTGTCTCTGATGTCCCCACCACATCCTGGCTGTTCCATGCCGTGTCCCTACCCGGCTGTCCCCGCGTGTCCCTGCCCAGCTGTCCTCGATGTGTCCCCGCAGCCCGAGGCCATTTCTGTGCCACATCCCACTTGTCCCCGGTGTGTCCCGGCTGTCCCCAGGGTGTCCTTGCTGTCCCTGCTGCATCCTGGCTGGCCCTGGACTGTCCCCAGGGTGTTCTGGCTGTCCCCAGAATGGCTCAGTGGGGTTGGGGACACTCGGGGCTGTCACCCCTGTCCCTGGACTGTCCCCAGTGCATCCTGGCTGTCCCCAGTGCATCCTGGCTGTCCCCAGAAGAGCTTAGCAGGCTTGGGGACATTCGGGGCTGTCACCCCATGTCCCTGGATTGTCCCCAGGGTGTCCTTGCTGTCCCTGCTCTGTCCCTGCTGCATCCTGGCTGGCCCTGGACTGTCCCCAGGGTGTCCTGGCTGTCCCCAGAACGGCTCAGCAGGGTTGGGGGCACCTGGGGCTGGCACCCCCTGTCCCTGGGGTGTCCCCAGAAGATCTCAGTGGGGTTGGGGACACCTAGGGCTGTCACCTCATGTCCCTGGGCTGTCCCTGGTGCATCCTGGCTGGCCCTGGATTGTCCCCAGTGTGTCCTGGCTGTCCCCAGAACGGCTCAGCAGGCTTGGGGACACTCGGAGCTGTCACCCCATGTCCCAGGACTGTCCCCAGTGTGTCCTGGCTATCTCTGGACTGTCCCCAGTGTGTCCTGGCTGTCCCCAGAATGGCTCAGCAGGGCTGGGGACACTCGGGGCTGTCACCCCATGTCCCTGGACTGTCCCCAGTGTGTCCTGGCTGTCCCCAGAACAGCTCAGTGAGGTTGGGGACACTCGGGGCTGTCACCCCTGTCCCTGGCTCGCCATGGGGACCCTGGTGTGGGCCAGCCCAGGGCCAGCCCGTCACAGCCACGCTGGCACCGCCGCCAGGGCTGCGCTTTGTCCCCACGGGGACAGAGTCACTGGGGAGGGGACACTGGGGAGGGGACCCGGGCTCGGGGTGGCGCTGGCAGTGCCCCAGCCGTGTCCCCCTCCCCACAGGGACCCTCCCGCGCTGGGGGAGGGGCGGCCTCGCTGTCCATCTGTCGGGGCCCCCCCGTCTGTCCCCGCCGGGGGCCTGGGGGGGCCGCGGGCTCCTCTTCCCCTGCAGACGGAGCCTCACTTCCCCCGTGACGCAGCCGGAGCCGCCGGCACCGGGGCCGCTTCCTGCTCGGGGGTGGCGGCCGAGGGGCCCTCGGGCACCTCGGGGACAATGGGGACCGCGGGGACCCGCGTGGGTTCGCCCCACGGGGACGGGGACAGCGCGGGCGAGGTGTGGCCGTGCCCCCCCAGACCTTCCCCTTGTCCCCCCATCACCCCCAGACGCTTTTCTTGTCCTTCCATCACCCCCAAATTCTCCTCTCGTCCCCTCCGCTCTCCCCCGTCCCGGGGAGCCCCCGTGGGGTCGGGGTGAAGCGGGGACGCGCGGCCCCGTGTGAACCCCGAAACCCCAAAAATCACTCTCGGGGGAGCGGGGAGCGACGGCCACGACCGGGGGGTCCCGGCTCGGCTCCGTTCCCGCAGCCCCGGGGGGATTCCGAGGGGCCCCGGTGCACCGGGCGGTCCCTCCGGTGGGTACGGGATGCCCGGTGGGGATCCCTCCGTGCCCTGCCCGGTACCGCGGGGGGGTTCCCGGTGCTTTCCCTCCCGGGATGGTTCCCATTGTGTCGGTGCCGTCACTCCCGGGGGGCTCCCCGAGGGGTCCCGGTGCACCGGGCGGTCCCTCGGTGGGTGCGGGATGCCCGGTGAGGGTCCCTCCATGCTCTGCCCAGTGTCACGGGGGGTTCCCGGTGTTTCCCCTCCCAGGATCATTCCCGGTGCCGCCGCTCCCGGGGCCTTATTGCCGGTTGCCCGGTGCACCGGGCAGTCCCTCCGGTGGGTGCGGGATGCCCTGTGGGGATCCCTCCGTGCCCTGCCCGGTACCGCGGGGGATTCCCGGTGCCGCGGGGGAGTTCCCGGTGTTTCCCCTCCCGGGATCATTCCCGGTGTGTCACTCCCGGGGTCTCATTGCCGGTTGCCCGGGGCCGGCGCTGGCGGAGCCGCGCACCGGGGGAGGCGGCGGCTCCATCCCGGCTCCTCCCCGGCCGCGGCCGGGAAGGCGGAGCCGCCGCCGCCGCCTCCCAACAATAGCGCGGTCGGGCCGGGCCGGGATGGAAGCGCCGCCGTCGCCGGGACCGGCCCCGGGGCCGCTCTGAGCCGCCGCTACCGGCGCTACCGGGAGCCCCGGGCGTGAGTACGGAGCGGGACCGGCGCTCAGCGGAGGGACGGGGGAAGCCCGGGGTGGAACGGGGGGTGCGCGGCATTGGGGGGGGCCCGGTCCTGTGCACACCGGGGCCGCGCATCCCGGTGCTCCGGAACCGGGGGTGCTGCGTATCCCGGTAGCCCGGGGGTGCTGCACGTCCCGGTGCCCCTGGGCTTGTGTTGATTCCGGTCCCGGTGGTGCCGCACATCCTCGTGACTCGATCCCGGTCCTTGGGGCACAGCGGTGCCCCGGGGGTGATACCGGTGCCGGTGCCGGTGCTGCTGCACATCCCGGTGCCCCAGGGCTGCTCCCGGTGCCGGTACCGTGCGTGCCGTGCATCCCGGGGCCGATCATTCCCCCGTAGCACCGGGAAGGAGGAGGGGGCAGCAGGAGGGGAGGGGTCAGCACACGGCCCTGGAGGCTCCATCCTCTTCCTCAGCCCGGTTCTCCCTGGCAGGTGACGCCGCACCGCTTCGGGGCTGGGGACACCCAAAGCCAGGTAAGACCGGGCCGGGCCGGGCCGGGCCGGGCTGGGCCGGGCCTGGGGGCGCCTCAGGCCGGGTGCCACCAGCCAGGGGCCAGCAGAGGGCCCGCGGTGATTCGTGTCCCCCGCAGCAGCAGCGATGTCGGAGAGCGTGGCCGAGGCGCCGGGAGAGACGGGCCCCAGCCATGAGCTGCTGCAGCGCCTGCGGGAGCTGGAGGTAGGCACGGATGGCACCAGCAGGACGTGGCACCGCTGGGCAGCCGTGCCAAGAGCCAGGCCAGTGCCACGGAGCCACCACAGCATGGACACCGTGGTCATGGGTGGCACTTCCCAGTTTTTGTGGCCCTCTGGGGCAGCCCCATCCTGCTGTGTGTGGCAGCAGGATGCAGAAGGTCTGCTTGGTGGCACAGAGATGTGCCCTGAGTGTGCCCTGAACTGTGCCCCGAGTGTGCCCTGAGTGTGCCCTGAGCTGTGCCCTGAGTGTGCCCTGAGCTGTCCCGAGTGTGCCCTGAGTTGTCCCCTGAGTTGTGCCCTGAACTGTGCCCTGAGTGTGCCCTGAGTGTGCCCTGAGCTGTGCCCTGAGCTGTGCCCTGAGTGTGCCCTGAGTGTGCCCTGAGCTGTCCTCGCTCTGTCCTAGGCAGAGAACTCAGCCCTGGCCCAGGCCAATGAGAACCAGAGGGAGACGTACGAGCGCTGCCTGGATGAGGTACCGGAGACCTCCCACCCACTCAGGGCACCTGTGCCCACCTGTGCCCACCTGTGTGCTGGGCAGGACCCTCCCTGTGCCCTGTGCCCCCACCCAGACCTCCCCTCTCCTCCCCAGGTTGCCAACCACGTGGTGCAGGCACTGCTCAACCAAAAGGTGGGTGCCAGGAGGGTGCCAGGATGGTGCCAGGAGGGTGCCAGGAGGGTGCCAGGAGGGTGCCAGGATGGTGCCAGGAGGGTGCCAGGAGGGTGTCGGGAGGGTGCCAGGAGGGTGTTGGGAAGGTGCCAGGAGGGTGTCGGGAGGGTGTCAGGATGGTGTTGGGAGGGTGCCAGGAGGGTGCCAGGATGGTGTCGGGATGGTGCTAGGAGGGTGCCAGGAGGGTGTTAGGATGGTACCAGGATGGTGCCAGGAGGGTGTCAGGATGGTGTCAGGATGGTGCCAGGAGGGTGTCAGGATGGTGTCAGGATGGTGCCAGGATGGTGCCAGGAGGGTGTCAGGATGGTGCCAGGATGGTGCCAGGAGGGTGCCAGGATGGTGTCAGGATGGTACCAGGATGGTGCCAGGGGGGTGCCAGGAGGGTGCCAGGGGGTTGGGAGGACACTGAGGGGTCCCGGGGGTCCTGGCTGACCCCCCACCCCTGCCAGGACCTGCGTGAGGAGTGCATCAAGCTGAAGAAGCGCGTGTTCGAGCTGGAGCGGCAGAACCAGGTGCTGAGCGAGCTCTTCCAGCAGAAGCTGCAGCTCTCCACCGGGTCCCTCCCTCAGGTGTGTCTGGGGCTGTGTCAGGGCTGGGAGGGGGTGGGAATGAGGCAGAGCCCCCCCAAAGCTTAACCCAGCTTAACCCTCTCTTGTCCAGCTGCCGCTGCACCCGGTGCCAGCGCCCCCCGATGTGCCAGTGACCCCCCAGCCCAGCTCTGCTGAGCAAGAGCCCCCCCAGCTGCTCCCTGGCCTCAGTTTGTCCCTGCCTGAGGTGGGTACTGGTGTTCCCAGCCCCTTCCTGTCCCCGTGTCCCCCTCTCTGGGCAGTGTCACCCCCTTCCCCATTGTCTTTTCTCAGTGTGTGGTGTCACCAGGCCTGTGGCACACTGTGGCTTCCCAGGCCCAGTGCCCTGTCCCTGGATCTGTGGTGTCCCCATCCAAGTGCCCATGGCACTTCCAACAGGGTCCCTGTCCCTGTGGTGTCACCTCTCCAAGTCCAGGGTGTCCACCTCCCCAGACCCCTCTATCTGTGATGTCTCTGCCTCCAAACCCCATTGCCCCAGATGTCCCTGTCACCATTTTGTCCCCATAATGTCCTGTCCTGTTCCCATTATGTCCCCATAATATCCTGTCCTGTCCTCATTTTGTCCCCATAATGTCCTGTCCTGGATCTGTCGTGTCCCCATCCATGTGCCTGTGACACTTCCAACAGGGTCCCTGTGGTGTCACCTCTCCAAGTCCATGGTGTCCACCTCCATCTGTGGTGTCTCTGCCTCCAAACCCCATTGCCCCAGATGTCCCTGTCCCCGTCATGTCCCCATCCCAAAGCCTTCTGTGTCCCTCTCTGTGTTCCCAGAGCGTCCCCCTCTGGTACCAGGGCGCTCAAATGCTCACAGGGTGACATTGCCCTGTCCCCACAGGTGCTGCCACCAGTGCCATCGGCCAGCCCTGGCCTCAGCCCCGGTGCCCCTCCCCTGGACGCCCTGTCCCCATTCTTCAAAAAGAAAGCCCAAATCCTGGAGGTGCTGCGCAAGCTGGAGGAGTCAGACCCTCTGCTGGGACCCCCGCCCGCCTCCCCCGGCTCCCCCGAGCCCTGCTCGGCCCTGGCCTGGCCCCCCTGCCCTCTGCGGGGCCCGGGGGCTGCGGGGGGCTGGCGGGGCACCGAGGGCAGCCCCTGCTCCTCCCCCGAGGAAGCGGGGCCGCCTCGGGGCGCTCTGCTCAGCGCTTTGGCCGAGCGGCTGCTGCGGGGCGAGGGCGGCGGCTGCTGCCGGCGCAATAACGGGGAAGCCCCCGGGGGTCCCCCCCGGCAGCGGCGAGGGGAGCACCCCGCGTTCCTGGGACTCTACACGGCGGGTGAGGAGAGCCCCGAGGGCGGCTTCACCCCGCTCTCCCCCGTCCCCAACCCGCTGCCCTCCCCCTCCAAGGTGCTCAAAGTGCCGCCCACCCCCGCGGGGCTGCGCCTCAGCCCCCAGCTCGCCCACCCCTCCAAGATCCCGTGTCGCGGCGCCCACCCCGAGGCGTCGCCGGTGCTCAGCCGCCGCCCGTCCCCCGATGCCGCCCCGGAGCCCGCTCCCACCGAGCCCCCCGCCTTCCCCCGCACCTTCGAGGCGGTGGAGCAGCCCCCGGGACCCCCGGTACCGGCGGGGAGCGGGGAGCGAGCGGCGGCGTCCCCGCCCAGCTCTCGCCGTGGCACGGGGGGCTCGGCCCCCTGCCGCCGGCCCGGTAAGAAGCCCCCCGAGCCGGGTTATCTGCCCTTCAAGGAGCGCCTGGCAGCGCTGGGCAAGCTGCGAGGGGCTGAGGGCCGAGAAACGCCCGGTCCGGGCCGGCCCGAACGGGGCCATGGGGGCGAACTGCGCCCCCCACCCCGGGCGGGTTTGGGGGGCAGCCTGAAGCACCCCGAGCCAGCGCACGGCACGGAGCCCCTGGCCCGCTGCTACTCCTCCGGTTCCATGGGGGACCCCGGTAAAGCGGGGGGCAAAACCCGCCCTGGAACCGGCAGGACCCCGTCCCGGACCCCCCCCCACGGCCCCCGCCAAAAGCTCCCGCAGCCCCCACGGCAGCCCCACCAAGCTGCCCACCAAGGCGGGCAAAGGCGCGGGGGCACCGCGGGGCGAGGAGCCCCCCGCGGGTGCCAAGGCGGGCGGGGGTCCCCACAAAACCCCCGCGGAGCCCGCGGAGCCCACGGGGCCGGCGGCGAGCGGCGCGGGGCACTCGGCCATCGAGGAGAAGGTGATGAAGGGCATCGAGGAGAACGTGCTGAGGCTGCAGGGGCAGGAGAGGGCGCCGGGAGCCGAGGCCAAGGGCAAAGCAGCGGGGCTGGCGAGCTGGTTCGGGCTGCGGAGGAGCAAATTGCCCGCGCTGAGCCGGAGAGGGGACGGTGGGCGCGGGCGCGACTGGGCTGGGACCCCCGCACCCCTTCGCCGAGAGGTTAAGCTGGCCGCCCGCAAGCTGGAAGCCGAGAGTCTCAACATCTCGAAGCTGATGGAGAAGGCGGAGGATCTGCGCAAGGCGCTGCGGGAGGAGCACGCGTTCCTGCAGGGACTGGCGCTGGAGAAGGGGCGTCCCCGTGGGCCCCCTCGAGGCCCCGGTCCCCTCCCCGTCATGTACCAGGAGGTGACGGCCGAGACCTTCATGCAGCAGCTGCTGGACAGGTGAGCCCCCACCTGGGTGCCCTGGGGGTGGCATTAGGGTGGGGCGTCCCTCTGATCGCTGCCTCCCCGCAGGGTGGACGGCAAGGACGTCCCCTACGAGACCCGCCTGGAGCACAAGCGGGAGCTTTGTGACCTCCGGAGGGTCCCCCCCGACGCCAAAGAAGCGCGGCTGTGCCGCCCGCCCCGCAACGGCATCGTGGGACACCTGCGGGAGCCCTCGGACAAGGTGAGGGGTCCCCCCGCAGGTCTGCTCCGCTCCGGGGGGACCCCGCAGCCCTTCAGCCTCTGCATCCCCGCAGGTGCCCGACGTGGCGCTCCGGGATGAGCTGCCGTCCGACGAGAGCCTGTCCGAGTCGGGGACCGGGCAGCATTTCGCCGGTGAGTGAGGGGGTGATGGGGGGCTCCGGGTGGAGTGGGGGCACCAGAATGGGCTCTTCGACTCATCCATCCCTTTCTGTCACAGCCTGCGGGTCTCTGACGCGGACGCTGGACAGCGGGATCGGCACATTCCCACCCCCCGATTATGGGGGGGTCCCCGCTAAGAGCACCCCCAAACCGCGGGGCCGCCCCGAGCCGCTGCCCGGGGCCGTGCCGGCCGCTGTCACCAAAGTGCCGCGCAAGGCCCGGACGCTGGAACGGGAGGTACCGAGCGCCGAGGAGCTGCTGCTACCGGGGAAACACCGGAGCGCTCCGGGCTGCCGCCTCCCGGCGCCCCCCAACCCGCACGGGCACCGCGCCGCGCCTCAAGGTGGGTGAACCCCCCTGTGCCAGGGTGTGTGCCCACCCTCGGGGGGTCGTGGGGAGCCCCGCAGGTCAGCGCTGTCCCCGTTGTCCCCGCAGACACCGGGGATGACGCCAGGAAACCGCGGCGGGTCCAGCAGAGCAAGAACTGGACCTTCCCCAACGCCAAAGGCTGCGGTGCTGCCGACCCCTTCGTGTGCCCACCCGGGGAGCTGGAGGGGCTGCATCGGCCTGGGCAGGTAAGGGCAGCTTAGGGGACCCTGGGGTACCCCAAAACTTTGGGGTGGGGTCCCCAGAACTCCAGAGTAAGGACACTGAAACTGGTGCAGGACCCCAAAACTTTGGGGTAGGGCCCCCAAAACTCTGGAGTAAGAACACTGAAACTGTAGAGCAGGACCCCAAAACTTTGGGGTGGGGTCCCTAAAACTCCAGAGTAAGGACAGTGAGACTGGAGCAGGACCCCAAAACCTCGGCAGAGAGACCCCAGACCTTCCTGCCTTTGCTGTGGGGATGAAGCCACGGGGAGAGGATGTGGGGGGAACACTCCCCAGAATTCTGTGATCATGGGGAGGATTTAAGGTGGCCCTGGGTGGTTGCAGAGGTTCCCCAGCACTGTCTGCCATAACCAACCCCTCCTGCCCACGCTGTCCCTCCCCAGGCCCCGTGTGCAGCTCGGGGGGACATCAAGGGGCATCCCCAGAGGTTCCCCCACCTCTGCCCCCCACCCTGAACGCCAGTAGCAGCCGCACCCCAAACACCTGAGACGTGGGGGACGAGGGGGACGAGACCCTCCAGTCTTTGCTGTGGGGATGAAGCCACGGGGAGAGGATTTGGGGGAAACACTCCCCAGAATTCTGGGATCATGGGGAGGATTTAAAGTGGCCCTGGATGGGGCGCAGAGTTCACTCCCCAGAATTCTGTGATCATGCTGCCCATGGTGGGGAGGATTTAAAGTGGCCCTGGGTGGGTGCAGAGTTCCTCACCACGGGCGAGTGACAGTCCTAAGCAACCCCTCCTGCCCACGCTGTCCCTCCGCAGGCCCCCGTGTGCAGCCCGGGGGGACACCGAGGGGCATCCCCGGAGGCTCCCCCACCTCTGCCCCCCGCTCTGAGCGCCAGCAGCAGCCGCACCCCCAGCGCCTCGGACGTGGGGGACGAGGGCAGCACGGAGGCGCGGTCTCGGGAGGGAGGGCACGGTCCTGCCGGGCTGGAACACTCAGAGTCCCTCAGCGATTCTCTCTACGACAGCCTCTCGTCCTGCGGCAGCCAGGGCTGAGCCTCCCCGGCCCCGCTGCCGCCTCTTCAGCCCCATCCCCGCTGCTCCTGCTCCTGCTGCGAGGGTGCTGCCCGGGCTGGGAGTGTCCGGTGTCTGTCCGCTCCCTCTCCCGGCTCTGTCCGATGGTGCTATGGCCCTGTACAGCCCCTGCTGATGGGTTTTTAACTCAATAAAGCCACCCCTCCTAGCCCGGGTTATTTATACACGTGGTGGTGCTGCTGTTGTTGTGTCAGCGTTGTGATCCAGGGATGGATGGAAAGAGAGGGACAAGAGTTTGGAGTCTGAGCGATTTATTGAATCATCCCGGTGTACAAAGAGCGGAGGTGGCGGGACTGGGAGC
Source organism: Ammospiza caudacuta (assembly GCF_027887145.1). Classification (NCBI taxonomy): domain Eukaryota; kingdom Metazoa; phylum Chordata; class Aves; order Passeriformes; family Passerellidae; genus Ammospiza; species Ammospiza caudacuta. Next base: position 2,947,429 of record NC_080623.1, read on the forward strand.
GCTGGCAATGCCCCGTCCCCACGGCCCCCTCCCAGCACACCTTCATTTCTTGGCACTGGTGCTCCACCAATGAGTTTGGCTGAGGGGGGGGTCCCACCAAAGACCCTCCCCCAAGGGCTGGTTTTGTCACCGGGGAAAGGTGACACCCCCAGGTGGGGCTGGGGACAAACCTCGGAGGAAAAAGGACACAATGGTGACCACTCCAAGGGTCACAAGGCTGGGGGAAAACCAAGAGGGAGCCAAACTCCAGCAGGATCCACAAATTGGCTGGTTTTTAATCAAAAAAAAAAAAAAAAAAAAAGCTGAACAAGAGAAAAAAACCCACGAGGGTGCAAAAGCTTCTGGCTGCTTCCTCGGCAGCAAAGCGCAGCCCCTTTAATGACAGAGAGGGACAGGAGGGGACATGGGGACACAGGGGTGGCTCTGCCTCGGCCCAGAGCCTCTTCACTTCTTCTCCTTCTTCTTGTTCTGCAAGAGGAGAGTGGCCACGGTCACCATGAGCTCTGTCCTTCTGTCCCTCTGTCCTGCCCTGCCCAGGGCCCCTCACCCACCTCGTTCATGCCCAGGATGATCAGGAGCTCCCGGAAGATGTTGACAAAATCCAGGAAGAGATCAACGCAGTGCCTGGCAAAGAGAGGGAGGGAGGGATGGATGGGTGCTCAGGGAGGGCCACCCTGTCCCCTGTGTCACCCCCCTGTGTCCCCAGCTGTACCCACCAGATGTAATCCTTGTCCCCGCTCTCCGCCTTCTCGATGATGAGCTGCGTGTCGAAGAGCACGAAGCCACACATGATCATCAGGGCCACGTACAGGTGGGCCTGTGAGGGGGTAAATTGGCATCACTTGGGGACTGTCCCCTCCTTGCTGGTGTCACCTGTCCGTCTGTCCGTCCTCAGCAGGCTGCACTCACCGTGAAGAGCCAGGTGGATCTCACAAAGGCGTTAATCACAGAGGAGAGAAGCAGCAGGGTGAGGCCGGAGAGCAGGAAACCTGGAAGGGTGAGGGAGTCAGGAACAAGTCTGGGGACACCCCCTCCCCAAAAAAGGGGGTCTCCAGCCCCTCCCAGAGCCCCCCCAAAGCCTCTCTCACCTCCTAGGTACAGGTAGCTGCGGCGCCGGGCGTACAGGGCGCTCAGAGAGAAGCAGGCAAAGATGGTGGCAGTGCCCAGGAAGGCAGTGGGGATGATGCTGGGGGTGAAGAGAAGGGCTCAGAGGGTTTTGGGGGGCACCAAGGGGGTAAACAGGATCTGTGTGACAGCTGGAGGTGAGGGATGGGGTTTTTTTGGGGGGGTCTTCTACCTGGGGTTGACAGAGATGCACATTTGCAGGAGGGGTCCCAGATTGATGCCTGGAAGGACAGAACGGGGTGGCACCAGAGCCATTCTGGAGGACTTCATGCAGCCCCTCTGAAGGATTTGGGGTCCTTGGGATGTGGGGGGAACCCCCAGTGCCCACCTACCTGTGAGGAAGGCGAAGCCAACCAGCATCCCCAGCCTCTTCTGCTCGGTCTCACGGTTGTGAGGGGTGGCTATGAGCCAAATCATCAGCCCCAGTGCCCCCAGGCCAGTCAGGAAGCCAAACTGGGACAGGGAGACACAGGTGAGGGCTGGGCATTGCCTCACCAGGGTGCTGCAGGGCTGGGGGTGCCACTTTGAGCCCTTCAAAGCTCCCTCACCTGGAACAGATGGGTCACCACGTTGATGTAGGCGCCCGCAGCTGCCACGAACATGCAGATGGCAAAGCTGCCATAGACCCTCTTCAGGTGCTCCTGGGTGGAGGCCGAGCTGTGGGTGAGGAGGAGGAGGGTGGTGAGGTGGGCAGGAGGGCTGGCACAGCCCCCTGAGCCCCCTGCCCTGCCCCTGTGTCGCTCACATGTGGGAGAACTTGAAGAGGGCATCGAAGTTGATGCTGCGGTCGAAGACGTTCATGGTGCCAGGCTGGGATGGGCCCAGGGCCGCTCCACAGGGCTGCAAAACTGCCAGGGGGAGGAAAGAGGGGTCAGAAAGGAGCTGGAGGCCACCCAGAGCTCCCAAACTCCACCCAGGAGTTGAGTGAGAGCCCAAAGCTCCCAAACCCCCCAAAGGAGCTGAGTGAGAGCCCACCTAAAGCCCCCAAATCTCCTCCAGGATCTGGAGCCCATCCAAAGCTCCCAAACCTCCCTGAGGAGCTGAGAGCCCACCCGGAGCTCCCAAACTCCACCCAGGAGCTGAGTGAGAGCCCAAAGCTCCCAAACCCCCCAAAGGAGCTGAGTGAGAGCCCACCAAGAGCTCCCAAACCCCCCTTAGGAGTTGAGAACCCACCCAAGCTCCCAAATCCCTCAAAGGAGCTGAGTGAGAGACCACTAAGAGCTCCCAAACCCCCCTTAGGAGTTGAGAACCCACCCAAGCTCCCAAACCCCCCAAAGGAGCTGAGTGAGAGCCCACCAAGAGCTCCCAAACCCCCCTTAGGAGTTGAGAACCCACCCAAAGCTCCCAAATCCCTCAAAGGAGCTGAAAGCCCACCCAGAGCTCCCAAACCTCCCCAGGATCTGGAGCCCAACCAGAGCTCCCAAAGCCCCAAAAGGAGCTGAGTGAGAGCCCAGGAGCTGCTCTGGAGCATTTTTTGTCCAGCTGGTGCAAGCCCAGCCGGCTGTTGCAGGGCCAGAGGAGCCCCTGGGTTGTTGCAGGGCTGTTGCAAGGCCAGCACAGCCCCGGGGGATTTGCAGCCGAGCTGCTCCGGGGCCAGGGGAGCTCCTGGAGGTGCCGCGGGAGCGCTGCCGGCAGCTGGAAACGCCGTTGTGCCAGGTGACATTAGTGCCCGTAATGACGTCCCCAGAGGTGGCTCTGGCAGCGGGAGGATCCCAGCAGGGCCTCCTCCTCCTCCTCCTCCTCCCGGTCCGGCCGGCTGGGCCGGCTCTGTGCCCTGTGGCACCTGCCCGGCCGGTGGCACCAGCCAGGTGTCGCCAAGGGATGGAGGGGACAGAACAGAGCCCCAGGGGGAGCGGGGTGGGCGCTTCAAGGAGGCACCGAGGCGGAGAGGAGGCTCCGGGAGAGGAGGAGCCCATGGTGCCACAGCAGGGCACGGGCACGGTGGCACCGGAGCGCTGCCACCGCCGGGCTGGGGAAGCCCCAGGTCAAAGGGCGAGGAGCCGTGGGGACAGTGTGTGTGTGTGACAAAGCCGTGACAAAGCTGTGACACCCCCCCGGTGCCGGTGACCGCCGGTTCCACCGGGCAGGCCCCGAGCCGCCCTCCCCGCCCCCAGCGCCGCTTTCGCTTTCGCTGCTGCCGCCCCTGGCCGGCTCCAAGCGACCTTTACCCCCCCGCCCCGCCCCGCCCCGCCCCGCCCGGTGCTGCCCGTTCCTTCCCCCGCTCCCCCCCCGCTCCTCACGTTACAACCGGGCCGAGACCCCCGGGGGGGCCCAACCCGTGCGCGCCCCCCCCCCCCCCCCCGCAAACGGGGCCTGGTGGGGGCGGGACAGCCCGGGCCGCTCGGGGCGGGCTCTGAGGGGGCTCTGGGGGTCGCTCGGGGTTTGCAGCCGTTCCGGGACCCCCGGGGATCCCCCGGGGCCGCCCCGGGCCCGCCCCGCCCAGCGCCCCCCGCCCGCACCTGCGCCGCGTCCGCCGTCCGTGCCAGGCCGCGAGCTCTGCGCCACGCCCCCGCCGCTCATTGGCTGAACCCCCGCGGAGTCCCGCCTTCCGCCTCATTCTATTGGTTGTCGTCAACCCTAGGGGCGGGGCTCCCTCGAGCCGCCGTCACGGTCCGGGCCTCGCCCGAGCGCCGCCGTTGGAGGGGCAGGTCCCGCCCCCGCGCGAGAGCGCGGGGCTGATTGGTCAGCGTGGGCGCGGCTCGACCAATGGGAGCGCGGCGCTCGCTGCCGGCCTTCGGGCGCCCCCTGATGGCGCCGCCGCTCCGGAGGGCGCCCCCTGGTGGCGCCGCCGCGCACCGGCAGCGCTGGGGCGGGACCGGGCGGGGCGGGCGGGGCGGGAGCGGGAGGCGGCGGCAGCGCCGGACACGACGGGCTGAACCTCCCCCACCGCCCCCCGGTGCCTGGGCCGGGGATGGGGAACGTGGAGAGCGCGGACGGGGAGGCGCTGCCCCGGGGCCCGGGAACACCGGCGGCCCCGGGGGGAGCCGGACTGTTCGCCCCGGGAAAGATGCCGATGCCGGAGCCCTGCGAGCTGGAGGAGCGCTTCGCCCTGGTGCTGGTGAGAGGCCGACCCCCGCCGCGCTCCCCAGTTCCCGGTGCTCACCGTCCGTTCCCGGTGTGCCCCCGGTGGTGCGCTTCGTCCGTTCGCTCCGTCGGTGTTCCCGCTGAGCCCCGTCCCGGTTCATCCCTCCCCGGGACTCCTCCCGATGCGCTCTCCCGGAGCAGTTGGCGGACACAGGGCACCGCCGGGACGGCAGCGCCGCCCGGAGCCGCCAGGGGCGGGCGGGGAGCGCCGGTGCCCGCGGGGATGGGCAGCGACCGCGGGGAACTCCCCAGCCGGGACAGCCCCGGGGGTGACGCCACTCCCGGTGCCACCGCGGGGGCCCCTGAGGCCCGGGGACTTTGCAAACCGGGAAAGTCCGGTCGGGGCAGCGCGCGAGGCTGGCATTCCCCGCTGCCTGCGGGGGTTCCCGGTTTCCCGGTGCGTGAAGTGGTTCCCGGTGGGCGCGGGTGCCCTGCGCGGTCCCCGGTGCGCTGTCACCGCCGGGGCGGTGCCCACCCCGGTGCCACCGGGACCACCAATACTGCCGAGGGGTCCTACCGGCGCTTGGGTGGCCCCGGAGCCGTCCCGGTGGCCTCTCCGGGGTCCCGGCTTTGTTTTGGGTGGCGGGGGGGACACCGGGGATGGGTGACACCGGTGCCCCCCCGGCCCCGCCATCCCGGTGGGAGCCGCCGCCAGCGGAAGCCGCAGCCGGGCAGGAAATGCCGAGTGCGGTCCCACGGGGCTCTGGAAGGCGAAATCGGGGGCACCGGGAGGCACCGGGGGCACCGGGGGCACCGGCGTGGGCGCGTCCCGCCGGTAACGAGCGGCTCCCGCCCGTCCCGCATCCCACGCGGGGCCTGTGGCGGGGGGGACACGTCCCGGTGGGCGACACCGGTACCGGGAGGGGGTCACTTTGCGGGGTGGTGGCACCTGCCTCCCCCAAAATGTCCCCGCGGCCGTCGGTGCCGTCCCGGCTGCTACCGGGGGCGGAAAATATTCATTCCATCATGTGATGGGAGCCCGGCGGTTCCCGGAGGCGAGGATCCGCCCCGAAGCCCCCCCCCAACCTCCGGTGCCGCCGTTTCCCGGTGGGATTCAAGGCGTGGGGGGCTCCCGGTGGGGCGGACGGCGGAGGGGAAGCGCCCGGCCGGGAGCGGCCGCGTTCCCACCACAAAGGCAGGAAACGGAGCGGCGGGAACGGCGGCACGGGCGGGCGGCGGCGCTTCAGAGCCCCCCGCGGGCGCCCCTCGCCCCCCGGCGGGGTCTCCGGGCGTCCCTTCCGCCGCCGGTCCCGGCCCGGACCGGGATTTTACCGCTGGACTTGTGGGAGGGCACGGTGCCCCTCGGGGGGGCAGTCTGGGTGGCACCGTGCTGGTGGTCAGTGTGTCCTGGTGGTCAGTGTGTCCTGCTGGTCAGTCTGTGCTGATGGTCAGTGTGTCCTGCTGGTCAGTGTGTCCTGGTGGTCAGTCTGTCCTGGTGGTCAGTCTGTGCTGATGGTCAGTGTGTCCTGCTGGTCAGTCTGTCCTGCTGGTCAGTCCCTTCTGATGGTCAGTCCCTTCTGGTGGTCAGTCTGTCCTGCTGGTCAGTCCCTTCTGATGGTCAGTCCCTTCTGGTGGTCAGTTTATGCTGATGGTCAGTCTGTCCTGCTGGTCAGTCTGTCCTGTGGTCGGTCAGTCTCGTGGGACCCTTGCCCAGCGCTCCCGTGGCCTCCCCCGGGCTCGGTCCCGGTTTCCCGTGGGATCGGGATGAACGGGCAGGGCTGGCACGGAGGGGAGGAGCAGCTCCTGGTAACGGGGCTGCCCTGAGCAGCGTCACCGCCAGGGTGGCATCTCCCACCAGGGTGGCATCATGAGCTGGGCTGGCAGCACCCACCATGGTGACATCACCCAGGGCAATGCCATCTCCCACCAGGGTGACATCGCCCACATGGGCTGGCATCTCTCCCTGTGGTGGCATCACCCACCAGGGCACTCCCAGGCTCTCTGGCATCCCTGGTGCCCACTGTGGCACCCCATTTGTCCTGTGCCACGTCCCACTGGGGTCTTCCCAGTGACCTAGTGCCAGGCTTTGTGCCCGGTGTCCTGGGGAGCTGGCACTGGTGCCTGGCCCCATGTCTGGTGTCCTGGAGTGTTGGCACCGGTGCCAGGCTTTGTGTCCAGTGTCCTGGGGAGCTGGCATTAGTGTCTGGCTCTGTGTTTGGTGTCCTGGGGGGGTGGCACCGGTGCCAGGCTTTGTGTCCAGTGTCCTGGGGAGTTGGCACCAGTGCCTGGCCCCGTGCCCGGTCGGGAGCGGAGGCTGCGGTTGTGGCACGGAAGCAGCTGCAGACAGGAAGGATGCGTCAGGGATGGAGAGATTTGGTGCCGCTGGTGCTTGGCACGTGGCCCTGGTGGCACTGCTGTGCCCGTGCCACATCTGTGCCCATGCCACATCTGTGCCCGCTGGTGCAGTCTGGTGCCAGCCACTCTGGCTATGCCACGGCTCAGGGTGCCCTTAGAGAGGACCCTGTGGGTGCTTTTTGGGGCTGTGCCATGGGTCTTGGTGCCCCTTGGAGGGCACTGTGGGTGCTTTTTGGGGTCACCCAGGCTGTGCCATGGTTCTTGGTGGCCCTTGGGGGGCACTGTGGGTGCTGTGGGTGCTTTTTGGGGCTGTGCCATGGGTCTCAGTGGCCCTTGGTGGCTCTGTCCCCGTGTCCCTCAGGGTGACAACCCACCCTGGTGCCAGCCACTCTCTGGCTATGCCACGTCTCAGAGTGCTCTTGGAGGGGATCCTGGCTGAGCTGTGGGTGTTTTTGGGGCTGTACCATGGGTCTCGGTGCCCCTTGGGGGCACTGTCCCCGTGTCCCTCAGGGTGACACCCCCTCTGTGTCCCCAGAGCTCCATGAACCTGCCCCCGGACAAAGCCCGGCTGCTGCGCCAGTACGACAACGAGAAGAAGTGGGACCTCATCTGTGACCAGGTGGGGCTGGGTGGCCCGTGGAGGGTCTGGGGAGGGGACAACGCCGCTGTCCCAATGTCACCAATGTCACCAACACCCTCCTGTCCCCTCCCAGGAGCGGTTCCAGGTGAAGAGCCCACCCCATGCCTACATCCAGAAGCTGCGCAGCTTCCTGGAGCCGGGTGTCACACGCAAGGTGAGGGGGCTTTGGGGGGCTTTGGGGGCTTTGGGGGGTTTGGGGAATCTGGGGGGACACAGCTCAGCCTTGCTCTGCCCCCCAGAAGTTTAGGAGGAGGGTGCAGGAATCCACCAAGGTGCTGCGGGAGCTGGAGATCAGCCTGAGGACCAACCACATTGGGTGAGTGGGGGGTCCCGGGGGGGGGCTGGGGGATCCCGGGGAGGGTTTGTGGGGTCCCAGGGACGGTTTGTGGAGTCCAGACTTTGGGGTTTGCGGGGTGCAGAGTTCCGGATGGCCTCGGAGCCCCGGGGGGACCGCGGGGTGCTGTCCCCAGCCCCGCACAGCTGCAGGGGAAGCCGGAGGCGCTGCAGGAACTGGGCCCGGTTCCTGCCCCGGCCCGCGGGCCGCTCCCGGGGGCGGATGCCGGGGCGGATGGGCCGGTGCTGACGCCCTGAACGAGGCAGCGTGGTCAGATCCCCGTCCGGCTCCTCCCGACAGACCGGAGGGGCTCGGTCCGTTCCATCCCCGACCGGCCCCGGGATGATGCGCAGGGACCCGGGGGGTTTTGGGGACATCAGCCGAGGGTTCCCGGTGGCACCGGCGTGCCCGGGGCTGCTCGTGCACGTGCGGGCTGTTCCCCGCCGCCGGCCCCGCTCGTCCCTGCCCACGGAACCCAAAATAGCAGCAGCCGGAGACAGGAAACGGGCTGGGGCTCGGGGGCTGGAGCGGCGGCAGGAAAGGGGCGGCCCCGGCGGGCCCCGGGGCTCCGTGACGCGCGGAGCTGGGCTGGGCTGGGCTGGGGACCCCCGGTAATCCCACCCCCTGTACCCCCATTCTCTCCTTGCACCTCACAATTGCACCCCAACATCCTCCCAGGGGTCGGGACACCCCGAATCCCCTCCTTTCCCGTGGGCACGGCACCTCACAAATGCACCCCAAGACCCTCCCAGGGGTCGGGGTGAACCCCCCACCCCCTGTACCCCCAATCCCTTCTTGGCACCTCAAAATTTCACCCCAAGACCCTCCCAAGGTTCGGGGTGAATCTCCCACCCCCTGTACCCCCACCGTCTCCTTGCCCCCTGGGCACAGAATCTCAAGAGTGTACCCCAAGACCCTCCCAAAGATTGGGGTGAATCTCCCACCCCCTGTACCCCCAGCCACTCCTTTTCCATGGGCACAGCACCTCACAAGTGCTCCCCAAGACCCTCCCAAGGGCCAGGGTGAATTCTCCACCCCATGAATACCCCCATCCTCTCCTTGCACCTCACAAGTGCGCCCCAAGACCTTCCCAAGGATCGGGGTGAATCCCCCAGCCCCTGTACCCCCATCCCCTTCTTGGCACCTCACAATTGTCCCCCAACACCCTCCCAAAGGTCAGGGCACCCCGAATCCCTCCTTTCCCGTGGGCACAGCGCCTCACAATTGCACCCCAACACCTTCCCCAAGGGTCCAGATGAATCTCCCACCCCCTGTACCCCCACCTCCTTCTTGGCATCTCACAATTGCACCCCAAAACCCTCCCAAGGGCCGGGGTGAACCCCCACCCCCTGTACCCCCATCCTCTCCTTGCCCCTGGGCACAGCACTTCAAGAGTGCACCCCAAGACCCTCCCAAAGATCGGGGCGAATCCCCCACCCCGTGCACCCCCACTCCCTTCTTGGCACCTCACAATGCACCCCAACACCCTCCCAAGGGTCAGGGCACCCCAAATCTCCTCCTTTCCCCTCAGGGGTGGGTTTGGGGGTGCAGCCCCATCACCGAGCCCCGTTTCCCGCCCGCACCGAGCCCTCCCTGCCCTGCGCTCCTCTGATAACGCCGGCACTGCTGATAACGGGAGGGCTGCGCCCACCAGGGCAGTGCCCGCAGCGTGCCCGTGCCAGGGCGGGGGTGCCCGTGGTGCCGGGGGTGTTCTGGGGGTGTCCCCGTGTTCTGGGGGGGGTCCCCGTGTTGGAGGGGGGTGTTGTGGGGGGATCTCCCTGTTGGAGGGTGCTGTTCTGGGGGGGGATCCCCGTGTTCTGGGGGGTCCCCGTATTCGAGGGGGCTGTGCTGGGGGGTCCCCGTGTTTAAGGGGGCTGTTCTGGGGGGGTCCCCGTGTTTAAGGGGGGTGCTGTTCTGGAGGGGTCTCCGTGTTCTGGGGGGGTCCCCGTGATGGAGGGGGTGTTCTTGGGGGTCCCTGTGTTCTGGGGGGGTCCCCGGGATAGAGGGGGTTCTGCTGGGGGGCGGGGTCCCGTGTTGGAGGGGGGTCTTCTGGGGGGGGGTCTCCGTGTTCTGGGGGGGGTCCCCGTGTTTAATGGGGGTGTTCTGGGGAGGTCCCCGTGTTGGAGGGGGATGTTCTGGGGGGGGGTCTCCGCGTTCTGGGGGGGGTTCCCGTGTTTAATGGGGGTTGTTCTGGGGGGGATCCCCGTTTCCCGCGGGCTCTGATGGGTTCCTGGTGCCGCAGGTGGGTGCGGGAGTTCCTCAATGATGAGAACAAAGGGCTGGACGTGCTGGTGAATTACCTGTCCTTCGCCCAGTGCGCCGTCATGTGAGTGGGGTCGGGGGTCTCGGGGTGAGGGGGGGGTTCCAGGGAGTCCTTGGGGAGTCCTTGGGGAGTCTTTGGGGGTCCAGGGAGACTTTGGGGTGTCCTTGGCGGTCCAGGGAGTCCTTGGGGAGCCTGTGGCAGCTCCCTGATAGTGCTGGGTCTGTTATCAGCGCCGAGGCAGGGAGGGAGCAGCGGTTTGTGAGGGATGCGGGAATGTCAGACCCTGCCCGGCTGCTCTGGGAATTGCTGAGCCACCCTCGTGCCTCTGCCCACCCCGCAGTGCCCACCTGGCACCTACTGCAGTGCATCCACCTGGCACCTACTGCAGTGCATCCACCTGGCACCTACTGCAGTGCTTGCGTCTGTGCTGGAGCCCTGTGCCTGCTGCCAGAACCATGTGCCCCCTGCCAGAGCCTTGTGCCCCCTGCCAGAGCTGTGTGCCCGCTGCCAGAGCTGCCAGAGCCCTGTGCCCCCCTTCAAAGCCCTGTATCCACTGCCAGATCCCTGTGCCCCCTGCCAGAGCCGTGTGCCCCCTGATAGAGCTGTGTGCCCCCCACCACAGCCCTGTGTCCCCTGCCAGAGCTGCCCGAGCCCTGTGCCCCCCTTCAAAGCCCTGTGCCACCCACCAGAGCCCTGTGCCACCCTCGCTCCACGCGTGTGCCCCCTCCAGGTTGGATTTTGAGGGCCTGGAAGGAGGTGAGGACGGTGCCCTGGAGAAGCTGCGCTCCTGGAGCAGGTCCATCGAGGATCTGCAGCACCCCAGCGCCCTGCCCGCCCCCTTTGGCAGCAGCCTGGCACGCTCTGCCCGCCAGACCGCCCTACGGTACGTGCCCGGGGGCATGTCCCACTCTGGGGGCACATCCTGCCATGAGGGTATGGCCTGTGCAGGGCTCTGGCTGCTTGCTGAGTGCTGTGCCAGTGTGCCATGCTGTGTGCCATGTGCCATGGTGTGTGCCATGTGCCATGGTGTGTGCCGTATGCCATGGTGTGTGCCATGGTGTGTGCCATGTGCCATGGTGTGTGCCATGGTGTGTGCCATGTCTGTGCCATGGTGTGTGCCATGTGCCGTGCTGTGTGCCATGCTGTGTGCCACGCTGTGTGCCATGTGTGTGCCATGGTGTGTGCCACGTGCCATGCTGTGTGCCACGTGCTATGGTGTGTGCCATGTCTGTGCCATGGTGTGTGCCATGGTGTGTGCCATGGTGTGTGCCATGTCTGTGCCATGGTGTGTGCCATGCTGTGTGCCATGCTGTGTGCCATGGTGCGTGCCATGTCTGTGCCCTGCCATGGTGTTATTCCTCACCCTGTCCCATGCCAACTGCATGGCACAAACGCAGTGCTGTGCCTCACCCTTGGTGGGGCACTCATGCCACAACCTATTCTGCCCCTATGCCCGCGCAGCCCTGGCACTGCCATCTCCCCATCCCGCCTGTCCTGTGCCCCCGCGGCTCCGCTCCCCCTGCTCTGGCTGTGCCCCCGTGCCCCGGGGTAATGCACCCCGTTTCTGCTTCCAGGGCCGGGGTGCCCCTCTCTGGCTGTGCTCTCTCTCTGTCCCCTCCGTGCCCACCTCGCTGCTCGGTAAGTACCAGGGCCAGCCCCGTGCCCGCCTCTGCTCTGGGTGTCCGGTGCCAGCCCCGTGCCCACCTCTGCTCCCCGTGCCCGCCTCTGCTCCGCCTCTGCTCGCTCTGTCCCTGTCGCCCTCTGGCTGCCTTTGTCCCTCCCAAATCCCGTCCGTCTGTCCCCACGCTGTCCCCACGCTGTCCCCCCCATCGGAGGTGCCAGCCCCGCTCACCGTGTGCCCTGTCCCGCAGCTATGGCACGCTGCCCAGCCGCAGGGCGCTGAAGAACTCACGCCTGGTGAGCCAGAAGGATGATGTTCACCTGTGCATCATGTGTCTCCGGGCCATCATGAACTACCAGGTAGTGTCACCCCACGGTGGGGACACCGCTGTCACCGCTGCCACCACGGCTGACGCTGGTTTTGTGCTCTCCGTGCCCACAGTACGGCTTCAACCTGGTCATGTCTCACCCCCACGCCGTCAACGAGATCGCCCTGAGCCTCAACAACAAGAACCCGAGGTGAGGGAGGGTCTGGCAGGGTGGGACAGGGGTCGTGGAGCTGGCAGGAGGTGGCACTGATGGTGATGGTGGCACTGATGGTGATGATGGTGACGCTGTGGCCAGGATGAAGGCGCTGGTGCTGGAGCTGTTGGCTGCTGTGTGCCTGGTGAGGGGCGGCCACGAGATCATCCTGGCGGCCTTTGACAACTTCAAGGAGGTAAAAGGGGATGGGAGCAGGGATGGGATGGGGGAATGGAGGAGACAGGACCAGGTTGGGATGGGGGGAATGGGGACACCAGAATCAGGCTGGGACTGGGGAGCAGGACCTCGGGAATGGAGGAACTGGGGACTCCAGAAGCAATCTGGGATGGGGGAAACCCCAAGAGAAGGTTGGGATGGGGACACCAGGGACCCCAGGACCAGGCTGGGAAGGGGAATCTGGAGTGCAGGTGATGAAGGGATCAGGGAAGATGAGGAATGGGGGAGTCTGGGAGTACCAGGACCAGACTGGGATTAGGGAAATGGAGTCCAGGAGATGAGGGGAGGGTCAGTGGCTGGGGGCGCCACACCAGGTGAACCCCATTTCTGCCTGCTCAGGTGTGCAAGGAGAAACACCGCTTCGAGCGGCTGATGGAATACTTCCGCAACGAGGACAGCAGCATCGACTTCATGGTGGGACATCCTGTCCTGAGCGAGGGGGAGGCTCTCTGGGGGGTCAGGAGGAATCCTGGTTATTGGAATTAATACCAATATAGCCAGATGGAACGTGCCTGGGCTCATCTGGCCTTGCTGCTTGATCAAGGGTGGCAGCTCTGGTGGTTTCACCTCAGAGACACCTTTGGCTGGCTGCATGCTGCAGCAAAAGTGAGGGTGCCACCTCAGGGGTCTCTTCCCTGACTGATCCATCCCCAGGATGGAGCTGCCCCACGTTGGGTGCCAATATATTGGAATTAAACACCAATATAGCTGGATGGAACGTGCCTGGGTTTGTCAGCCCTTGCTGCTTGACCAAAGGTAGCAGCTGTGGTGGTTTCACCTCAGAGACACCTTTGGCCAGCTGGATATTGCAGCTGGGTGCTTGGGACAAGTCCAGGCTTGCAGGAGCTCAGGTTTACCCTGGTGGAGAAGCTTTAAGGCCATGGTGAAGGAAAGGAGTCGGTTCTGCTGGAGGGTTTGGATCCAGAGCTTTATTCTGGCCCACAGGCCTCTGAATGCAGCAACAGCTCCAACAGAACTCCCTGAGCCCGTGGTTGCTGTTCCTTTTAACCCCGGGGAGAGGGGGAGGGAAGGGGTAGGGAGCCACCAACCAGGTACAGGAGGGGAGGTCTCAAGCGACAAGTGACACCTGGATGGCCCAATGTCCCCAGGGCTGAGAGGCATCTTTTGAACTTCACCAATCACATGACACCCTTCTGGAATGCCAAGATTGACGGACAGCCCTCAGCAGGGGCAAGGGAGGGGAAGGGAGAGGTTGTTGGCACACCTGGGGAAAGAACCGGGATGGACAGGCTGTTCCATCACACCACAACACCTGGTGACACCAGCCTTGCCTGCAGGTGGCCTGCATGCAGTTCATCAACATCGTGGTGCACTCGGTGGAGGACATGAACTTCCGCGTCCATCTCCAGTATGAGTTCACCAAACTGGGGCTGGAGGAGTTCCTGCAGGTATGGGGGGGGTTGAGGGTCAGGGGAATTGTGTTGGGGGGTCCCCCCATCCTTGATGGTGCCTTTGTGCCCATAGAAGTCGAGGCACACGGAGAGTGAGAAGCTGCAGGTGCAGATCCAGGCGTACCTGGACAACGTCTTCGATGTGGGGGGGCTGCTGGAGGATGCTGAGACCAAAAATGTGGCCCTGGAGAAGGTGGAGGAGCTGGAGGAGCACCTGTCCCATGTATGTGAGCACGGGGGGATGTGGGGTTGTTCCTTGCTGGGTCCCAGGGAGGTCAGAGGTGACAGCAGGGGTGTCCCCGAGCTGCTGTCACAGCGGTGTCCCTGTCCTCAGCTAACGGAGAAGCTGCTGGACCTGGAGAACGAGAACATGATGCGGGTGGCAGAGCTGGAGAAGCAGCTGCTGCAGCGAGAGAAGGAGCTGGAGGTGGTCAAGGTGTGCTGGGGGGCTATGGGGGCTGTGGGGAGTGGGGAAGGGTCCCAATCCCCCCAATCTGACCCTCGCCGTCCCCAGGAGACCTACGAGCACACGAGCCACCAGGTGCACACGCTGCGCAGGATGATCAAGGAGAAGGACGAGGCTTTCCGGCGGCACTACGGCTCCGAGCCGCCCCCGGTGCCCGGCGGGGCCGAGCCGCCCCCTCCGCTGCCCGAGCCCTCGGAGGAGACCCTGAGACCCCCGGTCCTGCCCCCCGTGGAAGCCGCGCCCCCCCCGCCGCCCCCTCCGCCTCCCCCGCTGCCGCCCCCCGCGCCCCCGCTCCCAGGTGAGGATGAGGAGGAGGAGGAAGAGGAAGACCCCGGGGTACCCAAAGCTGGGGCAGCTCAGAGCTGGGCGTGCCCAGGGGTGGGAGGGGTCACAGGAAGGGGTGTCCGTGGTGCTGGTCTGGGTGGTCCCCAGAATTGGAGTCTCACCCCCCCCCCCCCCCTCTGATGGCTCCACAGGGAAGTGTCCCCCGGCTCCACCGCTGCCCGGGGCTGCACCGTCCATCGCCCTCACCGTGGGGCTCTCAGGTACGTGGGGATGAGGGGGACCACGGGGTGGGCACAGGGCCAGGGGATGGGGACAGGGGACGGGGGATAGTGCGGGGACAGTGGGGACGGTGGGGACAGGGACAGTGCAGAGGCAGTGGAGACAGGGACAGGGGACAGTGCAGGGACAGTGGGGACAGGGACAGGGAGGGTGTGGGGAGTGGGACAGTGCAGGGGCAGTGGAGACAGGGACAGGGGACAGCGAGGGTGTGGGGAGCGGGACAGTGTGAGGACAATGGGGACAGGAGGATGTGGGAACCATGAGAACAGGGATGGTATAGGGATTGTGGGCACAGGGACAAGGGACAGGGATGGTGTGGGGACCGTGGGGACAGGGATGGTGTAGAGATTGTGTGGACAGGGAGGACAGAGGAACTGTGGGGACAGGGACAAGGGACAGGGAAAGGGTTGCAAACACCAGAGTGCTGGGGTTGCAATCCTCAAGGAACACCTGCTCAGAGACCCCAGCATGGGGAGGCCCAGGGGTTGATGACACCAGGCTCAGGTGGCTCAGGGTGGGCACAGGACATGTCCCCATGCCCTGGGGTTGATGACACCAGGCTCAGGTGGCTCAGGGTGGGCACAGGACATGTCCCCATGCCCTGGGGTTGATGACACCAGGCTCAGGTGGCTCAGGGTGGGCACAGAACATGTGGGTGGCCCAGGGGTTGATGACACCGGGCTCAGGTGGCTCAGGGTGGGCACAGGACATGTCCCCATGCCCTGGGATTGATGACACCAGGCTCAGGTGGCTCAGGGTGGGCACAGGACATGTCCCCATGCCCTGGGGTTGATGACACCAGGCTCAGGTGGCTCAGGGTGGGCACAGGACATGTCCCCATGCCCTGGGGGTGCTGAGCTGGCTCCCACCCCGCTGGCAGCCATCCGGATCAAGAAGCCCATCAAGACCAAGTTCCGGCTGCCTGTGTTCAACTGGACGGCGCTGAAGCCCAGCCAGATCAGCGGGACGGTGTTCAGCGAGCTGGATGATGAGAGGGTGCTGGAGGTGAGCCCAGGACCCCTCTGTGGCTACATTTCTCTTCACAGAATAAAAACAAGGCACAGCTTCCCTAGGACATTTCTGGGATTCACATTCTCTGAAGCTCAGAGAAAGGAAAAAACCCAGTTCTTATCTCAATTGCTGCTCCTCTTGTTGTTCACGAGTGGGGTGCGTTGTGGAAGATTGTTTACCTGGAATTGGTAATTGGATTCTGGTTATTTGGTCAGTTATTCTGGTCAATTTGATTAATTGACCAATTGAATCCACGTATGTGTGTCGGGACTGCTGACAGTCACAAGATTCTGTGCAGTGGAGTTGAGTGTTTGGCAGATTCAGTTTAGATTAAGTAATATAGTATAGAATAATATACTGTAATATAGTAGAGAATATACTATAATATAGTATATTACAATATGTAATATAGTATAGTAATGTAGTATATAATATACTAATATATATAGTATATAATAATATAGTAATATAGTATAGAATAATATAGCATAGAATAAAGTATAATAGTGATATAGTATATAATAATATCCTGTAATATAGCATACAATATACTATAATATAGTATATTACAATATTTAATATAGTATGGTAATATAGTATGTAATATACTAAGATATATAGTATATAATTTAGTAATATAGTATAGAATAATAGAATATAGTATAATAATAGTGATATAGTATAGAATAATATCGTACCAAATAACAGAATATAGTATAATAACAGTAATATAGTATAGAATATACTATAATAGTAATATAGTAATACAGTATAGAATACACTGCAATATAGTATAGAATATACTATAATATAATATAATATATTATCATATGTATTATAGTAATATAGTATATAATATAGTAATATAGTAGAGAATAATACAGTATATAATATAATATAATATAATATAATATAATATAATATAATATAATATAATATAATATAATATAATGTAATATAACAATAGTAATATAGTATAGAATATAGTAAAAAATACAGTATAATAGTAATATAGTATAGAATAATACAGTATAATAAAGTAATTAATTGGGCTTCTGATATTATGGAGTCCTCCTCTCCACGTGGGCACCCCCAGCCCCAATTCTGACCCCCCTCACCCCCCAGGACCTGGACCTGGAGCGCTTTGAGGAGCTGTTCAAGACCAAGGCGCAGGGCCCGGCGCTGGACCTGGTGTGTGCCAAGAGCAAGGCGGCGCAGAAAGTGGCCACCAAGGTGACCCTGCTGGAGGCCAACCGTGCCAAGAACTTGGCCATCACCCTGCGCAAGGCCGGCCGCAGCGCCGACGAGATCTGCCGGGCAATCCACACGTATGGGCTGCGCTGGGGGGGGCAGAAACGGGGCAGGGAGGGTCAAAAATGGGGGGTGCAGGGGGTAAACAGGGGCCAAAGGGGCTGATTGGGGTGTAAGGGGGTTGGTTGGTGTGGCCACGAAGGTGACACTGCTGGAGGACAATGGTGCTGAGATTCTAGTGGCTCAGAGGGCAGGGAGGGTCCAGAATGGGGTGCAGGGGGGAGACAGGGGTGCAAGAGGGTTGGTAGGGATGCAAAGGGGTTGGTTGGGGTGCAGATGGTTTGGCTGGGGGGTAGCGTGGCTGCTTGGGGCTCATGGGATCTAGGCAGAGTTCAGGGAGTCTTGGCGGAGGAGCAGCGGGAATTTTTGGGGTTCAGGGTGCCAGGCAGGGTGCAGAGAGACTGTCTAGAATGCAGAGGAGCTTTTTGGGATGTAGGGGTTCTGGCTGGGGGTAGAGGGTCAACAGGAGAGCCAGGCAAGGTGCAGAAGGACTTGGCTGGGATGCACATGGTTTGCTTGAGGTTCAGGAGGTCCAGGGTGGGTACAGAGGCCCAGGCAGGGTGCAGGGGCTCTGGCTGTGGTTCAGGGTGCCCAGACAGGGATCCAGGCTTCCCAAACCGGGCACCTCTGGGGATCTGCTCCCCAACGCTGCGGTGCGGGGGCAGGTTCGACCTGGCGACGCTGCCGGTGGATTTCGTGGAGTGCCTGATGCGGTTCCTGCCCACGGAGGCGGAGGCCAAGGCGCTGAGGCAGTACGAGCGCGAGCGGAAGCCGCTGGAGGAGCTGGCGGACGAGGATCGCTTCATGCTGCAGTTCAGCAAGGTGGAGAGGCTGCCCCAGCGCATGGCCATCATGGCCTTCCTCGGCAACTTCGCTGAGAATATCCAGATGCTGACGCCGGTACGGAGCTGGGGAGGGGGAGAACTGGACCTGCTCCACCTTGAACCCCAGCTGAGCCCCCCTGTGCTGTCCCCCTGCAGCAGCTCAACGCCATCATCGCGGCCTCGGCCTCTGTTAAGTCGTCGCAGAAGCTGAAGCACATGTTGGAGGTGGGCTGGGTGGGGGTTCTTCATCCAGCCTCACTGTAGCTGGGTGAGGGGGTTCCTGTGGGGGTTTCACTCCCTCCTGACCCTCCAACTCTGCTGCTTTGCTCCTGCAGATCATCTTGGCGCTTGGCAACTACATGAACAGCAGCAAACGCGGCGCAGTCTACGGCTTCAAACTGCAGAGCCTGGACCTGGTGGGCAGCCCCTCCCCGGCTCCCTGGGACCCTGAGGGTCCCATCCCACAGCCCTGACCCCCTCCCCAAATCCTCCTGTAGCTCCTGGACACCAAGTCAACGGACAGGAAGATGACATTGCTGCACTTCATCGCGCTGACAGTGCGGGAGAAGTACCCAGAGCTGGCGACCTTCTGGCAGGAGCTGCACTTTGTGGAGAAAGCTGCAGCAGGTGCCCTTCAACCTGTGACTATGGCCCCACCTTGCTGTCCCAGCCTCACACAGCCACTGACCTATTGTCATTATAGTGCAAGAGATCTCTTGTCATTACATTGCAAGGGTTCCATATTGCTAGAGTTTTGTACCTCCTTGATGTTTCTCTTGTAGGCAGCTTTTCTAAGCAC
This sequence comes from Ammospiza caudacuta, assembly GCF_027887145.1. Classification (NCBI taxonomy): domain Eukaryota; kingdom Metazoa; phylum Chordata; class Aves; order Passeriformes; family Passerellidae; genus Ammospiza; species Ammospiza caudacuta. The sequence continues at coordinate 2,965,936 of NC_080623.1, forward strand.
TGACTCTTCCTTATCCTCACAGCAGCCAGCTGACTCCAGTTCCCATCAATCCACTCTTTTATAACACTCTTCTTATTGGCTACAGGTGTGGCCTGTTAACATCAGGCTTGCTCCTGATCTTTAGTAAATGGTTCAGCTGCAACTCTTTAGGGGATAAGATTACATTCTACACCACCTTCAGTTACCCACACTGACCCATCCCGTGTCCCTGCAGTGTCCCTGGAGAACGTGCTGCTGGATGTGAAGGAGCTGGGCCGGGGCATGGAGCTGCTGCGGCGGGAGTGCGGGCAGCACGAGAGCGCGGTGCTGCGCAGCTTCCTGGGCGGCAGCGAGGGGCAGCTGGAGCGGCTGCAGCGCGATGCGCGCACGGCCGAGGTGAGGGCGGCTCACACCTGGCCTGGCACCGGCCACGGGCACGGCTGGTCAGCCACACCTGGCTCTGCATGCTCCTCTATGCACTCCTGCTTTCCTCTGCATGTTCCGTGTCTTTCTTTGTCATCCACAACTTGCCTTGCACGATCCTTGTGCACAGCTGGTCAGCCACACCTTGCTCTGCGTGTTCCTCTTGCACTTCTTTTCTTTGCATGCTCTGTGTAATTCTTCATCATCCACACCTTGTCTTGAACAGTCCTTGTGCACACCTGGTCACCCACACACCTTGCTCTGCGTGCTCCTCTTGCACTCCTGCTTTCCTTTGCATGCTCCATGTCATTCTTTGTCATCCACACCTTGCTCTGCGTGGTCCTTGTGCACATCTGCTTATCCACACTTTGTCTTGCATGGTCCATGGGCACACCTGGTCATTGAAACTTTGCTCTGCATGGTCCTTGTGCACACCTGGTCACTCACACCTTGTCTTGCATGGTCCTTCTGCACAGCTGGTCATCCACACCTTGCTTTGCATGCTCTTCTTTCACCCCTGCTTTCCTCTGCACGTTCCGTGTCTTTCTTCGTCATCCACACCTTGCTCTATGCAGTCCTTGTGCAGACATCTTGCTTTGCACACTCCTTGTGCACATCTGCTCGTCCAAACCTTGTCTTGCATGGTCCTCGTGCACATCTGGTCACCCACACCTTGCTCTGCATGCTCCTCTTGCACTCCTGCTTTCCTTTGCATGTTCCGTGTCTTTCTTCATCATCCACACCTTGTCTTGCATTGTCCTTGTGCACACCTGGCCATCCACACCTTGCTCTGCGTGCTCTTCCTGCATTCCTGCTTTCCTTTGCATGCTCTGTGTCATTCTTTGTCATCCACACCTTGCCTTGCATGGTCCTTGTACACGTCTGGTTCTGCTCCTGGCTCTGCAAACTTCTCGTGCACATCTGGTCACCCACACCTTGCTCTGCACACTCCCTGTGCACTCCTGCCTTCCTTTGCATTGTCTGTGTGCGTTCCTTGTCACCCACACCTTGTCTTGCACACTCCCTGTGCTCTCCTGCCCTGCTTTGCCCACACATGATGCCCACCATGCCTTGCCCTCCCCCTGTGCCGGGCACTGCTCGTGCCTGACCCTGCTCCTGTGCCAGGACGCCTACAACACCGTGGTGCGGTATTTTGGCGAGAGCCCCAAGACCACCCCCCCGTCTGTCTTCTTCCCGGTCTTTGTCCGCTTCATCCACTCCTACAAGGTGAGCTGGGGCCAGGAGGGGGTGCCCTGCAGGTGAGTGGCACCACGGTGGGGGAAATCTTACCCCTGCCCACCTGTGTGCCCCGGCAGGACGCAGAGCAGGAGAACGAGACGCGCAAGAAGCAGGAGGAGGTGATGCGGGAGAAGCTGCTGGCACAGGAGGCTAAAAAGCAGGAGAAGGTTGGTGGAGGCAGCCACGGGGTGGGCTGGGGAGTAGGGGGCACGGAGGGGACCCCTGTGTCCCTCACCTGGCCCCCTGTGCCTCCCTCACAGCGGAACAAGTGGCAGCAGCAGGAGCTGATCGCGGAGCTGCGGCGGCGCCAGGCCAAGGACCACCGGCCCATGTACGAGGGCAAGGATGGCACCATCGAGGACATCATCACAGGTATGGCTCCCTCGGCCCCCCTGGCCCCCTGCCCTGGCCCTGCCAGCCACGGGGGCTGACATGTCCCTGTCCCCCCGTCCCCTGCCCGTCCCCCCACAGCGCTGAAGAGCGTCCCCTTCACTGCCCGCACGGCCAAGCGGGGCTCCCGCTTCTTCTGCGACCCGTCCCACCACGACGAGTCCAGCTGTTAAGAGCCCAGGTACCACCTGCATGCCTGGATCCCCTTGGATCCCACCTGGATCCCCCTGGGTTCCCCCTGAGCCCTGCATGCCCCCTTCTGCCCGCCCCCCTCCCTGCATGTTGTCACCCCAGGGTGTCTGGTGTGGCCCAGGCCTTTGGATTGGGACAGGATCTTAATGCAAGGCTGGATCCCAGTGCTGGATCCCAGCAGAGGATCCCAACACAGATCTGGATCCAGTGCAAGGCTGGATCCCAGCACAGAGCTGGATCCCAGCAGAGGATCCTGGTGCAAAGCTGGATCCCAGCATAGGATCCCAACACAGAGCTGGATCCCAGCACAGAGCTGGATCCCAGCACAGGATCCCAGTGTAAGGATGGATCCCAGCATAGGATCCCAACACAGAGCTGGATCCCAGCACAGAGCTGGATCCCAACACAGGATCGTGGTGCAAGGCTGAGTTTCAACACTGGATCCCAGTTCGAGGCTGGATCCCAGCACAGGATCCCAACTCAGAGCTTGATCCCAGCAAAGGATCCCAGCACAGAATCCCAGTGCAAAGCTGGATCCCAGCAAAGGATCCAAACAGAGAGCTCGATTCCAGCACAGGATCCCAGTTCAAGGCTGGATCCCAGCATAAGATCCTGGTGCAAGGCTGAGTTTCAACACTGGATCCCAGTTTGAGGCTGGATCCCAGCACAGGATCCCAACACAGGGCTGGATCCCAGCAAAGGATCCCAGCACAGGATCCCAGTGCAAGGCAGGATCACAACACAAGATCCCAGTTCAAGGCTGGATCCCAGCACAGGATCCCAGCACAGGATCCCAGTGCAAGGCTGGATCCCATCACAGGATCCCAGCATAAGGCTGGATCTGGGTGGAAGGCCAGTTCCTGGAACTGGATCCCAGTGAAATGTTCTACCCAGAATGGAGTCCTGGCACAGGATCCCAGTGCAAGGCTGGGTCCCAGCACAAGATCCTGATGCAAGGCTGGGCTCTGGCACAGGATCCCAACACACAATCTCAGTGTAAGGCTGGATCCCAGCAAAGATCCTTCTGCAATATTGGATCCCATAGTGGGGTCACTGGGTCCCAGAGCAGGATCCCAGTGCACTACTGGATCTCAAGATGGGATCCCAGTACAGTACTGGATCCCACACTGGTATCCCAGTGCACTACTGGGTTCTGGGCAGGATCCCAGGGCAAAACTGGATCCCAAGGCAGGGTCCCAGTAAAAGACTGGATGCCAGGCTGGTATCCCAGTGCACTACTGGATCTCAAGATGGGATCCCAGTATAGTACTGGATCCCACACTGGTATCCCAGTGCACTACTGGGTCCCAGGACAAGGTCCCAGTGCACTCCTGGATTCTGGGCAGGATCCCAGTGCAAGACTGGATGTCAGGGTATGGTGCCTGTGCAGTACTGGATGTCAGGGTATGGTGCCAGTGCAGTACTGGATGCCAGGGTATGGTGCCAGTGCCCTGCTCAAGCCCAGAGTGGGGATCCCAGTGCATTGCTGGGTCCTACGCCAGTGCCTGGAGGACTCAGCCTGTGGTGCCTGTACTCTAGGGGGGTCACCTGGGCACCCCCAGGTGTCCCTGGCTCTGTCCCTGACTGTCCCTTCCATCCCACAGCCCGAAGGTGGATCCGCCTGTAGCCCAGCAAGGCAAAGGAGCCCGACCGGGGGGCAGGGGAGGACTTGGGGCTGCCTCAGCCCCTCCTCACCCCCCTCTGCCCCCCAAGTGCCCTGTGAGGCTCCGTCCTGCCCTCACACCACATGAGACAGGGCCAAAATGTGCCACCATTCCCACGGGTGACATCCCTGTGCCCGGGGAGACCCTGCACCCACTGCCCACCCAAGGCAGAGGCCAAATCCATCTCTGGTGGAGCCCCAGCACCAGGAGCTGATTCATGGCGTGCTCCCCTCCCCATCAGGGTCCCTCCTGTTCCCTGGGGGGGCTCAGAGCCCCCAGCCCCACTGCAGGGACCAGGGGGACCCCTCCACCCCGCGCTCGACACTTTGACCACTGATGTGAACACTAAGTGCCAAAAATAAAAGGGACCAAAGCCAGGCTGGGGGCACCTGGAGAGGGGCAGGATGGTGCCCCCCACCCCAGGACCCCCCTGCCCATTCCCCCCCCCCCCACCCACAGTGACTTTTTGTACATGTGAAATATATGGAGTCTTTTACATGGCCAGTGCCTGATTTGGGGGAACGTGGTGGGGGCACAGAGGCAGCCCAGGAGGTTTGGGGGCCTCCCCAGGCTGTGGTTCTGTGTTTGGGGGGGACAGGGAGGGGGCACAGAGATGTGCAGAGATTTGGCAGAGCTTTGCAGTGCTGTTATTAAAGCTGTGGGGTTATGGAGAGGGGGGACCTGGTTTGGGGAGGAATTGGGAGGCCCTCACACCCCCAGCCCTATTCCAGTGTGGGGTGGTCCCAGTTCTCCCCACTTTTGGTGGCTATGGGGGACTGGGAACAGATTGGAGGCTGGAGAGGCTGCAGGAGGAGCAGGGTGAGGTCCCAAAGGACTGGAGGGGCAGGATGGCAAAAAGGGCTTGTAGGGGAGGCCATGGGGTGCTGGGAGGGGCAGGATGTGACCCCAAACCCTCAGCAGTGGCACAAAGTCCTGGCCTCCCTCGCTGAGCCCCACCAGGCCAGGGATTAGCCCTGAAACAGGGAATAAAAGTTTTCTCTAATCCTCTTGGGGGGATTACCAGCACTGCCACACCCAGGGTGGGATCTGGCCCGGCCTCAGCCCCCCCCAGCGCTGCCGCTGACCTGGGACCTTTTAATCCACCCACACAAACCCCCTGCTCCAGCCTGGGGATCCTCGGAGATGCTGTGGGCAAAGATGCTGCTGTCTGGCCGTGTCCATCTGTCCATCCATCCATCCATCTGTCCGTCCATCCGCCAGACTTAGGCGGGTCCCACCTGCTCTCAGTGACATCCAGGCACCCGAGTCCCCTGTGCTCAGGGCAGGATCCCAGTGCACATCCCGCTCCATTCCCAAGGGTCACTGGAGATGCTGCAGCCAAGGACACTGATGTCTGGCCATGTCCATCCGTGCTGGTCCGTGTCCATCCGTCCATCCATCCATCCATCCATCCATCCATCTGCTGCTCAGGGCAGGATCCCAGTGCACATCCTGTTCCCAAGGGTCACTGGAGGTGCTGCAGCCAAGGATGCTTCTGTCCAGCCATGTCCATCTGTGTTGATCCATGTCCATCCGTCCATCTGTCCATCCACTGGGCTCACTGCCCATTCCCTACATCCACCCACACAAGCCCCCAGCGCCATCCCACACCTTCAGAGGTGCTACAGGCAAGGACACAGCTGTCCATCCACACTCAGCTGTCCATCTGTCCATCTGCCACTCAGGGCAGGATCCCAGTGCACATCCTGCTCCATTCCCAAGGGTCACTGGAGATGCTGCAGCCAAGGACATTCCTGCCCAGCCATGTCCATCCGTGCTGGTCCGTGTCCATCTGTCCATCTGTCCATCTGTCCATCTGTCCATCTGCACCTAGCCGTCTGTCTGTCCATCTGTCCATCCGTGAGGCTCCGGTCGGTCCCTACGTGCCCTCGGTGGCAGGGTCAGGCTCAGACAGGCGCCGCTCGCCCTGCGCCGTGGGCGCTGCCAGGCTCTCGGCCTGCAGGAGCAGGTTGCAGCCGAGGAAGAGGATGGCGAAGGTGACGGCGAGGCAGAGCACCAGGACCACGGCGATCTGGGCGGCCTCGCTCAGCCCCGTGTCCTCACGGGTGGCGTTCATGTCCCCCTCCTCCTCCTCCTCCTCGTCTTCCTCCCGGGAGCGGAGTGTGGCGGTGACAGACGCGAGGGTTTAAGTGATGTCAGGAACTCTCTGATCCTCCCTCCACGGCCCCCCTCACGCTCACTGGTGCTGGGTGCCCCCCCCCCCCGGCAAGGGGCAGCAGTTTTGCCCCGCCCTGGAGCCCCCCTGGAGGGGGGCAGAGTCCTGCAGGGAAGGGGGAGTCACCCCAGCCCCCTCCTGAGGTGCCCTGGGGGGCAGTTGGGGCTCCCCATTCTGGCTGTCCCCACTGCAGGCACTCGGCCCCACAGCACTGGGGTGCAATGGGGAGCCCATGGCTCAGGGGACCCCCAGCTCAGCCCCATGGTGTGAGTGTGCCATGGGGACCCCCAGCTCAGCCCCATGGCGTGAGTGTGGCATGGGGACCCTCAGTTCAGCTCCATAGCACTCAATCCCCCATGGGGACCCCCAGCTCAGCCCCACTACACTGGGGTCCCCCAGCTCAGCTCCATCACACTGGGGACCCCCAGCTCAGCCCCATGGTGTGAGTGTGCCATGGGGACCCCCAGCTCAGCCCCACAGCAATGAGGACCCCCCAGCTCAGCCCCTTGGTTTTGGAAGTGATTTGGGACCACCAGCTCAGCCTCAGCATCCATTCCCCCCTCCCATGGCCCCCACAGCCAGGACATGACCAGGCTCTGTGAAAGCAGAAACTCTTTATTTTTGGGGCAGCTCTGGCCCCCCAGGGACAGGAGTGACACTGGGGACAGGTGGTGATAAGGGACACGGCCAGCACTGGCTGTGTGGCACCAAGTGTGCTGCAGAGGGGTGGGGTGGGGTGTCACCCTGACCCCCAGCACCCTGCCAGGCCCCAGCACCACTCAGGGCTGGTGCCACCCTTGCCCTGAGGACTCACCCCGGTCATCAGCTAGGCCGGAGCCACTGAGCCAGTTCTCCAGGATGGACAAAACCAAGGAGTAACAACCCCCAAATTACAGGCTAGGCCAAGCCAAGCTCCTCCCAGAAGCTTTCTGGAGGTGAAGGAGGGGATCCAAGCAGAGTCACTGCCCCAAAAGTGCCACGGTGACCCTGCCTGGGTGACACCAGCCCTACAGTGCCAGCGTGTCCTTGATGAGCCGGCGCATGGTGGTGGTGACCGAGGTGCCCAGGGAGTCCGTGATCTGGTAGGAGATCTTGTACAGGTAGGGCTGCACGTCCTTCAGGCTGGTGTCAAAGACATTGTCCACCTCAGACTGGGTGGGCATCTTGGGCAGGTACTCGTGGCGGTTCATCACCTCCACGATGTTGATGATCTTCTCGCAGAGCTTCTCCCCCACCTTCTCGCGGCAGATCTGCCGCTCCTGCTCGTTGGCCAGGTTCACCACGTTCACCTTGATGGTCCACAGCTCCCAGGGAATGCACTCATCCGAGAAGGGCCACCGGGATTTCTTCTTCTGGTAGAACTCCAGGGAGATCTGCCCCATGCCGTCGGAGCCGGAGCTGCGCAGCGCGTCCTGCGGGGCAGCACGGGGGTCACGGGGGAGCAGGGACTGACCAACCCTCCCCAGGCACATCCCACTGGGGTTTACAGAATCACAGAGCTGGAAGAGACCCCCAAGGATCATCCAGACCCACCCCTGTGCCTGAGAGCAGTGTGCAAACACTCCCTGAGCTCTGGCAGCCTTGGGGCCATGACCACATCCTGGGGAGCTGTTCCAGCCCCCATCACCCTGTGGGGAAAGGAGCTTTTCCCCAGTATCCATCCCACCCCTTCCCTGCCACAGCTCTATCCATTCTCTCAGTGCTGTCACTGTCCCACGGAGCAGAGACCATAGTGCCCTGGGGATGAAGCTGAGGAGTCTCCTCTCAGTCTCCTCCAGCTTTCAACTGTTATCTTTTATATCAAGAGTTCTGTTATCATTACAGTGCAAGGATTCCATACCCTCAGAGTTTTGTGCCTCCTCGATGTTTTCTGTAAGCAGTTCCTCTACACACTGACTCTTCTTGGTCCTTGCAGTAATCATCTGAGTCCAGATCCCAGCAATCCACTCTTTTATACCACTTGTTCTTATTTGCTACAGGTGTAGCTCCTAATCTTTTACTAATTAGTCCAGCTACAACTCATTGGGGGATAAGACTACATTCTACATCACCTTAATTTACCCATATGTATCCCCCTACACTGCTCATTTTAATCCACCCACAGGAGCCCCCTGCTCCATCTTGGGGCACCCTTGCAGATGTGTGGCTTCCCTTTAACCCCTTTCACGCTCTCCATTTTCCCTCCTCTCACCTTAAACTCCCCCACAGCCTTGCGGAGAGCGCGGTCGAGCTCCTCGGAGGAGACGCGCACGTAGGCGAAGTCGATGAAGTCACAGTCCACGTCCTGGGTGCCCACGGTGCCAATGGAGTAGGTGCCCTCCTTCTTGTAGTGGAACTTGCCGGTGCTGCGGTGCAGCAGGACGGTGTGGAGCACGGCCAGCATGGCCTCCTCCACCTGCCTGCCCTCCACCGACACCTCCAGCACCTCGGCGCGGCAGTTCATGGCGGGGCCGGCGCTGGAGGGGCCACAGCAGCGGCTGCTGAGGGGACACGAGGGTGGCACAGGGGGGTTGGGTGCTGCCAGGCTTAGGTGACAGCCCCTCTGCCTCCCCACTGTGTGCTGGTGTCCTGGTAGCCCACAGGGACCCAGCCAGGTGTCCTGACTTGAATCCCCCACATGCCAAAAAAATCCAGGCACTCTTGGTATAGACCCCACAGAGACCCAGATGTCCTGATTTGAATTCCCCATGTGCCACAAGGATCCAGGCACCCTTGGTACAGATCCCCCATAGCCCCAGATGCCCTGATTTGGGTCCCCCACATGCCACAAGGATCCAGGCACCCTCAGTACAGGCCCCCCATAGCCCCACAGAGTTGGGGTTGGTTGAAATCTCTCACATCCCACAGACATGGGCCCTCGCAGAAGTTCAGGGGGGTCCAGGACTGGGTGTCCCAAAGAGATCCAGGTGTCCCAGGATGGGACCCAAATGTCCTGGTCGGGTCCCCTCAGGGATCCAATACCCCAGATGGGACCCGAATGTCCTGGTCAGATCCCCTCAGGGATCCAATACCCCAGAAGGGACCCAAATGTCCTGCTCAGGTCCCCTCATGGATCCAATATCCCAGAGGGACCCAAATGTCCTGCTCAGGTCCCCTCAGGAACCCAAATATCCTTCTCAGGTCCCCTCATGGATCCAATACCCCAGAAGGGACCCAAATGTCCTGCTCAGGTCCCCTCATGGATCCAATATCCCAGAGGGACCCGAATGTCCTGCTCAGGTCCCCTCAGGAACCCAAATGTCCTTCTCAGGTCCCCTCATGGATCCAATACCCCTGAGGGACCCAAATATCCTGATCGGATCCTCTCAGGGATCTAATACTCTGAGGGACCCAAATGTCCTGGTCAGGTCCCCTCAGGGACCCAAATGTCCTGCTCAGGTCCCCTCGTGGATCCTATACCCCTGAGGGACCCGGGTGTCCCCGTACAGGCCCACCCCCACCTCACAGGAGCCCGGGGGATCCCGGCTGGGTCCCCCAAAACACCACACAGGCCCAGACGTCGCGGCTCGAGCCCACCTCAGTCTCCCACGGAGCGCCTCAGGCTCCCTCCAGGCTTGAGGTCCCGGTCCCCCCTCGGTCCCTGCGCCCCCTCAGCCCGGGCCCGGCCCCGGTCCCCACTCACCGCCCGGGCCCGACCATCTGACGGCACGGAGGAGGGAAGTGGATCATCCCATCTACGCGGGGGGGTGCAGAACACACCACCGGCACCGTAGCCACTCTTCCGGCCATGACCACGGTATTTCATCACTCTGAACTTGATTCCGTTAATATTTTTCCCTTTCGGTGCCGTTCTTGCCCGCGAGGTGTCACCGGAGGTGGATTGGCCGTTCCGAGTCCGCGGATTCCCCTCTTCGCTGCTTGGTTCGTTCCAAAAGGGACATAGAGCTGGAAGGCCGCAGCCCAGAGCGTCTCACGTGCTCCATGGCGCCCCCAGCTCTGGAGGCTCCTCGGGGGTACAGCAGCGGGGCCGGTGTCCCCCGCTGACCCCTGCGGGGACAAGGCGACAACGGGGGGGACACGCGTGGGGACACCGGACACAGGGGCACGGGGGACACCTGGATATAAAGGGACACAAGGATATGGGACAGCAGGGGAAATAAAGAAAGGGGGGAACACAGGGACAGACGGACACAAGGGACAGCGTGACATGGGGGATACTGGATAAAGGGACACGAAGACTAGAGGGACAAAGGGACAGTGGGATGGCTGGATATGGGGATAGGATGGACACGGGGACACGTGGATATTGGGTGCAGTGTGAGCAGGGATGTGGGTGACGCCTGTGGGGACATGGGACAGAAGGGCACGGGGAACACCTGGGTATGAAGTGACACAAGGATATGGGACAGCAGGAGAAATAAAGAAAAGGGGGGATACAGATGGACACAAGGGACAGAGTGACACAGAATATGGGGACATGGGGGGATAGTGGATGAAGGCACATGAAGACTAGAGGGACAAAGGGACAGTGGGATGGCTGGGTATGGGGATAGGGATGGATATGGGGACACGTGGATATGGGGCGCAGTGGGAGCAGGGACTCAGGGACTTGGAGGACACAGGAACAGGGGACGGATGGACATGGGGACACAGGGAAAGGGGACATTTGGGGCACTGATCTGCTATCCTGCCATGGGGACACACGGCTCGGTGTCAGTCGCAGCAGGAATGTGGCCGTGTCACCGTGCGGGCACACACCGACACGGCCGCGTCTGTGCCGAGCAGCCCCGGGCCCGCCCGCCGGTTCCACGGAGCTGCTTTCACTCGGCTCTGCCGGTACCGTCCCCGTCCCTCCCGCAGCAGCCCGTGCCGAGGGAACGGGGACAGCGATGGGGACAAGGTGGCAGAGGGCAGCTCTGAGCTGTGGGGAGGGGACAGAGCAACCGCGCCGGTGCCAACCCGGTGCCCACCGTGCCCCGGTTCCCGTTCGCGGCCCCGCCGTGCGTCAGCGCTGTCCCCAGGCGGGGGCGGCGGCGGGGGGGACAGAGGGACCCTTGTTTTTTGTCGCTGCGGGCGCCCCCGGCCCCGAGCCTCAATGTGGCCCTTGTTCAGAGTGTGCCCGTTCAGTTTGCTCCGGGGCCAGGCTGTCCCCAGCAGCAGGAAGGCGACAAGCCGGGAGACAAATCAGCCACGCGTGTCACCCTCCTGCTTTGGTGTCGCCGGCTCTGTCCCCAACTCCTGGGCTGGGGACCCCAAACGCTGCCACCACCCCCCCGCCAGGGCTGGCCCTGCCAGCGGCCACGTCCCCAGGAACACGAGCGGGGATCACGGTCACGCTTCCCGGTTATTTTGGGGAGGATAAATCAGGCGGGCGACAGGTGCGGGGCAGCGGCAGCCGGGGGTGAGTGACGGTTCAAGGGCAGCGCCGTGGGCAACGTGAGGCTCCGGAGCCGCGGCTGTCCCCGGCTGTCCCCGCTCCGGAGCCCGGGCTGTCCCTAACTCTGGCATCCTGGCTCCGGAGCCCCGGCTGCCCCCGGTTTGACGTCCCGGCTGTCCCTGGTTTGGCATCCCGGCTGTCCCCGGCTGTCCCGGCTCTGGAGCCCCGGCTGTCCCCAGCTCTGGTATCCCGGCTCTGGAGCCCTGACAGTCCCTAGATCCACTGTCCCGGCTGTCCCCGGCTCCGGAGCCCCGGCTGTCCCCTGTTTGGCATCCCAGCTGTCCCCAGATCCACCGGTCCGGCTGTCCCCGGCTCTGGAGCCCCGGCTGTCCCCGATTTTGGCATCCGGGTTGTCCCCGGTTTGACATCCCGGCTGTCCCCAGATCCACCGGTCCGGCTGTCGCCGGTTTGGCATCCCGGCTGTCGCCGTCTCCAGTGCCCCAGCTGTCCCCAGATGCCCCGGCCTGGCTGTCCCCAGCTCTGGCATCCTGACTCCAGCTGTCCCCGGCTCCATCACCCCGGCTGTCCCAGCTCCAGTTCTCTGTTTTTTCCCCGGCTCCAGCGTCTTGTTTTTATCCCGCCCAAGTGTCCCAGCTGCCCCCAGCTCTGACATCTACACTGTCCCCAGCCCGGCTGTCACCAGCTCCTGTCCCCAGCTCTAACTGTCCCCAGTTTGCCTGTCCCAGCTCCCGTGTCCTGTTTCCCAATCCCCGAATTTTAACTAAAAGGGAACACAAGGGACAAAGGTCCCGCCCAGTGGCTCTCACTGTACGGACAAGTTTATATACAGAAAATGGCCAAAAAGAGGGAAAATCAGAAAAATATATATAAAGGGGGGTTGAGGGGGCCGGAGCCACCCCTCGCTCACGCCCCCCGCTCTGTACAGGGCCCGGCCGGCGCTATTTACATCAGGGGCGTTTTTACAGGGGAGGAGGGCACCGCGCAGGCGATGCCCCCGGGGAAGACGGCACCGGGGCTGCTGGGAGGCAGCGCCCTGAGCCGTGAAGGCACGTGGGGCACCCCAAAAAGTGCCCTCAAGAAGACTCAGGCATCTGAGGCGGGACCCAGATATCCTGGGAGTGATCCCAGGCATCCTTGGAGTGATGCAGGGGTGGTCCCAGGCATCCCAGGAGTGATCTAGGGGTGCCCAGGGGATCCCAGGCATCCTGTGGATGACCCAGGAGGGGGCTCCAGGCATCCTAGGAGTGATCCAGGGATGCCCAGGTGGTTTTTGGGCATTCTGAGGGTCACCCAGGGGGCGTCCCAAACATCCCAGGGCTGATCTAGGGGTACCCAGGGGATGTTCCAGATATCCTGGGAGCGATCCCAGGCATCCCTGGAGTGATGCAGGGGTGGTCCCAGGCACCCCAGGAGCGATCTAGGGGTGCCCAGGGGGTCCCAGGTATCCTGTGGATGACCCAGGAGGGGGTTCCAGGTGTTCTGGGGGTGATCCAGGGGTATGCATGGAGTCTTGGGAATGGCCTGGGGGGGGGGGTCCCAGGTGTCCCAGAGGTCGTTCAGGAGTCCACAGGGGTGTCCTGGGCATCCCAGAACTGATCCAGGAGTGACCAGGGCAGGTTCCAGGCGTCCCAGAAGTGATCCAGGGATACCCCAGGTGGTTTTTGGGCATTCTGGGGGTCACCCAGGGAGGGTCCCAGACATCCCAGGGCTGATCTAGGGGTACCCAGGGGATGTTCCAGGCATCCCAGGGGTGACCCAGGGGTGCCCAGAGGGTTCCCAGGCATCCTTGGACTGAACCAGGGTTACCCAGGGCGGGTCCCAGATGTCCCCAGGCAGGTCAGGGGCTCATGGCAGCCCCTTGCCGGGGACTCAGAAAGGCAGAGTGTCCATGAAGATCTTGTCCACGATGGGTGGTGGCGGCACCAGATCCTCCAGCTTGAGGTAGAAGATGCGCTGGAGGCCCTGGGTGCAGAGGCTGCGCAGCTCGGGCAGCTTGCCCAGCAGCTTGGAGAGGCAGCTGGAGCGGCCGGGCTCGGGCCCTGCTGCCGCCACGTGGTCCTTGAGGCAGCCCACGATGCGGTTCTGCAGCTCCTCCACCCGCTTGGGCTCCTTCAGGCCGTGCCGGTCTGCGGGGACAGACAGCGTGTGGGACCGCGGGGACAGACACCAGGTGGCGATGGGGACAGCGACAAGCCTGGAGCTGGGAGGATCTCACCTGTGATGATGACGAGGGCGGCGAGGCAGGAGAAGGAGGGGACATCGACGCTCATGCGGTGCAGGCTCTGGGAGAACTCGAGGATGGCGTCGATCCACTCGCCGAAGCCACGCACGCACTGCTGCCGGTGCAGCACCACGCCGTTGCAGAAGATGAGTTTGCCTTCCTCTGGCTTGGAGCTGCCAGGAGAAATCCAGGTGTCACCCCTGGGCACAGCTCAGGGGCTCACCCAGCAGAAATCCAGGTGTCACCTCCCCCCAGCTGGGGCTTCCCCAGCAGAAATCCAGGTGTCACCCCCAGGCACAGCTCGGGATGCCACAGCACAAATCCAGGTGTCATCCCCAGCAGAAATCCAGGTGTCACCCTGGGACACAGCTTGGGCTCCCCCAGTAGAAATCCAGGTGCCACCCCAGCAGATATCCAGGTGTCACCTTGGGGACAGCTTGGGATGCCCCAGGAGAAATCCAGGTGCCACCCCCAGCAGAAATCCAGGTGTCACCCTGGGGACAGCTTGGGATGCCCCAGGAGAAATCCAGGGTGTCACCCCCAGGCACAGCTCGGGGTTCCCCAGCAGAAATTGAGGTGCCACCCCCGGGCACAGCTCAGGCATCCCCAGAAGAAATCCTGGTGTCACCCCCCCCAGCTTGAGCTCCCCCAGCAGAAACCCAGGTGTCACCCTCAGCAGAAGCCCAGGCGTCACCGCCAGGAGAAACCCAGGTGTCACCCCCTGCTCTGGGCTGCCCCGGGGCTCACCGGTACGCCAGGCGAAGGATGAAGAGCTCCAGGAAGGCTGACTCCAGCAGGAGGTCCTGGTCCTCCTTGGGCAGCTCGCTGAAGCCCTGGATCTTCTCGGCCCACTTGCGGATGACGTCCATGGAGCCGGTGAGGAGGTCGTAGAACTGCTGCACGTCCACAGAGTCCTCCTTCTCAAACGGGCACGGGGCTGACTCCTGGAACTGCCGTGGGCACGGGTCAGGAGTGGGGTGGGCACGGGTGAAGAACTGGGGTGGGGATGGGTCAGGATCTGGGATGGGGATGGGTGAAGATTGGGATGGGCACGGGTAAAGAACTGGGATGGGAATGAGTCAGGACTAAGATGGGTCAGGAGTGGGATAGGGATGGATCCGGAGTGAGGTGGGCACAGGTCAGGATTGGGATGGGTCAGGATTGGGATGGGGATGGGTCAAGATTGGGATGGGGATGATCCAGGACCGGGATGGGGAGGGGTCAGGATCTGGGATGGGGATGGGTGAAGAACTGGGATGGGGTGGGCCAGGACTGGAATTGGGATGGGTCAGGATTGGGATGGGATGGGATGGGATGGGATGGGATGGGATGGGATGGGATGGGATGGGATGGGATGGGATGGGATGGGATGGGATGAGATGGGATGGGATGGGTCAAGATTGGGATGGGGATGATCCAGGACTGGGATAGGGATGGGTGAAGAACTGGGATGGGCCAGGATTGGGATGAGTCAGGATTGGGATGGGGATGGGTCAAGATTGAGATGGGGATGGGTCAGGAACTGGAATGGGTCAGGACCTAGGAGAGGGGTGGATTGGGAATTGGGTTGGGAATGGGATCAGGAGCTGGGATGAAGATGGGTGAGGAACTGGGTGGGAATGGGATCAAGATTTGGGATGGCGACATGTCGGGAACTGTTGGGTTAGCAACAGGGATGAGTTTGGATCAGGAACAGGATGAGGACAGCACCAGGAACTGGGATGGGGATGGGTGAGGAACTGGGATGGGGATGGGTGAGGAACTGGGACAGGGATGGGTCAGGTTTGGGATGGGGATGGGTCAGGATCCAACTGCAGCCCCAGCACAGCCCTGGGCAGGGCGTGGAGTGGCACCAGCCCTACCTTGGAGTAGTCGAGCTTGGTGGCGCTGGGGATGGAGTCGATGTGAGCCCGCACCAGCGAGGTGATGAGGCTGACGGGGGACGCATCCGGCGGCTGCTTGGGCTTGGAGGGGAGCCGGCCCCGCCTCCCCTTCAGGCTGTCGGTCCGGACCACTGTGTTGGGATTGCAGTGAGTGCCTGTCCCCAGAGCAGCCAAGAGAGGCTGCAGAGAGGGGACTGGGGAGGGTTCTGGTACCTTCTTTGACCATGCCCACGGCCAGGCACTTCTGGAAGCGGCAGAACTGGCAGCGGTTCCTGCGCCGCTTGTCCACAGGGCAGTCCTTGTTGGCCAGGCAGATGTACTTGGCATTCTTCTGCACTGTGCGCTGCGCGTGGGGAAGGAGCGGCCGAGCTCAGCCCGGGGCGCTCAGCTCTGAACAAAAACCCTTTTGTCCTCCCGTGCCTCCCTCTCCAGCCCAGCATCCGGCTCCGTGTCCCTGCCCGGGCCACCCCTCAGCATCCTCCCACCGCCGCAGAGCACTGTGGGAGTATCCTCACCTTGAAGAATCCCTTGCAGCCCTCGCAGGTGCGCACGCCGTAGTGCTGGCATGACGCGTTGTCCCCGCACACGGCGCAGCGCCCCTCGCCCGCCCCGGGGCTGCGCACCTTGCTGGGCCCCTCCAGCAGCGGCGAGCTGGGAGCCAAGGGCAGCCCCCCGAACCCCCTGGGACCCCCCTGGCTCGGGGGAAACGCGTCCGTGTCCAGCAGCCGCGGGTCCACACGGGGCGAGGGGCCCAGCTGCCCCTTGAGGGTCGCCGGGGAGCCAGCAGGGCTGGGGGCCGGGGGGCTGAAGGCGAAAAAAGGAGGCTGAGACCCCCCACTCTTGGCTGGCTCAGCCCAGGGCTGCCCGGCCTCATAGTTCGGCAGCGGCGAGTACGGCCCGAAGGAGCCCTCCCATGCCGCGGCCGGCGGGGGCTGGAAGCCGGGCGTGGCGGGCGAGGGGATGGAGCAGGGGCTCCCGTAGCAGTCCGAGCCGCTGGAGGACAGGGTCTCGTCCGGCTGCCCCCCAAAAGCGCTGGGGTAGCAGCCGTACACCTGGAAATCCTCCAGCTTGAAGGCGGTGGCGGCGCTGGGCTGGCCGCTGGCGGGCAGCTGGTAGAGGAAGGCGTCGAACTCGCCGGCGTAGCCGTCCATGAAGGTGCTGAAGCTGGGCAGGGCTGGAGCGGCGGCCGCCAGATCGGCTCCGGCCACTTCCATGGGGAATCGGCCGCCCTCGGGGCTGAGCAGCTCGGCCGGGCAGCGCTCGCAGGGGCCGGCGCCCGTGGTGCTGCACTGGGCCTGGATGCAGGGCATCTCTGCGGGGAGAGAGGGGAGTCAGAAATCCAGGTGTCACCTCAGCAGAAATCCACGTGTCACCTCCCACCAGCTGGGTCTCCCCCAGCAGAAATCCAAGTGTCACCCCAGCAGAAATCCAGGTGTCACCTCCCACCAGCTGGGGCTCCCCAGCAGAAATCCAGGTGTCACCCTGGGCACAGCTGGGCCTCCCCAGCAGAAATCCAGGTGTCACCCCAGGACAAATCCAGGTGTCACCATGGGACAGCTCAGGCTCCCCAGCAGAAATCCAGGTGTCACCCCAGCAGAAATTCAGGTGTCACCCCAGGACAAATCCAGGTGTCACCCCAGGACAGCTCAGGCTCCCCAGCAGAAATCCAGGGGACCCAGTACAGCCCCTCTGGCATCCAGACAGAGGATGGGGACAGGGTGGGAACAGTGAGAACCTCCCCAGGGTTCTTCTCGTGCTGGAGCTGCACCTCCATGGCCACTGGCAGTGTGGTGGCGGCCACCAGTGTCCCCAGGAAAGGTCACGGCACAGCCAATGGGTGCAAAGGACATTGGCCAAAATGCTGGCTTAGCAAAAGGCCCCGAAAGGAAAGGAGGGAGGAATGTGGCCAGCAGATTCCCAAGCCCTCGGGCTGGCCAAGCAAAGCTGGAGTTAGGGCCGAGCTGGATTTTGAGGACTCCACTTCCCCCATAATCCCTTTTAGGGCTTTTTGGGAACATCAGCGCAGGTGAGGGGGAGAGGAGCCCACCCTCTGTCCCTGGAGCCCCCCAGGGCTGTGTGCACGGATCTGGTGGGACATAAGACATAAGACATAAGCAGAGCCCTGTGTCCAGCTGAAAGCCAAGCCAGAAGTGACCCCCATGGCAAGACGATAATGTAATTCATCTCGCAGACCTTTAAAGGTCGCGCTGCGCTGGCCCCTGGCCACGTCCTGGCACGGCCCCCGCTGCCAGAGCCCCCGGATTCCCCCAGCCAAATCTGGGCAGCTCTCTGGGGCACCAGGAAAGCCGACACCCCGCCAGGAGCCGCGGTTAAAAATACCCAGCGTGGCTCCAGCGCTGGCACCCGTGGGATGGCACCGGCCCCCAGCCCCCTGCTGGCGGTCCCGGTGGGGTTTGTGCGTGTCCAGCCGGGGCAGAGGGAACAGTGACCCCACAGCTGCCTCCTGTCCCCGAATGAGGAACAGTGACCCCACAGCTGCCTCCTGTCCCCGAATGAAGCCCAGGGGACCTCAGGCCGAGCTGGGTACACACCTCAGGGCACACTGTCTGCGCCAGTGGGAGTTTCCTTGCCTGCATTAAAAGCTCGGCAGATGCAACTCCTCGACCCTTCCCGCGCTCCCAGTTCGGACGTTTTTCCTCCCACCCACTCGCTGACAGAATCTGGGGTCCCCTCTGCGCTGTCCCCCCGAGGAGCGGGCACAGATTCGCGCAGCAGCCTCTGCTCTGCCCACGGCCGGGCTCTGTTTGCAGATTCCTGCTTTGGGAGGGAGGGAGGGAGGGCAGCTGCCCGTCCGTGCCCAGCCCCGACGCTGCCGCCTGCACGGGCGGGTGGCAGCCGCTGGCACCGGGCCCCGAGCGGGGGTGGCTCCCGCTGCCCACGTCCCTGCCGGCACCTGCTGCGCCCGGTAATGCCGCAGCAGCAGTGGGCACGGGGGGTTTGCCCGCACGGGGCTGGCTGCCCGCACATCCCGGTGCTCTCCGCTGCCAGCTCCCGGTACTGCCCGCACATCCAGCTCCCGGTGCTGCCCGCACATCCCGGTGTCCGCTGCCAGCTCCCGGTGCTGCCCGCGCGTTCCCGCCTGCCCTCTCCGGTTCCGTGCCCGCTCTGCTCGGGGATCCCGGGGTGATGCCCGCTGTGGGGCGGCTCTGCCCGCTGCCAACCCCAGGGATGGGGATTCCCTGCGTCCCGGTTGCGGTGCCGGGATGGGGGAACCAAGGAGCCGCTCCCGGTGCTGCGCAGCTCCTCACAGAGGAGAGGGGGGTGTCGGGCTCGTCCCGGGACCCCCGGGGCCGGGGGTCGCTCTGCCAATTCCCGCCGGCTGCGCGACCGCCGGTGCTACCGGCACTCCTGACCCAGCTCCTCCCGGCGTCACCGGGACGCCCCATCCCGTGCACCTCCCGTGCACACTCGGTTCCTCCCGGCGCCACCGGCTACCCACAAGGGGCAACCCCGCACAGCGCGCACCGCCCGGTGCCTTCCACCGGCACCCCCGACTCTCACCGGTGACACCGAGAGTTCCTTCCACAGCGCCCTTCGGACGCGCCAGCCCCGGCTCCACCGGGACGCGCCACCCGGTTGCCCGTGGTGCTACCGGGACACCCTCCCACATCCATCCACCTTGCGGGACGCCCACCGCCCTGAGCCCCCGGTGCCGCCGGGATGCCCCACCCGGGATCCCCTCGGTGCCACCTGACACGCCCGATGTGAATCAAACGGCTCCTGCTCCCCCGGTGCCACCGGGACACCACCGGGGCACCGTGCCCCTCCCACTGCCAGCACGACGACCCCCGGTGCCCCCGGTGCCCCCCGCATCCCGGTGCCGCCCGTACCCGGGTGCCGGCGCGGCGGCGCTCCGGTTCGTGCTCCTGCCACGGCCGCTCCGCGGGCTCCGCCGGGCTCCGGCCCCGCCACTACTTTCTCTTAAGCGCTCGGTGACGCGCGGGGCGGCGCGGGGCCGGTGACGCACGGGGGGGGCGGCCCCGGCGGGGGCGCGGCCGTGACGCACGCGGGGTTCCATTGACGCACCCGCGGCCCCGGCTAAAAATACCCCCGCGGCCCCGGCTAAAAATAGCTCGGGCGCCCCTCGCTTCCCCTCTGATCCCCCCCGGGGGCCGCCGGAGGGGGGAGGGAGGCCCCGGTGGCCGGGGTATCCCCGGTGTCCCCGGGGGCCCATCGGTGTCTCCTCGCTGCCGGTACACCGTGCCCCGGTGCCTCCATGGCCGGCGCTCTCTTGCTGCCGGTGTTTCCGGTGTCCCCTCGTTGCGCCCACCCCCGATGCCCCCTCGGTGCTGGCATCACTTCAGTCCCCACCTCCGGTAACCTCTCGGGGTCGGTATCACCGGTGTCCCCTCGTTGTCGGTACCCCGGTGCCCCCATTCTCGGTGCCGGTATCTCCGGTACCGCTATCCCCGCTGTCCCCTCAGTGTTGGCATCCTCGGAGCCCCCTCGGTGCCGGTGTCTTCATTGCCCCATTCCCGGTGTGCCCCCGGTGCCTCCGGTACCGCTATGCCCAGTGCCCATCTCTCTCGGTGTCAGAATCAGTGCCCCCGGTGTGCCCCCGGTACCGCTATGCCCAGTGCCCATCTCTCTCTCGGTGCCGGTATCCCCGGTGTCCCCTCGTTGCCGGTACCCCGGTGCCCCCATTCCCGGTGCCGGTATCTCCGGTACCATTATCCCCGGAGCCCTCTCGGTGCCGGTATCTCCGTTGCCCCATTCCCGGTGTGCCCCCGGTGCCTCCCGTACCCCCGGTACCGCTATGCCCGGTGCCCATCTGGGTCTCTCCGGTGCTCAGCGGCACCGGTACCCCCGGGCTCCTCCCGCCCGGTGCCAGTGCGGGGGGGATGACGCGGGGTCCCGCCCCCGCCCGGTCCCCGCGGGGAGCCCCTGGCCGGCCCGATGGAAACAGCGGCGGCTGCTGGCGGGCGGCGGCGCCGGGAACAGCGCCCGGGGGCTGGAAAATGAGCTCAGCCCGGCCCGGGGGAGGCCGAACGGTGAACGGAAGAGACCCAGAACTTCGTAGTGCCCTTTGGTGCCATCCCGGTGCCCCCTCAATGCCCTCCGGTACCATCCCGGAACCCCCTCAGTACCCGCCGGTACCATCTCGGTACCCGCTCATTACCCGCCGGTACCATCCCGGTACCCCCTCAATACCCTCTGGTGCCACCTCGGTGCCCCCTCAGTACCCTCCGGTACCCCCTCAATACCAGCCGGTGCCCCCTCAATACCCTCCGGTACCATCCCGGTACCCCCTCAATACCCGGTACCACTCCAGCACCTCCCGTGATACCCCCCGGTACCGCCCCGTTACTCCCTTGGTATCTCCCGGTACACGTCGGTACCGGCTCGGTACCGTCCCTTCCCACTCCCGGGGACAAACCGGGGGGTCTTGGGGACCCGGCCCGCTGTGCCCGGTTTGGCAGCGCCCCCGGGGCTGACAGCGCCGTTAGCGCTCCCCCGTTAGCGCCCCTACAGCGGCACGGTCCCACTGGGGGGCTGGAGCCGGTGCCCGGTGCCCCGGGAGCCGCAGCCGGTACCGGGACCCTGCCTGGCCTCACGAAACCCCGTGAGCAGCAGCGGGGACAGCCCGGCAGAGGGGTCCGGAGGGCGCACGAGGCTACCGGAGGAGGCGTCCCAGGACCGGGCGCTCTCCCCCGTTCCCTCGCTCCGGCCCCGCTTCTCGCTATCGCCCGCCCCCGACGGGGTTCCGTGACGTCACACCTGCCCGCTGACATCACGCCGGTCACTGACGTCTTGGGGATCCCGCGGCAGCACCGGCGACGCCCCCGGAGGGATCCCCCGGGCCCGGCGGGACCCGGTGAGGCCACGGCCGGTGCCAGCCCGGGGACGCGGCCCCGAACCCTCGGGACAGATCACACAGGAGGGTCCCGGAGCTGCCGGGGGTCCCAACGCCACCGGGGGCGCGGATCGGGGGGATTGCAGCCCCCCGCATCCCTCGCTCGGTTACCGGACGGTGACACCGGCAGCCCCCGCATCCCGGGATTAGCTGTACCCCGGGAGAGGCCGCGGCGGCGTCGGGGGAGGAAACCCGAGCCCAACCAGCCCCGCAAGGCCACGGGGGCGCAGGGGGACCCGGGGATCCACCGCGACACCCGGTGGGGACACGATGGCCACACCAGGGTGCCCGTGCCCGCCCGGTGCCCACGGCTGGCTCCGTGCCCCCGCTCTATATTTATCGGTAATGACAGGCTGCTCCGGGGCGTGCCCGGTGCCCCGGCCGTGCCCAGGCGGTGCCACGCGTGACTCCAGCTGCCCCACGGCCACCTGCCCCTCTCCGGGCACACGCAGCCCCAGGTCGCGGCTATAAAAAGCCGAGCGTGGGGTGGCAGCTGCCACCAAGGGGGGGTCCCGTGGTGGCTCTGGCAGGAACGGGATGCTCCGGGGCTGGCAGCACGGGAGGGACGCCGAGAGCAGCCGGGGCTGCGGGAGCCGGACCATAAATGTCCAGCCCGGAGCTGTCCTGGAACGGGGACAAGGCAGGGGAGTGTGGGGGGGCCGGCTGAGCCCCCCCATCTGCCTCCATGGAACACACAGAAACCGGCAGTTGTCACCCCCAGATCTCCACAGGCTCCCCTGGGGGGGACAGGGAGAGCTGGGGTCCCCAAACAGCACAGTCAGAGGGGAAACTGAGGCACAGCAGAGGGGAAACTGAGGCACAAACAGAGGGGAAACTGAGGCACAGCAGAGGGTTGGGGGCTCTCGGTGCTCCATCTGTGCACACACCAATGTTGTAGCAGTCCCGCAGCTCTGGGGGCGCTTTGTGTCCCCCAACTCCTTCAGCGGCTCTGGGGGTGCTGTGTGAGCCCCAGCTCTGGGGGCGCTTTGTGTTCCCCAATCTCTTCAGCGGCTCTGGGGGTGCTTTGTGCCCCCCCAGCTCCTTCAGCGGCTCTGGGGGACACCGAGGCAGTTTTGGGGGGACCCGTCCTGCGCGGGCACCGCGTCCCCTGCCGGAGGAAGGGCTCGGGGTGGGACTCGCTTCCCGCCGGCTGCCGCAGGAAACGGGGCAGGAAGGGCCGGGCCGGGGCCCCGCAGCGCCGGGACGTGGCCCCGAAGGCACCGGGGGGGACACGGGGGGACCCCGGCAGCTCAGTCACGTCCGAGG
This sequence comes from Ammospiza caudacuta, assembly GCF_027887145.1. Taxonomy (NCBI): domain Eukaryota; kingdom Metazoa; phylum Chordata; class Aves; order Passeriformes; family Passerellidae; genus Ammospiza; species Ammospiza caudacuta. The sequence goes on from NC_080623.1 coordinate 2,988,582, forward strand.
TGACATCGGTGTGTCACCCCAAAGGGACAGAATCGGGGCTCTGTGCCCCCTCACTCACAGCCACGCATCGCTGCAAATCCTCTCTGTATTAGCGAGGTACAACAGCAGAGCAGGGTGAGACCCCCAGGGCCCCCCCAGCCTGGGGAATTCGGGGCTCCCCCACCCCAGAGCTCCGTGAGCCGCTCCAGGAGTGTCCTCACGTCTGTCTGTCCCTCGCTGCTGTGTCCGTCCCTCAGCGTCACGATCCCCAAACCTGCTCCGTGCAGCCCCCAAAGGATTGGGGGGTGGGCAGAGCGAATGAAGCCCCTCACAATAAATAAATAAATAGTCCTGGGGAGGCTTAGAGGTGACTCTCCTCCTCCTCCAGCGCCCGGTTGAGCCCCGGGATGAACTTGAGCAGCCGCTGGCGGAAGCTGCTGTGCCGGTTCTTGCGGGGGACGGCGGCGGCTCCGTCCCCGGGATCCCCGGCCCGGGCCCAAAACTTCCCCGCAGCCCCCGGTGGCCCCGGACACCTGAGGCTGGAGCTGCGACCCAGAGCGGGCCGGGGGCGCGGGGGAGGGGGCGCGGGACCCCCGATGTCCTCATCCTTGTCCTTGTCACCATCATTGTCGCCGTTCAGGGAGCTGGAGGAGGCGAAGACGCAGGTCTGGTACAGGGAGTCATCGCTGCCGCTGGCTCGGGAGGAGCCCCCCGGCAATGCCTCCCCCTGCAGGCACCAGCGGATGGACTCCAGCGTGTCGTAGATGCTGGGGTCCTTGGCCACCACGCCTGATGGGGGACACGGGGGTGTCATGGGAGGCGGGTGGTGCCCCAAAACCCTCCCACAACCACCCGAGACCCCCACTCACCCCGCACCAGCCGCTGCTCCTGCACCATCAGCGAGCGAAACTCGCCCCATTTCTCGTAGAGGGTTTGCTGTGGGGAGGGTGAGGGGGTCAGGACCCTGCTGAGGGGTCTCCAGAACCCTGCTGAGGGGGTCAGGACCCCACTGGGGGGTCCCAGGATCCTGCTGAGGGGTCCCAGGACCCTGATGAGGGGTCTCTAGCACCCTGCTGAGGCGGTCAGGATTCCCTGAGGGGTCCCAGGACCCTGCTGAGGGGTACCCAGGACTCTGCTGAGGGCATCAGGACCCTACTGAGGGGGGATCAGGACCCTGCTAAGGGGTCTCCAGCCCCCCATCAGCCCCTGCTCACCTTCAGGTACTGCAGCCGTGCCTCCAGCTCAGCCCTCCTGATGGATGTGCCATAGAGAGTGTCGAGCCTGTGGGTCAGCAGCTGTCAGCACTGGGGGGCTGCAGCCCCCCCAGGCCCCCCCTGAGCCCCCCACTCACCGGAGAACATTCCCTGAGCTCTTGATGATCTCCACGATCTCCCGGTGCCGGATTCCCTCCACGTTGAGCCCGTTGACGCCCGTGATGGTGTCCCCTGGAGCACAGGGTGAGCAGGGCGGGTTCAGGGGGGCTGCTCCCCGCTGATGGGGCTCCCCTGGGTCCCCCCAGGATGTGCTCACCAGCCTTGAGCCCCGCGGCCTCGGCCGGGCTCCCGCCGTGCACGCGGCACACGAAGGTGAACATCTCCACGCTGTTGCTGTCCTGGTGGTGCAGCCCGTAGGTCTGCAATGAGGGGGCTGCAGTGAGGGGCACCCCGACCCCCAGGGACCCCCCCCAAGGGCAGCAATGCAGCGTTGGGTTGCTGCTGGGGGGGTTTGCCCAAGCAGCACAGCATGGGGAGGTTTGGTGATTCTGTCACCTCTAAAAATAACCCCGGGATCAGAGACAAATTAAAAATACCCTGATGCAAAGCAAGGTGTGGGGAGGGAGGGTGGGGAGCAGGGCCAGGCTCAGCTCAGCTCAGCTCAGCTCAGCTCAGCACCCACCTGGATCTCGAAGCCAAAGGATTCCTCTGCCTTCTTCTGCAGCGTCACCACCTTCCTGGGGGACACAGGGATCAGGGCACCAGGCATGGCCAACACTGCCTGTGCAAACTTTAAAATGCTGCTTTGGGGTCCCCAAAATCCCTGCACATCCAAAACTGCTTGTGCAAACCTCAAAATGCTGCTTTGGGGTCCCCAAAATCCCTGCACATCCAAAACTGCCTGTGCAAACCTCAAAACGCTGCTTTGGGGTCCCCAAAATGCCTCAGATGGGATTCACACCCCCCAGTTTGCCTTTGGGTGTCAGGCAGGGTTTGGGGGTGTCTGAGCCCACCAGGGAGCTGTGACCCCATGGCTGTTCTCACCTGCCCTACAAATCCCCCTCATTTCCAGCCCTCCCAGGGTATCCAGAGTGGAACAATGTCCCCAAGGCCAAGCTCCAGCCCTCTGGGACAGGGACCCCAGCCCCATTCCAGCATCACCACCTTCCTGGGGGACACAGGGGTCAGGGCACCAGGCACGGCCAAAACTGCCTGTGGGAATCTCAAAAATGCTGCTTTGGGCTCCCCAAAATCCCTGCACACCCAAAACTGCCTGTGGGAACCTCAAAAATGCTGCTTTGGGCTCCCCAAAATGCCTCAGATGGGATTCACCCCACTCTGCCCCTCAGTTTGCCTTTGTCAGAATCCTGTGGGTGCCAGGCAGGATGTGCCCACAGGGTCTGGGGGTGTCTGAGCTGTGACCCCATGTTTGCTCTCACTTCCCCCATAAAATCCCCCTCATTTCCAGCCCTCCCAGGGTATCCAGTGTGGAACAATGTCCCCAAGGCCAAGCTCCAGCCCTCTGGGACAGGGACTCCAGCCCCACTCCTGTGTCCCCTGCCCCTACCTGTGCTCCTCCGGGGACTGGCTGGGTGATGCCCACTTGAACCCAGTGTCCTGTGACAAAGGAAGAGCCATGAGGGGACACCCGAGGGGACATCCCCCACCAGGACAGCACCAAACCGTGCCAAGGCAGCACCCGGGTGCCCCCTGGGCATAACAGGGCTTTGATCAGGGCTCAAAGCACCCTCAGAGTGCCCGGGGCTCGCCCCACGCTTTGACGTCAGCCCCACCCCACGCTCTGAGGGGCCCCGGCACAGAGGGGCCCTGTTGTGGCCACAAAATCTGGGTTTTTGTGCAAAATCCACCCCTCCCTCCTCCCCAGCCCAGACAATGTCGCTGTTGTGGCAGGAGCAGAGGCGTGGGCGGGTGCAGGAACTGGCAGGACCCTCAGGAGGGGACAGGGCTGTCCCCAAATGCCCCTCTGGGGGCGCAGCCCCAGTGCAGCACAGGCAGTGTCACCAAAATCTGCCCTTTGAGGGTGGCACATGGCACAGCTTGGTGGCAGCAGGGTGCTGGGCTCTGGCAGTGCAGCACAGTGTCACCAAAAGCTGTCCCTTGAGGGTGGCACATGGCACAGCTTGGTGGCCCCAGTGCAGCACAGGCAGTGTCACCAAAATCTGCCCTTTGAGGGTGGCGCATGGCACAGCTTGGTGGCAGCAGGGTGCTGGGCTCTGGCGCTGCAGCACAGTGTCACCAAAAGCTGTCCCTTGAGGGTGGCACATGGCACGGTTTGGTGGCATATGCCACGGTTTGGTGGCAGCAGGGTGCCAGCGGTTCTCTCTGTGCTCTGCCTGCCACATGGGTGTCACCAGCTCTGCCACATGGGTGTCGCCAGCCCTGCTGGTGTCACCAGATAACGACAGACCTCCCCAAATGCACCCACAGGCACAAAACCACCAGAAACGGGAACGCTGTCGCCTGTCACGCCGGGCCCCACGTCACCACAGGGACAGGAAGGGACGCTCTGGAGCCCTCGGGGACACGGCTGGTGGTGGTGGCCCTGCTGGCCAGGCCACCGTGCGTGTCTGGGCTGTGGCAGAGCAGCCACTTCTGCTCCGGATGTCGGCTCTGCTCTCGCTTCCCACCGCGCTCAGGAAGCGCCGCGGGGCCGGGGGAGCCTCAGGGCGGGGTCGGGCCCAGCGTGAGCACTGAGGAGCTTTGCCAGGGCCCTGTGCTCCTGCAAACCAGAGCTGGGAGCGCTGGGACCTGTCCTTAAACCAGACCCAGGGCACTCTGGGATCTGTCCCTTACTGTCCCCAAACCAGAGCTGGGGAGCGCTGGCACCTGTCCACTGCTGTCCCTAAACCAGACCCAGGGTACTCTGCCCGTCCCTAAATCAGACCCAGGGCACTCTGGGACCTGTCCCCTAGTGTCCCTAAATCAGACCGGGGGAACTCTGTCCCTTACTGTCCCCAAACCAGACCTGGGGAGCTCTGGGTCCTGTCCTTAAACCAGACCCAGGGTACTCTGTGATCTGTCCCTTACTGTCCCTAAACCAGAGCTGGGGAGCGCTGGGACCTGTCCCTTGCTGTCCCCTGCATCAGACCTGGGGCACTCTGGGACCTGTCCCTTGCTGTCCCTAAACCAGACCCTGTGATCTGTCCCTTATCCTCCCTAAATCAGACCCAGGGCACTCTGGGAAATGTCCCTTACTGTCCCTAAAACAGACCCAGGGTACTCTGTCCTCTACCGTCCCTAAACCAGACCCTGTGATCTGTCCCTAAATCAGACCCCGCTCCTGGGGTACCCTGTGGCCGATCCCTCGCCAGAGTCCAGGGGGGTTATGGGGTCACTCCTGTCCCAGTGGGGTCACTCCCGCCCCAGTGACAGAGCCACAAACAGTGGGGTGGGGTCTGGTCCTGTGCCCGGAAAGCTGCAGGGCAGGACAGGGAGAAGGACCAGGACAGGATGTGGGGCTTGGGGACACCGGGAAGGGCACAGGGACGATTCCTGAGGGAAGGTGAGGAGGGACCTGGATGTGGGGACCCGGGGGGAAACCAAGGTGGGGGTACCGGGACAACCCCGGGACAGGACGTGAACAGGATCCGGGACAGGATGTGACGCTTGTGGGGACAACACGGAGCGAGAGGGGACGGGGACAGCGGGAAGAGGCTGCGGGATGATGGGACAGGGGCGAGGAGATGCTGGGGCAGCACAAGAGGCTGGGGGCGGCCATCGAGACACCGAGGCGGGATGGGGACACGAGGAAACCGGGGCGGGAGGGGGACAGCGGAGCGGGATGGGGACACGAGGGAAGCTCGGGCGGGATGGGGACACGAGGGAACCGGAGCGGGATGGGGACACGAGGGAACCGGAGCGGGATGGGGACACGAGGGAAGCTCGGGCAGGAGGGGGACACGAGGGAAGCTCGGGCAGGAGGGGGACACGAGGGAACCGGAGCGGGAGGGGGACACGAGGGAAGCTCGGGCGGGAGGGGGACACGAGGGAAGCTCGGGCGGCGCTCGGGGCACGATAAGAGCCCCGGAGGAGACACCGGAGCGGATCCGCAGCCACCGGCGGCCGGGCGGGACGGGGACACGGCGCAGCCCCGCTCCCCCCATTACCGGTCCCGGTGCACAACCGGGGGCACCGGGCCGGCTCCCCCCCCAGCCCTACCTTGCGCACACGGGGCAGGGTCCCGCCGGCCGCCGCCAGCGCTCGGTACAGCTCGGCGGGCCCGGGGCTCTCCGGGACCGCCGCCGGTGCCGCATCGTCCTTCGGCCGCAGCCGCCGCCGCTGCCGCCGCCGCCGCAGGGTCATGGCCGGGCCGGGCCGTGCCGGGAGCCGCTATATGGACCCTGAGGGTGGGGACACCAAGGGACGCGCCCCTTTTGGGGCCGGACACGCCCGCTTGGGCGTTAGAGCGCGGCTTTGGGGATAAACCACGCCCAGGGGCCGGCTGGGGCCGGCGGCTCCCCGGGCACGGGGCGGGACCGCGGGGAGCTCGGGGGGTCCGGGGTGAGGGGACCCCAGGGAGGGGACAGTGGACGGGATCCTGCTTGAGGACCCCATAGGGGTCATGGGGGGGTCCAGTGGTGGGGGGTCCTGCTTAGCTGCTTGGGGTCCCTGTGGGGGTCCAGTGGGGAGGGTCCTGCTTGGGGACTCCATGAGGGTCCAGGGGGGGTCCGAGGGAGGGGTCCTGCTCAGGGTCCCCATGGAGGTAAAGTGGGGGGTCCAGAGGGGGGGGTCCTGCTCGAGGACACCGTGGAGGAACAGTGGAGGGTCCAGTGGTGGGGTCCTTCTCAGGGACCCCATTGAGGTCCAGAGGGGGTTCTGTGGAGGTCCAATGTGGGGGGTCCAGTGTGAGGGTCCTACTTGGGGGCCTCATGGAGGTGCAGTGGGGGTTTAAGTGGGGGGATCCTGCTTGGGGACCCCCCGGAGGTCCAGGGAGGGGGTCCGGTGTGAGGGTCCCGCTCGGTTCCAGTGGGGGGCGTCCTCACTGTGCTCAGGGTCCCCATGGGGGTCCGGGGGAGGTCCAGTATGAGGGTCCTGCTCGGGGACCCTGTGGAGAGTCCAGTTTGGGGACCTCATGGAGGTCTGGTGGGGGGGTCCAGTGGGGAGGGTCCTGCTTGGGAACCCCATGGGGGTCCAGTATGAAGATCCTGCTCGGGTCCAGTGGGGAGTTCCTGCTGGGGGTCCCCATACAAGTCCAGTGGTGGGGTCCTGCTCAGGGACCCCATGGAGGTCCCAAGGGGGGTCCCCTTGTGTGGGGTCCAGCAGGACAGAACAATTCGGGTTCCTTCTTAGGGATCCTGCGGGGGTCCAGGGGGGAGGTTCCACCGGGGTCCTGCTTGGTTACCCTCGGGGGGTCCACAGGGGGGTCTGCTGTGAGGGTCCTGCTCAGGAACCCCATGGGAGTCCATAGGGGGGGTTTGGTGTGAGGGTCCTGCTCGGTGACCCTCAGGGAATCCAGAGTGGGGTCTGGTGTGAGGGTCCTGCTCAGGGACCCCGTGGGGGTCCATAGGGGGGTCCCTTCATGAAGTTCTGCACGGAGATCCCCCAGAACTCCAGCGTGGGGGTCTGAGGGAGGTTCCTGGGCACATCCTCAGGGACACCACGGGGTCCAGAGTGGGGTCCGGGTGCTCCTTGGGGCAGTAGAACCCGGGTGAGGCGGTGCCCTGAGGAGGGCGCAGGGTGCGATGCTGCTGGGAATATCACGGGAAGCACCGAGGAGGGATCCAGGGATCACCCCAGGGATGATTTGGGGAGAAACCAGAGCAAAACCAACCCAGGCTCTGCTGCTCACCGCCAGCTGCCAGCACATTCACATCCCCAAATCTGCATTTGGGATTGAACGGGAGGCAGGACTGGGGCAGGGGCGGCCCCAAGCCCGGGATTTGAGCTGCTCCTGCACGATCCCAGCTGAGCTGGACACGGAGGGAAGAACAATTCCCGGAGGCTCCGGCAGCTCCCGGGCAGCGGGAATTTTCCAGCTGCAGTCCAGAGCTTTGCCCAAATGTTTGTTTAAAATTTGCCAAAAAAAATTTGAAGATCGTAACAATCCCCGCTTGGCGTTCCACCCAAACCTCCCGCCCACAGCCCGGCCTGGGGTTACCAGGAGACAAATTTGCTGCAGGAGCTGAGCTGCTCTGGGCTGGAATTGCTGGGGGAAGGATGGGATTGAGGCCATCACCCACCCTGAGTCACCAAACCAGCAGGAATGACCCCATCTTGTTCCCAAAATTTGGTCATGGCTTGGCCCCTCAGCTGCAGCCACCCCAGATTGTTTTCCCTGGAGGAGGAGGCAGATTTTGCTTTAAAATTCCCCAAAATTTCCGCTTTAAAATTCCCAAAAATTCTTGCTTTAAAATCCCCCATATTCTGATCTCAGTGCTGCAGGATGGGGCTGGATTTTCCTGGGGAGCTTCAGACAAAGCCCAGATGGTGCCTCCCCCTCCCCACCTTGTCTGAGCCCGGGGGGACCCCAGGCCTCGGCAGATTTTGCCCTTGATCCGCTCACAACTCATTTGCAGGAGGTTCTAATTAAGGAATGAACGCTGCAGTTCATGCAGCACCGTTTACCCTGGGAGCAAACAGGATTTTGGAGTTTGCTGTGGGATTTCTCTTTCCTTGGAGCTGTGAGGAGCTCCAGGGAGGTGCCCACTGTACCCCGGGATGCTCTGAGGGGATCTCCAGGTATAAATCTCCAAATTTATTTATTCTCTGTGAATAAATAAATTATTTATTCTTCCTGCTGTCTTTCCCTGAGTGGGAGCTCCAAGTTCAGCTGGGTGGAAAATCCCACCTGTCACCTCTTTGTGTCACCTCCACTGTGCTGGTGGCTGTTGGAAGCTTCATATTCACTAAAAATGAGAATATTCAACATTAAAATGTTTTAACCAGGATTCCTAAAGAGATGATGTGAGGGACTGCAATTCCCACCCCTTCCCAGTGAACTGAGATTGCAACACCTCACATGAATAAAACAAACTTTTAATAATGTACAGCAGAAATCGACAGCCTGTTTTTTTTATATTAAACAAAAGATTTCCTATCTTACACCGTATGTACATTTTGCATACTGAAGAGGTAAAGTGGCTAAGTGGCTATTTTCTTACAGTCCTTTGCTAAGAAAAAAAATGTACAAAACCAAACAAATCAAAAAAGGGGCAGAGAAGTACCAAGAGTTCTGTCCTGCAGCCACGTACCGCTGATGGACCCCCCTTTCCTTATCCTACATAAAATGCAGATTTTGCTCCTTTTTTCCCCCCCTCCCAGAGCTGCTGCAACTTTTTGGGAAGCAAAGCAGCAAATCCCGACAGCTCTGCAGCACTGGCGCCCCCGGGCACCGATTTGCATGAGAAAAGTGCTGTGTAAATGCTACATGGTCAGCGTTAGCTCCTTCCCGCTGGCTTTTCCCCATCTCTCCTGAAGATTTCAGCCCTAAAATCCTGCTGGGAGGGATGTTTCCCTCCTCACCTCGTCTTTTCCCTGCTTGGTTTGGAGCTGAGGCAGGTGCAGTGTGGCTACAGTTGGAGGGGGCGAGTTCAGTGCGAGTTTCAGAGCTGTGGGAGAGGGATGGGGGAGCCAAGGGGAGCCTGAGCTGTGGCCTGGCCCCTCCTGCCTGCCCCAGCTCCCAGCCCCGGGCCTGTTCCAGCAGCCTGCAGGGACTCCTCTGCTTCTAAATCCAGCTTTAGATGGGTTAAACTGAGGTTTAACTGAGTTTTGGGCTTGCAAGGGATTCCCTTGGCTTCTAAGTCCAGGTTTAGATGGGTTAAACTGACATTTAGGGCTTCCAGTGCAGGTTTAACTGGGCTAAACCTGCACTGAGGGCTTGCAAGTGATACCCTTGGCTTCTAAATCCAGCTTTAGATGGGTTAAACTGACATTTAGGGCTTCCAATGCAGGTTTAAATGAGTTAAACCTGGATTGAGGGCTTGCAAGTGATCCCCTTGGCTTCCAAGTCCAGGTTTAAATGAGTTAAACTTGCATTTGGGGCTTGCAAGTGATCCCCTTGACATCAGGTCCAGGTTTAACTGGGCTAAACCTGCATTGAGAGCTTGCAAGCACCCCCTCAGCTTTTAAGTCCAAGTTTAACTGGGTTAAACTGACATCTAGGGCTTGCAAGGGATTCCCTTGCCTTCTAAGTCCAGCTTTAGATGGGTTAAACTGACATTTAGGGCTTCCAATGCAGGTTTAACTGGGCTAAACCTGCACTGAGGGCTTGCAAGTGATACCCTCGGCTTCTAAATCCAGGTTTAGATGGGTTAAACTGATATTTAGGGCTTCCAAGTCCAGGTTTAAATGAGTTAAACTTGCATTTGGGGCTTGCAAGGGATTCCCTTGGCTTCTAAGTCCAGGTTTAGATGGGTTAAACTGACATCTAGGGCTTCCAGTGCAGGTTTAACTGGGCTAAACCTGCACTGAGGACTTGCAAGTGACCCCCTTGGCTTCCAAGTCCAGGTTTAACTGGGCTAAACTGACATTTAGGTTTTGCAAGTGCCCCCTTGGTCCTAAATGCAGGTTTAAGTTTAAGGGATGTGCATGGGAAGCTCTGGCTGAGATGTGACTCAGGACAAGCTGGGGGGACACAGGGGAACCTCAGTTCTGCTCCCAGGGCAGATCCACGCTGCCAAAAACTCCTTTGGGGGGTGCAAACCAGCTCCTAAAATGATTCCAAACCCACCCAACCCACACTCCTCACTCTGTACAAGGTCATGGACACACAGGGAATCGGGGAGAGGGACACACGGACAGGGACAGACAGCAAGAACACAGGGACTGAAATAAAGACAACCCTGGCAGCCAGAGCAGAGATGAAACCTCACCTTTGAGAGCAGGAGCAAGGTCAGAGTAGAAACAGTTCCAGTGTAAATTGAGCTGTGCATTTGGTTTTTTTCCTTTTTTTTTTTTTTTTTTTTTTTGCAGTGATTTCTTTACAAACCAACAGGTCAAGAGGTAATAATTAGAGATTGTTTTTCTGCTCTTAGAAAGAATTAACAAGATTCAAAAAAGTTAAAATCCAGACCCTCCCAGAAAACAACAACAACAACAATAATAATAACAACAATAATAATTAAAAAAATAATAATCAAAACCACTCCAGTTAAAAGTTATGGCTTCAGAGTTCTCTACTGCAGACCTGACCTCCACACCACAGATCTTTCTGGACTGCCAAAGTCATCAGGGCAGCCACAACTGTCACTTCCAGAGTCTCTGTAGTCACCCCACCTCTCCCCCACCTGGATTTGGCCTTGAATCAAAAGAAAACCCATGCAGATCCCCCCACCCCACACTGAGACACAGCCACTTCCACATTAGGAGATATTTATACACCTAGATTAAAAAGATGGATGTTGATTTCCCAACCCACACCTGCTGGGAGGAACCCCCAGAACTCATCACAGAATCAGCCAGGCTGGAAAAGACCTTTGAGATCATCAAGTCCAACCTATGCCCTAACCAAACACCTCCTCATCAGCTAAACCATGAGTGCCATTTTTAAACACATTCAGGGACTCCTGCACCTCCCTGGGCAGATGATTCCAGCACCCAATCACTCTTTTAGTGAAGGATTTTTTTCAGATGTCCTACCAAAACTTCCCCTGGAGCAGCTTAAGGCTGTGCCCTCTTCTGTGTGGGAGCAGAGCCCAACCCCACCTGAGCACAGCCACCTTTAGGGATAAAATCACCCCTGAGCCTCCTTTTCTCCAGGCTGAGCACCCCAAACTCCCTCAGGGCTCCTCACAGGGGTTGTTCAAGCCCCTCTCCAGCCTCTTTGTCCTCCCCTTTGCATCCTTCCCAAACTGAGGGGCCAGAACTGGACACAGCACTTGAGGTGTGACCTCAGCAGTGCCGAGTACGGGGACAGAATGATGTCCCTGCTCCTGCTGGCCACACCATTCCTGATCCAGGCCAGGAGCCATTGGCCTGCTTGGCCACCAGGGCATGCTGCTGGCTCATGTTCAGCCAGGCCACTGTCCAGCCACTCCATCCTGCTGCACTATCAGGTCCCCAGAAATCTGTCTGGGTGCTGGAACTGGGAATTGTGTTCCCAGGAGAACTGAGTCCCCACAGTGCCTGTTCCCCCTCTGACACAACTCAACTCCCCTCTACCAAGAATTACAAACCCCAGGGGCTCAAACAAAAAAAAACCTGGATTCCAGGAGTGATTCTCAGTTCCTTATTTGTTTCATCTTAAAAAAAGGAAAAGTTGTGACCTCACCAGTGCCAAGTACAGAAGAAGAAGAATGGTCTCCTTGGTCCTGCTGGCCACACCATTCCTAATCCAGGGCCACCTGGGCTCATGTTCTGGCTCATGTTCAGCCAGGCCACTGTCCAGCCACTCTGTCCTGCTGCACTACCAGATCCCCAGAAATCTCCCTGGGTGTTGGGAATTGTGTTCCCAGGAGAACTGAGTCCTGCAATCCCCACAGCACCCTCTCCCCCTCTGACACAACTCACTCCCCTCTACCCGGAATTACAAACCCCAGGGGCTCAAGACCAAAAAACCTGGATTCCAGGAGTGATTCTCAGTTCCTTGTTTCATCTTAAAAAAAGGGAAGGGTGCAGCCTCACTAATATAAAGTACAGAGGAAGATCTCCCTGCTCCTGCTGGCCACACCATTCCTGATCCAGGCCAGGAGCCATTGGCCTGCTTGGCCACCTGGGCATGTTCTTGGCCACCTCTTGGCTCATGTTCAGCCAGGCCACTGTCCAGCCACTCTGTCCTGCTGCATCATCAGGTCCCCAGAAATCTGCCTGGGTGCTGGAGTTGGGAACTGAGTCCTGCATTCCCCCACAGCGCCTGCTCCACCTCTGACACAACTCACTCCCATCTACCAAGAATTACAAACTCCAGGGGCTCAAGACACAAAAACCTGGATTCCAGGAGTGATTCTCAGTTCCTTATTTGTTTCATCTTAAAAAAAAAGGGAAGGGGGGTGGCAGTGAGGCAACCTGATGGGACGTTGTGGCGGCGCCCATCGGGGAGCCGGGGATCCGCTCTGCAGCAGCCTGTCCAAGCTCCACGAGGCTCACGACTCAGCACGGAGAGCACCAGCAAACAGCTCACAAACGGGACACTCGAGATTTGCACATGCACAGGAAGCACGGACAGAGATGAGCCACCCACAGGCAGAGACACCGCACGGCTATGGAGGAGATGACCAGGCACGGGGACACGCGCGCCTCGCGCATGCACACACCGGGGCGGCCCCGGCACGGAGCCCAGTTGGATTTTTTCAAGCTTAAGAAAAGGAGAGAGAACGGTTGTTGTGAAGCTGATCAACTGTTCCGGCTCAGCCTCTTGGAAGAGAGCACCATTTGTTTTGCTTTTTCTGCATCAACGTGCCAGTCCCTGGAAAAATCCTCGAGAGTACGGCAAGAAAAACCTTCCCTTTCCCTTCCCGCTCCCGGCACCGAGCACATCAACGGGTGCTCAACGCACACTCAACTTTACAGGGATTTCCTTTCAAGGAACAAAGAGTTAGGATCATGGCCGAGATCCCTCGGGTGAAGTCCCTTTCAAGTCTCCACGCTCTCAGGAGGTGATCACAAAAAGGTTTTGGATTGTTTCATACCCAAGCAGGGAAGAGAGCGGTTCAGTAGGCTCCGTCCCCCTGCCTAGCAGCCTGCAGGTCCCGCTGTCTGGTTGTAGCAGTAGGTTGGGCTGAAACACGAGGTAGGCCTCCATCACATGTCTACTTTAGCACAGCAGCTCCTGTGCAGTTTCCTCCTGTTGAGGCTCAGAGCCTAAATTTTCACATCTTCCTGGACACTGAGCTGGGAGAGGGTTTTCTTGATGCGGAGGGCAGTGAGCCGAGCGGCTCCGTTGGCGTACCAGCACTCCCGCATCATCTTGCCCATCACCCGTAGTGCCTGGCCAAGAAACGACAGCAAATGTCAGAGCTCTGCTCTTCCCCTGAGCCCACGTGGGTCTGCCAGGCTGCTGCTCTGCCTGGGCACTGGCACAGCCTCCACATCCCCCAAAATCAGAGCACACCTTACAAAATTTGTTATCTTATCCTGGGGGAATCGTGGAGTGGTTTGAGTTGGAAGAGATCCTAAATCTCATCTTCCACTATCCCAGGTTGTCCAAGCCCCATCCAACCTTGGACTCTTTCAGGGAAGAGGCAGCCCCAGCTTCTCTGGGCATCCTGTGCCAGGGCCTCACCACCCTCACAGGAAGGAATTTCTTCCCAAAATCCCACCTAGCCCTGCCCTCTGGCACTGGGAAGCCATTCCCTCTTGTCCTGGAACTCCTTGGAAAGATTCTCCCCTCCTTTTTCTTGCAGACTTCCTCAAATACTGCAGGGCCACAATCAGGTCACCCCAAAGCTTCTGCTCTCCAGGCTGGACAATCTCAGTTCTCTCAGCCTTTCCTCATAGGAGAGGAATGGAGATGAAAGCAGACCTCACCTCATAGCTCTGCCACCAGTTTGGGATGTTTGGCCGCAATTTCTGGTCACACACAACCTTCCTCATCTCCTCAATGGAAGGATCAGAGGGTACAAGGTCATAGTAGGGAAGCTGATACTCCTCATGGATACCTGAAAGGCAGAGCAGGGAAAAATGAAATTCCTGGGAGCAGGGACCACAGACACTGTGCTTGCTAAAGACAGACGGACGGAGGTTTGGGCTCCATGACTCACTGCTGAGATGCGTCAACACTTTGCAGTTATTTAGAACAGAAATGAAGAATCTGGAATTGGAGTGAACAAGAAAAATTCAGGGAAATAAAATGCAGCTGCCTAAACTGGAACAGAGTCAGCAGGCTGGGATCAACACCTCCCAGCAAGGCGCCAGGGTCGCTGTGGGGCTGTCACACGTGGGATGAGGCTGCAGCTGCACGTGCCAAGACATTTATACTGATCTGGGGGAGTCCCCCAGCAATCAGCACCAGCATTTCCTGAAAATCCATCCAAAGGAACACCAGCCACCACTGGGAGCACCAACAGCCTTGACCCAACACTGGCTGGGCTTAGCAGCACTCATGAGTCACTTCTTGGTGACAACACACAGGGACGTGTCCTCCCACAGCCCTGCTCTTCCTCAAACCTCCCAAATCTGATCAAACCTCCTTCCTCCTCATCAATGGAACCCCAAGGCTGGGGGGAGACCCAGGAGCAAGCCTGGCCAGTGGTCCAGGCACACAAAGGACAGAACTTTTACCTCCTGCATTGCACCTTCGGGCAATCTCCCAGTAGACCAAGCCCAAGGCGTAGATATCAGCACATTTAAATGAATCAAAATGTTTCATGTTGATGGTTTCATCCAAGACTTCTGGGGCCATGTATCTGCACAGAAAAAGGAAAAAATATTTTCATTCTGAGAGGGAATTTTCTGGAATACAGGAAATGATTGGTTTTCCCACACAGCTCTTCCCAGCAGAAAAAGCTCTGCTGGCATCAGAACAGAACTGGGCCCTGTGATCCAACAGAGTGAAAAAAATAACTCAAGAATAACACCAAGCTGGGAAAAGAGGTAGAAATGTCCCAAAACTACATCAGGCTCCCACCAGAAAGTCCCAAAGGCTTTAGTGAGGCCAAGCTTGTTGTGATGTATTAAATGAGCTCCTGGTGCCAGGTGTACATGGCTGGCCCACACCTCCCAGCGTGGTGACACCTGGAACATCCCTTTGGCATCAATTTGGGCACAAAACTGACGCTGCAAGGCACTGAAAAATGCTAAATTCAGAGAATTCCCCCAGAGCTCAGGCATTTCCAGCCACCCAAATGCCTTCACCTGAAACATGTGAACATCAACTCAGGCACAAAACTGATGCTGCAGGACACCAGGAAATGCTAAATTCAGAGAATTCTCCAAGTGCTCAACTCATAGCTCAAGCATTTCCAACCACACAAATGCCTTCACCTGCAACATCCCTTTGCCATCAATTTGGGCACAAAACATGCTGCAAGACACCAGGAAATGCTAAATTCAGAGAATTCAACCCAGAGCTCAACCATTTCCAGGCACCCAAATGCATTTTCTCACCGTTTGGTTCCAACCCTTTGGTTGGGGGCGATGTCGATGGTGTCGGTGACGGAGTCGTGCCGCACGGCCAGGCCGAGGTCAGCGATGGCGCACGTGCCGTTCTTCTTCACCAAAATATTCTTGGATTTCAGGTCTCTGTGAGCAATCCCAGGTTTTCCTAGCAGAGCAAAATAAAAAGCAGCAAGGGTCTGTCACAGGCATCTTTTATGAAAAATGTTTTTCTTAGGATTTTTCCTCCTGAGAAGCTGAGAGGCCTCAGGAACAAAACGTAAGCATTGATTATCTGCTGCTGTGGAATGCAACAGGTGCATCTGTGATTAGTCTCATGTGGTTGTTTCTAATTAATGGCCAATCACAGTGAGCTGGCTCAGACTTGAATAACTCTCTTGTTATTCGTTCTTTTTTTTTTTTTTTCTTAGCTAACCTTCTGATGAAATCCTTTCTTCTATTATTTTAGTATAGTTTTAATACAATATATATAATAAAATAATAAATCAGCCTTCTGAAACATGGAGTCAGATCCTTGTCTCTTCCCTCATCCTCAGACCCCTGTGAACACCATCACATGCATCAAGCTGGGGAAATCCATTTGTTGAACTGGCACAGAGGCAGAACTGGATTTCAGGGCGTTAAAGCCGCTGTTGCAACACTTTTTCCTGTTTAGATTAATAAGGAACAGAGCAGGGAAAAGCTCAAATTGTACTGGAATGCTCTTCCCAGGGAGGAGGTACAATCACCAGCTTTGGATGTGTTTAAAAAAAGACTGGACATGGTGCTATAGTCTAGTTGAGGTGTTAGGGCATAAGTTGGACTTTATGATCCTAGAGATCTCTTCCAATCTCATTATTCTGGGATTGATTCTGTGATTCTGTAATTCTGTGATTGATTCTGTGATTCTGTAATTCTGTGAGTCTGTAATTCTGTGATTCTGTTAATTGATTCTGTAATTCTGTGATTGATTCTGTGATTGATTCTGTGATTCTGTAATTCTGTGATTGATTCTGCGATTCTGTAATTGATTCTGTGATTGATTCTGTAATTCTGTGATTCTGTGATTGATTCTGTGATTGATTCTGCAATTGATTCTGCAATTCTGTAATTGATTCTGTGATTGATTCTGTAATTCTGTGATTGATTCTGTGATAATTCTGTGATTCTGTGTTTTGGAGGCACCACTGATGCAGTGGCACGCAGAGGCCTCAAGAGGGATGTAAACTCCACATCCCAGCATAGGTGCAGACGTCAGAAGTTTGTGATTCTGCTTCTGCCTGTGCTCACATCCCACCCAGGCAGCTCCAATTTTAGGATGGGATGTGAAATGGTGATATAACTCCTGGGTTAACCCACTTCACAGCCAGCCAAAGCAATCGCTCTATTTCTGCTCCAGAACCACCAGATGAAGCTGGGCTGACTCAGGCAGGGTTTGCTGCACAGCACATCAGCTCCTGTCACAGACATCTTTCATGAAAAATCCTTTCTTTAGGATTTTTCCTCCTGAGAAGCTGAGAGGCCTCAGGAACAAAATGTAAACATTGATTATCTGCTGCTGTGGAATGCAACAGGTGAATCTTTGATTGGTCCATCTTGGATGTTTGCAATTAATGGCCAATCACAGTCCAGCTGGCTTAGACAGAGAGCTGAACCACAAACCTTTGTTATCATTCTTTGCTATTCTATTCTTCTGATGAAACCCTTTCTTCTATTCTTTTAGTATAGTTTTAATGTAATATATATCATAAAATAATAAATCAAGCTTTCTGAAACATGGAGTCAGGTCCTCATCTCTTCCCTCATCCTAAGACCCCTGTGAACACGGTCACAGGGATGTGCTGAGGGTCTGCAGTGCCCCATCCCAAAATTTTCCCACTTCCCTCATCCAAGAACCCCTGTGAACACCATCACAAGCTCCTCTCAGCAATCCTGCTTTATCCTCCCCTCAAGAATTCCCAATTTCCCAATTTAGTTTTTACCCTGAGTGCCCACAATCTCCATGTGCAGGTGGGCCAGCCCGCTGGCAGCAGACAGGGCCAGCTTGATCATGCCCTCGATGGTCACCGTGTAGCGGTTCAGGTAATCGAAGAGAGAGCCGTGCTCGTGGTAGTCAGAGACCAGCCACAGCTGAGTCCATGTCCCGTTATCTGCAACAGGAAAGAGATGGAGCTCAGGCAGATCCAGAGTAGAAATGGCCACTGAGCATCCCACAGGTTTTTGGGACTGGGTGAGGTTGCAGCTCGACAGGGGTGAGTTAAGAAATGGCTCAAATCAGCCATAGTGTGGCCAGCAGGACCAGAGCAGTGATTTTCCTCCTGTGCCAGGCACTGGTGAGGCAACAGCTCGAATCCTGGAGGAGTTTTGGGCAGTGTAGAGGTCCAGAGAAGCTGAATTAATCAGCTTTAATCCCCCATGAGAGGAAAGATGTGGAGGTGCTGGAGTGTGACCAGAGATGGGCAATGGAGCTGGGGAAGGGTGTGGATAACTTGTGAAGAGCAGTTGAAGGAGCTGGAAGGCTCAACCTAAAGAAAAGGAGGCTCAGGGGTGACCCTCTCACTCTGATCAACTTCTTGGCAGGAGGATGGAGGTGCTGGAATGTGACCACAGATGGGCAGTGGAGCTGGGGAAGGGTGTGGATAACTTGTGAAGAGCAGCTGAGGAAGCTGGAGGGCTCAACCTGAAGAAAAGAAGGCTCAGGGGTGACCCTCTCACTCTGATGAACTTCTTGACAGGAGGATGGAGGTGCTGGAATGTGACCAGAGATAAGCAATGAAGCTGGGGAATGGATAATTCTGAAGAGCAGCTGAGGGAGCTGGAGGGCTCCACCTGAAGGAGGCTCAGGGGTGACCTTCTCACTCTGACAGGAGGATGGAGCTAGGTGAGGTAACAAGAAACAGGACCAGAGGAAATGGCCTAAAGTCACACCACGGGAGGTTTAGCTTGGAAATTAGAGAAAACTTCTTGGAAAGGGTGTGGTGAAGCCTCTGCTCCAGGCTTGAGGCACCTCTTACCTTTGTTATCTGCAGCAATGAATCCCAGGATGTTCTCGTGCCTCAGCATCACTGTTTGGTAGATCTCTGCCTCCCTGAACCAGGAACGTTCCTCACGTGACGAGAAGATCTTCACAGCCACGTCACCCCCACGCCACCTGCCCCTCCACACCTCCCCAAAGCGGCCTTTGCCAATGATCTCCTGAAGGACAATGGTCCGAGCCACCGTCCGCTGCACAAACAGAGGCAAGCCTGGGGACAAGGAAAGGAAGGAATCAATCCCTGCGGTGACAGAAGCCAGGTCTCAGAAGCTCTTGGGGAATTATTTCACACCCAAGATAGCTCAGCTACCTCAGCAGGCATAAAATCAGCAGGATGGCTTCTGTGGTGGTGTTGGAAACAGAAAAGTTTTAATAAAAGGCAAAATAATAAATCTCTTTTCTCTTTATACAGAAAACTCGAGGATCTTGCTCCTGGTAAAACATCCCACAAAAGCAATCAGTTTCTTTGTTCTCTTCTTTTTCTAGTGAATTGCTCAGGTGGGATTTTTGGCTCCTGTCCAATTGGCTATCCTGAAGTTTGAGGCGAAGTCCCTCAGGTCCTATGAGGTGTCTTCCTTGCTAACTGAGGAAAGAAACTTCTGAGCTTTTTTCCCTTTTTAAGGAGACAAAGGATAATTTGGTCACTCTGTCAACAGGGGGCACATTCCTACACTGTGGTACCAAAAAACCTCCTGAAACACCAGAGGCTGAAAAATGTCCTGAAACCCAGCAGATTTTACATTTGATAACAACTGGGAGCCTGAGCAAGACCCAAAGCAGGGAATGGTGGCAGCTCCTGTGTGGGATGTGCCAGTTCTTGGGCAGCATCTGAATTTTGCTTTGAAGCAGAGATCCAGCAAGGAGCAGTTGGGGAAATTCTGCTCCATGACACATGAAAGGAACTGCAGCCTCAAAATGCAAAGAATGGAACTTGAAGTCACTTTCTGCCAAAAAGCAGAAATCCCCCAAATTTATCTTAAGAAAGGAGTCCCAACATTGCTGCCATTGCTCACAGAAAGCATTGAGCTCACCTGCCCACAGCATACATAGAAAAGATCCCAAATATTTTATATCTAGCAGCAGATGTGCTACTGAAGGTTTATTCCCTGGTCAAATATCAAGTTGTGACATTCTCTGCCTCTGTGGATTTTCCTACAGCTGTAGAATTCCTTATATTCTTTAACCTTCCTAGCTCAAAGGCACCACTAAACTGTGACTTTCCATCTATTCTGGGGATTCCTTTCAAGTGCTACAGAAGCAAACACTGCACATCATCCACCTGGGAAGACCCAAGGGTTCTTTGGGATGAAATGAGCTATTTGCACTGTAAAATGTTGATCTGCTGGGATCTTCCCCAATTTCCTGCAGCTTTGATGCAGGTGACATCCAACAACACACAGGTTAGAAGTTCATGGCTGTTTTCAAGCCAAACCCTGTTCCAAGGCTAAACTGGGAACAGATGCAGCTCTTTGCTCTTGCAGTTAAGGTGGAATTTAACTATTGCTCCTACCTGAACAGACATGAGACTGAATTTAAACATCCCTTCAAGTTCTTCATGCCAGAGCCCCTGAAGAGGCTCTGAGGCAGCAAAGCTGTGGCAACCACCAGCCCAAAGAGACAACAGCAACTTCTCACCGGTCACGTCCCATCATCTCGCAATACCTGAGCCAGAGCCGGAGGTGGAGAGATCATAGACCAGATCTTGCAAGGTCTTGTCCTTGGAAAGGCACATTTCACAAGAAGGATCCTCCATGTCCAGCCTCTGGCGGTTGTGATAGACCCGTTGGTGGTGGTGGAACACGAAGACCACGATGATCATGACGACAAACACGAGGAACACGGGCCCGGCGATCACTGCCACCAGCTCCACCGGGCCCCAGCTCGACGGGGGCTCATTGTCTTTCAGGTGTCCTTGGGAAGAGAAAAACAAACAGAGATTTTGAGGAAATTGTCATTGCCTTGAGGACTTTTGAGTGTTTTACTGCTCTCTCAGAGCCTGGGCAATTTTAGCCTGAGGATATATTAATTAAAGTGTTAAGGTGGGGCTGATCTTCAAGCAGGCAAAATGCAGCTGAAACCTCAAAAAGAAGTTTTGTGGGATCAGGGATTGTGGGCTGTTCATTCATTCTCTTAGACAGGAGTTCTGGGCTGATTTTCCAGAACACTCTGCAGTTCACCTTCTATTTGAACTCAACCAGTTGGCCAGGGCTCCCTGCTCCCTTTTTCCCTGCAACAGTGAACTGAACCTGGTCAAATATCAGGTTGTGACATTCTCTGCCTCTGTGGATTTTCCTACAGTTTCCATCTGCTGCAGAATTCCTTATACTCTTTAACCCAACCACCTTCCTAGTTCAAAGGCACCACTAAACTGTGACTTTCCATCTATTCTGGGGATTCCTTTCAAGTGCTACAGAAGCAAACCTGAAGACAATAATTTGTTGTTTTGAGCACAGATGAGACCTCCCCACTGCTCCCAAGGAAAATGACTGCAGTCTTCCCAGCACCCACTGAAAACCAGCCCAAAACAGAAAGGTGTGAGGAAGCACCACATGCCCTCTCTGTCCCAGGGATGAGAAGCAGAAGTTTCCCACAGCCTCACTCAGAGGCAGGGCTGCTTCCCCTGCATGGTTCTGAACACAGGCACCTTCCTCCCCACACACTTTGCTCTGAAGCTGCTGCAATGTTCCTCTACTTGTGCTCAGCACTGAAAAGATTTGGAGTCTTGGAAGGGAAGCAACATCAGCTGATAAAGGCAGGGCCAGCTCAGTGAAAAAGGGAACAAACACATTCCCATTTGAATTTGAAGTAGTTTGTTATTTCCACTTTACAGATGAAGGAAATAAACCCAGAGCTCAAGTTCATGCAGCAACTGAAGGGAAGAAGTGAAAACAAGGCTGAGAACTCCAAATTCCCAATCCTAAACAGACAGCTCCTCTCCTCCCACTTCAAACACATGATTTATCTCACTCTCTACTTACCACTGGGAACCATTAAATCAATTTTGTTACAAAAATCAGAGTAGCAGCAGTGAGTATTACGCAGATCCTCTGAACTCAGACAGTAGAAGGGTTTCCCAGCAGGAATCAGTTTTGCCTCAGGGATGCAGGTCCGAACGTGGTGTTTGACACCATCCAGGTTGAACACTGAGACCATGCAGGCGCCGTCCGTCTCACACGTGGAGTTGGCTTGTTTGCAGTCAGAGCACAGACATGTCAAAGCTGAAATCAAAACAAGATCAACCCCTTAAAACCCACAGAGAGTTAAAGCTTGAACGAGAGGAAACCTTCTTTAAATTCTCCATTTCAAGAGCCGCTCTCAAGCTCTGGAAGAACCGGCTCTGCAAACAGCACAAGTCATACTCAGTATTCCAGACCTGCAAGAATCCAATTTCAGCATGAACCAGACTGTGGAGGCAGAGGAGCCTTTCCAGGAGGTGCCTGTCCAGACAGCCCTTTGCCTGCCCCTGTTGCAATCACCACCAGCCATGACCCAAGTCAGGCCTGCAAACCAGGTGAGATCTGACTGAGATCCTGTCCCAGCCCAACCTCAGGTCAGACTCAACCCAAACCCAACAATTCCTGCAACAGACTGACCTGACTGCACCTGGGCTGACTGTCCAGGCTCCTTGGAGCTGCTTAATCTGGGCTGGCCAGGGACCACCAGCCATGACCCAAGTCATGCCTGCAAACCAGGTGAGATCCTCTCGCAGCCCAACCTCAGGTCAGACTCAACACAAAAATCAACAATTCCTGCAACTGACTGACCTGATTCACCTGAGCTCAGTGTCCAGGCTCCCTGGAGCTGCCTCATCTGGGCTGGCCAGGGACCACCAGCTATGACCCATGTCAGGCCTGCAAACTGGGTGAGATCCAACCGAGATCCTCTCACAGCCCAACCTTGGGTCAGACCCAACCCAAACCCAACAATTCCTCCAACTGACTCAATCCAAACCCAACAATTCCTGCAACTGACTGATCTGATTGCATCTGGGCTGAGTGTCCAGGCTCCTTGGAGCTGCTTAATCTGGGCAGGCAAGAGACCAAGTCGTGCCTGCAAACTGGGGGAGATCCAAGCGAGATCCGACTGAGATCTGAGATCCTGTCCCAGCCCAACCTCAGGTCAGACTCAACCAAACCCAACAATTCCTCAAGCTGACTGACCTGACTGCACCTGGGCTGACTGTCCAGGCTCCCTGGAGTTGCTTAATCTGGGCAGGCAAGGGACCACCAGCCATGACCCAAGTCAGGCCTGCAAACCAGGTGAGATCCTCTCGCAGCCCAACCTCGGGTCAGACTCAACACAAAAATCAACAATTCCTGCAACTGACTGACCTGATTCACCTGAGCTCAGTGTCCAGGCTCCCTGGAGCTGCCTCATCTGGGCTGGCCAGGGACCACCAGCTATGACCCAAGTCATGCCATCAAACCAGGCGAAATTCAAACTGAGATCTGACCGAGATCCTCTCCCAGCCCAACCTTGGGTCAGACTCAACCCAAACCCAACAGTTCCTCAAACCTGATTCCACCTGAGCTCAGTGTCCAGGCTCCCTGCTGGCCAGGGATGACCACCCCAGCTCAGGGAGACAGGGAGCAGCTGGCAGAGGCCAAAGCCAACCCAATCCCCAGTGACTGCACGAGCCAAGCGTGCACACCCAGCCAGATCAGCCACTTAATAACTGCTTCCCTGATCCGAGACACCACCTTGGGTCAAATAAATTCCTGGCTTTTTGCCTGCTCTCCACAAAGATGATTTGGATAAAGAGAAGGAGAAACTCTGAGGCAGATTCCCACATTTTTTCCACCTCCCAGCTGTCATTGTACTTTTCTCAAGCTGCCTGAAAAACTGTAAGCAAATCCTCAGGCCTTGCCATCCTTGGGAACAAAGAGGAATCCAACAATGTCAAGAAGAAGGGTGGGGCTTGTTTAGCAGCATGCTGGGTTTTTCAGCAGCTTTCATCAGGTCTCCCAGCCTTCCCAGAGGGAATCCAAAACATGTCCTTACCTGCTGCAGAAATGGGCTTTCAGGTAGGGAGGGTGTGAAGAAGGGTTTTAAAAGATACAAGTGGCCACAGTTAACTCTGCCCAAGCTGATCTAAATCCTCTCAGTGTAAAGTCACACACTAAATCACCCTCAATATTTGTGTGTGGGGCCATGTTACCCTAAGCTTCATGAAAAACAAGCTGCTCCTGATTTACTCAGGGTTCCTTTAGGAGGAAGACACCCATTAGGCCTTATCCCAGAGACCTGGGTAAATCAATCAGGCTAATTGCATTACTATTCACTTAATTCTCTCTGGACTCTGCTCCTCCTTTTCCAGCTGCTGTTGTGAGCTGGTTCAGACATGGGTGCTGGTTAGTTTGGAATCAACAGATTGAAAACAGCAATGAAAATCCAGTGCTTAGAGCCAAGGGAAGGGCTGGAGCTGTGGCAGGAGAGGTTTAGGATGGGTACAGGGAAAGGTTCTTCCCCCAAGGGTCCTGAAGCTGCCAGGAGTGTTTGGACACTGCTCTCCAAAAGGTTGGATTTTGGGATGTCTCCACAAGACCAGGAATTGGACTGGATGATCCTGGTGAATCCAATTCAGGATATTTCATGATTCTGGAACTCTGGGATCAAAAGCTGAGACACCTTTAAAAAGCATCATGAGCAAATGGAGGTGCTCAGCACAGGCCAGAGAAATGGGACACAGGACAGAAAACGGACAGGACAGACTGATCAGTGTTGAGAAGGGTGGAGAACATCCACAGATTCTGAAGATTTTGAGAGGAAATGTTGTAATGAAAGGAAAAAACCCATCCACTAACATGCACTTCAAACAGCCCCAAGATCAGGGTTTTCCCATGGTCAGCAGAGTGCAGAAAAGACAATTCTGAAAAATCCATATACTTGGGGGAACAAAGGTTGGTGATAAAGGAGATTTTATGAAAATCTGAGATGGCAAAGAGCACCCAGGGCACATTCCTGCCTTCATGTCTACTTAAAAGGAAATGGTCTTTTAAAGCATCTCCCTTATTACTTATCAAAAGCTCGAGGTACAAATTAAAAACATTTAACCCACACACATTTCACTGTGTAGGTTCTTTTCAGTTTGATTTAGATACAACAAAACTGAACTTTGTTCCTGTTAGACTCATTTTTGAGGTCTCAATTCCAAGATTTAGGCTGTGGCAAGTTTTGCTTCCAGAAGCTACAAAGCAAACAAAACACTTCAAAATGCACTAATAAAACTGGTTTTGTAAACTTCTGAGTGAATTATCTGGCCTGAAACTGAGCATGCCTTTGAGAGGGAAAGCAGAGAAGCAGGTTGTGTCTGCTCAGTCTCATTTTGTAGGATTAAAAAACAACAACAACAAAAAAAATCAGTTTACCTGCAAGGTATGATACCAGAGCCCCAGCTTGGAGACAGAGGGTGATCCTTATCTGTTCTGTGCAGAAAGCCAAAATTTCCTGCTAAAGGAGGGGGATGCCCCATGGCTTCACCTCACCCTGAGACAACTTCACCCCTCTCTCTGCTCTAACTTTAATTCTGATGTTTGCACCTCAAAAATCCCCATGGTTAGAGAGCAGCTAGAACAAAGAGAATGGAGCCTTCAGCACATTCTGTCCTTCCTCCACCTCTCAGCACAGACCCCTGAGGGGCTTTCCAGGTATTGTTGGCCAGAACCTTCAAGCTGCAGGCAGGAACTCTCCAATTTTCTGTGTGTGCCAGGGAGGAAAGGCCTGTGTGCTCCTGGCAGAGAGGAGAATTACAGAGCAACTCATGTGGGTCCAGGAACTCCAGTTTGCTTCATTCTTCTATCAGAAACTTATCAGGAGCCAGGAAAAAGTAAATTGTTGTTTGCCTTTGGGTGAGGGGACAGAAGGTGGGCAAGAAGCAGAGCTGGTGTCTCCTGAGTGCTCTCAGAGCAGCCAGGGCAAAGCAGGAGACAGGAGTGGATAAAAGGATTTTTCATGCCAACAGCATTCTTTTTTCCTTGGGGAAGAAAAGCTCCTATTGAGCCAAACATATAATCTACTTAATAAAAAACCAACCTGGGCTGAAGGAAATAGTGAAGGGAAACAAGGAGCAGTTCCCAGAGCTGGGCTGGTGCATTCCCCCTGTGCTCAGGCTGTGTGGAAGGAGCTGGAGCTGGAGCTGAGCCCTCCTGATCTGCTCCCCACCCCGACAGCCAGAGCCCAGCCCAGCCCTGCACAGACACTGCCTGAACAAGCCCAAGGCTCAGCTGCACATCCTGGGCAGGAAAAGCTTTGTTCTCACTGGAGGGATGGAGCAGGTCGGAGCAAACCTTGCTGTGATTCCATCCGAGGCTGGGCCTCACTGCTGTTCACCAAAATATCCCCCTGCATCAACCAGAAAAGAGGAAAAAAACAAGGGCTGGCTCTGTCCCTCCAAACCCCCCCATTAAAAGCAACCTGTATTCCCAAAATGGATCCAAACAAACATGAAAAGCTTTGTTCTCACTGGAGGGATGGAGCAGGTTTGTGATTTGATCCAAGGCTGGGCCTCACTGCTGTTCACCAAAACCTGAGAGATCCCTCAGCACTGACAATAAACAAAATAAAATTTATTTATTGGCAGTGTTGAGTGACCTCTCCTCAATCCTTGACCAGCCCAGGGTTTGACTCCTTCTGCTCCCCATGAGGTTCCTGGATTACAGCTCTGAAAGGATCCTGGGGCACAGAGGTGTCCATATCCTCCTGCATCAACCACAGAAAAAAAGGAAAAAAACACTGAGATGGCTCTTTCCCTCCATTAAAACAACCTGTATTCCCAAAATGGATCCAAACAAACATGAAAAGCTTTGTTCTCACTGGAGGGATGGAGCAGGTTTGTGATTCCATCTGAGGCTGGGCCTCACTGCTGTTCACCAAAATCTGAGAGATCCCTCAGCACTGACAATAATAAAAAAAAAATATTTATTGGCAGTGTTGAGTGACCTCTCCTCAATCCTTGACCAGCCCAGGGTTTGACTCCTTCTGCTCCCCATGAGGTTCCTGGATTACAGCTCTGAAAGGATCCTGGGGCACTGAAAGTGTCCATATCCCCCTGCATCAACCACAGAAAAAAGGAAAAACCCACTGGGATGGCTCTGTCCCTCCATTAAAACAACCTGTATTCCCAAAATGGATCCAAACAAACAGGTGGGGGGCTGCAGATTTCAGCTCTGTGCTCCAGGGAGATTCAAACACTGAGCTCTGACAGGCAAAGAACATTTCTCCTCCTCTCCCAGCAACTCTCCCAGCTCATTTTGCACGGATTTATTCTCACATGTGTCAAGATGTCTCTGCAGCTAGACAGGAAAAAGTTTCACAGCAGAATCTCCTGCAATGGTGTTAAAGCACCTTTAGGAATACATTTTCCAGCATCTCCCTAAGAAAGATGCCATTTTCTCAGGGCTGAAAACTCTACCTGATCAATATGGATGAGGATAATTAACCTGAAGATGATCATTGGTAAAATTGCCAATAACCACCCACGTTATTTACCAGATAAACAGATTATTTTTTTTTTTTTCTGCAGGGATTTTTTGCTGTTCTTTTTCAACAGTTTGAATTGAGGCTGGAAGAATGATTCCCCTGACTTTGAGGGCACAGGAGCTGCAGTTGATTTTTGTCTTTTGAGCCCCACTCTGGGAGCACCAGTTTCAGAATAACATCAGCAGCAGAAATGGGGAACAATTGGCTTTGTAGCTCTGCAGCTTCTTTGGATGCTTTAATGAAGAGGGACGGGTGTAAACATGCTTGGAAGAAAGAAATACCTGTCAGTGTCTGGCTCTGTGCTGTGCCAAAATAAAGAGCAACCTGTATCAGCCAGGGTTAGGAATTCATGGCCATGAACTCCTCAGGTGTGTCCAGGAGTCCCTGTGTGCTCCTTGTTCAGCTGGATAAAGGAACAGGAAAAACTCAGCTCCATTTTCCCAGAGGCAATGATGAGGGGACACTGAGCCACCTGATGAAGGCTTTAAAAAATCAAGATTTACTTTCCATTCTATTATCATGGAATATGCTTATTCCATTCTATTATCATGGAATATTCTTATTCCATTGTATTATCATGGAATATTCTTATTCCGTTGTGTTATCATGGAATTTTATCATTCAATTCTATTATCATGGAATTTTATTATTCAATTCTATTATCATGGAATTTTATCATTCCATTCTATTATCATGGAATATTATTATTCCATTACATTACCATGGAATTTTATTATTCCATTCTATTATCATGGAATTTTATCATTCCATTCTATTATCATGGAATATTCTTATTCCATTCTATTATCATGGAATATTATTATTATCATGGAATTTTATTATTCCATTACATTACCATGGAATTTTATTATTCCATTCTATTATCATGGAATATTATTATTATCATGGAATTTTATTATTCAATTCTATTATCATGGAATATTATTATTCCATTACATTACCATGGAATTTTATTATTCCATTCTATTATCATGGAATATTCTTATTCCATTGTATTATCATGGAATATTATTATTCCATTACATTACCAAGGAATATTATTATTCCATTATATTATCACAGAATATTATTATTATTATGATGGAATATTATTATTCCATTCTATTATCATGCAATATTATTGTTCCATTTTATTATCATGGAATATTATTAATACATTCTATTATCATGGAATATTATTATTCCATTCTATTATCATGGAATCCTGGAATGGCTTGGCTTGGAAGGGACCTCAAAGCTCATTTTGTTCCACCCCACTGCCATGGGCAGGGACATCTTCCTCTATCTCAGGCGGCTCCAACCTGGCTTTGGACACTTCCACAGAAGGAGCAGCCCCAGCTTCTCTGGGCATCCTGTGCCATCCTGTGCCAGGGCCTCACCACCCTCCCAGGGAGCAATTTCTGCCCAAAATCCCACCTAGCCCTGCAAGCCATTCCCTCTTGTCCTGGAGCTCCTTGCAAAGATTCTCCCCAATTTTTTCTTGCAGACTCTCTTCAGGTACTGCAAGGCCACAATCAGGTCACCCCAAAGTTTCTTGGACAATCCCAATTGTCCCATCCTTTTCTCACAGGAGCTGCTCCATCCCTTGCTGGCCCTTTATACTCACATTCACCTTGCTGGTGGGGATCCCTCCAGCCCTTGCTGGGATAAATTTGAGTCCAAAGTGGCTCCCCAGGTGTCACCTGCAGCCACTGCCCCCAAAATCCAATGTCAGGCCAGCTCTGGGTGCTGTCAGTGCCCATTTCCTCACTAAGAAGCTGGAGAAATCAACCCTTCCATAGCTACAGCACCTTCCCCACATCTCATTTCCCCTCCTGTTGTGGATCAAAACATTTCTCTTCTTTGCTTCTTGCTGGTGCTTCTGATATCTACTGACCCACTGCTGCTACATGAAATGGAGTTAAAATTAGCTGCAAAGCACACTATGAAAAACAAAGCACTTTAAAGCAAAACCAAACATTATCCTGGGATATTTCAAGTTGGAAGTAAGAGTCTCAACTTCTCTGAGCTGGCTGCAGTCCCCTGGCACAGGCTGGACCTGACGTGAAGGCAGCAGGGCTGACTAGAAAACACATGAAATGGAAACAACAAAAAAATAAAAGAGGCAGGAAGAATGTGGCTTTAAAGTGCAGAACTTTCCCTGCATCCACTCCAGGAACACAAACCAGCTCCTGAATGAATTGTAAATAAAGAATTGACAGGAGTCTCATCATTAAGAGGTTAATTAGAAGAAGTCTTGATGTTTCCGCTTTTGCTCTTCCACCCTGAACACAGACACAGGGCTCCTCATTCCCTCTCTGGGCTCTGGTCTGACACCAATTTTGTGTTTAAAGTGCAGAACTTTCCCTGCATCCACTCCAGGAACACAAACCAGCTTCTGAATAAATTGTAAATAAGGAATTGACAGGAGTCTCATCATTAAGAGGTTAATTAGAGGAACCCTTGATGTTTCTGCTGTTGCTCTCCCACCCAGACCATGGACACAGAGCTCCTGCTCTGACACTACTTTGTATTTTAACTGACACCAATTTTGTGTTTTACTTGACACCTATTTTGTGTTTTACCTGACACCTATTTTGTGTTTTACCTGACACCTATTTTGTGTTTTACCTGACACCTATTTTGTGTTTTACCTGACACCTATTTTGTGTTTTACCTGACACCAATTTTGTGTTTTAACTTGCCAGCAAACCAGTTTAGGAGGCAAAAGACCCCACACCCACTGGTGCTGGGGAAGAACACCCTGCACACCTGATGCTGCCCAGGTTTATCAACAAGACTTCAGAGCCATCCTGGCTTCTCTCAGGCTTTTCCAGAGTGGAAATTGTTTAGCATGTGGCCAACATTGCCACATCCAGCAATCCACACTTGCAAGAAGGCCACAAAAAGCAGCGAGGATTTAAAGTGTAGGGAAGGCTCTTTTTTTATTTTCCGCTGAAAAGAAAGAAACAAACAGTGGTGCACAAGAGAAGCACAAACCAGCTGAAAACCAGGGGCTTAAATAAGGAGTTCCCACCCAGAATTTCATGTCTATAAAACAGAGAAGCAATTCCTGCCTGCTCTGCTCCTGTCACCACCCAGTGAACTTTGCTTGCTATGAGAGCTGACGTTTGACTCGGCTCCTTTCGCAAGAGCCATTTCCGGAGCATCCACTGCTGGCAGGGAACTCAGGGGAAAGAAAAAATAAAAACCAACCCAAGTGTCTGGCCAAGGAGCTGGACGAGTTCAAGAATGTTTGTTGGACACTGGTTTGAATTTCCAGTTAGAGAAAGGCTTTCTTGGAAAGTTGTAAGATATAACTTACAAACCACGCAGGGTTCGCCTGATTTAACTGGGGAAATATTTGAAGCAGGTGGTGTTAATAATAAAATCTGCTGCCCCAAAATTATTCCCTCAAGGTGGGTTTTTGATTTATTTCAAGCAAAGCTGAGCTGCAACACCCCTTTGCAAAGAAGCCTTGATATTTTCCTTTTTTTTTTAAAAAAAGATTGATGATTTTTCTTGATTATTTTCCTTTTTTGTTTCTAAAGACTGATGATTTTTCTTGATTATTTTCCCTTTTTGTTTCTAAAGATTGATGATTTTTCTTGATTATTTTCCTTTTCTGTTTCTAAAGATTGATGATTTTTCTTGATTATTTTCCTTTTCTGTTTCTAAAGATTGATGATTTTTCTTGATTATTTTCCTTTTTTTTTTAATTGATGATTTTTTTTGATTATTTTATTATTCCCAGGGTGATCCCTGCCATCCTGCACCTCATTCCACGAGAGCAGCTCCCTCCAGCCCAGGCTGAGCTCACACCTTACACTGAATAAAAGCGGAAACAATAATCACTCCTAGAGCCCAAAATCAAAGACACCACGAGTTGCCAAGTTTCCAGGGGATTTGTACACTCAATTGGTCTTTTCCTGTTTATTAATTATGATTTTTTTTTAATAAACACCCATTTTTAGCTAAGTGAAAGCCTGAGAACAGCCATGCCATGAGTCTCATCTGATTCTGCTCTGCCATTTATCACAGAGGAGTTGAAACACCCTTGTAAGGCTGGGGTTACACCAAAACACAGCTCCTCTCCTCCCAAATTTGTACCCCAAAATTCTCAGAAATCCCAGGTAAACCCTCATCTGCTGCCCAGGTGAGGTTTGAAGGCATTTTGTGCGCTCTGACAAGCCCAGATCTGCACACACACACACACACACACACACACACAGAGTTATTACCCTCTGTCTGTCAGGTGGGAATGCAGAGCACAAACGGGGAGAGGTTGGGGAGGAGAAAAATATTCCCCAGAGGAACCTGTCAGGACAGGTACCCGAGTTACACAACATGATCACCCCCATGGGCACAGAGCTGGACTGCTCTGGGAAGCCCTGAACACCAGAGTGGCCACCAGCCTGTCCTCTGTGCCCAGAGATGTTCAGTCAGGTTTTTCCTTTGGGAAAATCGTTCCTTCGGTTCATCCCAAATCAATTTCCTTCCTAAAAATGGAGCTGGGATCCTCTGTTTGCCCCAAACCTGCAGCAGAAACCTCCTGCTCCTCTCAAACACAGAGCTGAGAGCTCTCACTCTTCCCCCAGGAGCAGCAGAAGCAGGGAAAGGAAAAGGAACAACACAGAACAAACAAGAGACACAAAGAGTTCTTCCCCCCTCACCTCCCTCCAAACAAATATTTACAGCTGCTCCAGAAGCTCAGGGTATGAAAGGTTTCCTTAAAAGCCCAAACGGCAGATTGGAGGGGGGTGGGTGGTACAGACACACCTCTGGGGCATGGGGGTGCCCAGCTCACCCCAGCATGAGCCACAGGATAACGGGAAGAGGCCACAACCCCAGAAATTGCACGACAACACGGTGGCACTTCCCACCTTGGGCTCATCCACACCTCTGTGACAAGCCCAGAAAGCTCTGAGACCTCCAAGCCCGTCCTCTGTGAAACTCATAAATCTCAATTTCCATCGTTATCTCCCAAAACCTGAGGCTGAAGGCTCCCAGATCTCCTCCCAAGGTGAGCACAGGGGTCTTCAGAGCCACCCCCAGCCCCAATTGCTGCTGCCTCTTCCTGACACATCCTCATCCCACAAAGCCCCAAAGCAGCTCTGGTTCACACAAAGCACACGCCCCTGTGAGCCCCCAAACATCCAACACACATCCCTGATGCCATCAGAGTCCCCTCTGATTTCAGAACCCCTAACCCCATAGATCCCACCCCCAAATCCTTCTTTTCACCCCAAAACACCCACACCTATCCATGCCCCCCAAATATTCAACACACGTCCCTGATGTCTTCAGAGTCCCCCCGATTCCAGAACCCTTAACCCCATAGATCCCACCCCCAAATCCTTCACCCCGAAACACCCACACCTATCCATGCCCCCCAAAATATCCAACACACATCCTTGATGCCTTCAGAGTCCCCCCAGATTTCAGAACCCTTAACCCCATGGATCCCAAATCATTCTTTTCACCCCGAAACACCCACACCTATCCACACCCCCCAAACATCCAGTACACATCCTTGATGCCTTCAGAGTTCCCCTTTCTTCCAGACCCCCTAACCCCATAGATCTTACCCCCAAATCCTTCTTTTCACCCCAAAACACCCACAGCTATCCACACCCCTCTGTGAGCCCCCTGTGAACCCCCCAAACATCCAACACACATCCCTGATGCCTTCAGAGTCCTCCCTGATTTAAGAACCCCTAAATCCATAGATCCCACCCCAAATCCTTCCCTTCACCCTGAAACACCCACACTATCCAAGCCCCCCAACCACGTCCTTGATGCCTTCAGAGTCCCCCCTGATTTCAGAACCCCTAAATCCATAGATCCCACCCCAAATCCTTCTTTTCACCCTGAAACACCCACACCTATCCACACCCCAAACCCTCAGGGGCAGCCTTGGGGGCACCTCCAGGCCCCTCTCGCCTCCCCCAGCCCACGATCCACCCCTCCCCTCAGTTCAGTCCTTCTCACCACCCTGGAAAACCTCAAACATCCAACACACATCCTTGATGCCTTCAGAGTCCCCCCTGCTTCCAGAACCCCTAACCCCATAGATCCCACCCCAAATCCTTCTTTTCACCCTGAAACATCCACACCTATCCAAATCCCCCTGTGAGCCCCTGAGCCCCCCAAACACATCCTTAATGCCTTCAGAGTCCCCCCTGATTTAATAACCCCTAACCCTATGGATCCCACCCCAAATCCTTCTTTTCACCCCGGAACACCCACACCTATCCATGCCCCCCAAACACGTCCTTGATGCCTTCAGAGTCCCCCCTGATTTCAGAACCCCTAAATCCATAGATCCCACCCCAAATCCTTCTTTTCGCCCCGGAACACCCACACCTATCCACACCCCCCCTGTGAGCCCCTAAATATCCAACACACATCCTTGATGCCTTCAGAGTTGCCCTTTCTTCCAGACCCCTTAAACCCATACATAGATCTTACCCCCAAATCCTTCCCTTCACCCTGAAACACCCACACCCATCCGCACCCCAAACCCTCAGGGGCAGCCTTGGGGGCACCTCCAGGCCCCTCCAACCCCACCCCACGATCCACCCCTCCCCTCAGTTCAGCCCTTCTCACCACCCTGGAACACCCACCCCTGTCTCTCCCCGCCCCCAAACCCCTCAGGGCCTCCTCACACCCCCAGTCCTCCCTCACCCCCTTCCCCTCACCCTAAAACCTCCCCAGGGCCTCACCCCACAGCCGCCCGCCCCACAGCCGCCCCCAGGCCCGGGCAGGCCCCGGCTCATCCCCCCGCGCTGCCCTCAGCTCCCCGCATCGCCTCCCTCTCGCTTCCCTCCATCATCCCTCGCTCCCCCTCACGACCCCTCCCCGGTCCTCCCCATTCCCCTCACGGCGGGGGCGGGGGCGCCGCCATGTTGTGCCCGGTGCGGGCCGGGCTCACTCACCGCGGGCCCCGCCGAGCGGGCCGGCCAGGAGCAGGAGCAGGACGGGCAGGAGGGCGGCGGGGGACGGCGGGGAGCGGCGGGCGGATGGAAGGGCCGGAGGGAAGCGGGGGGCCCGGGCAGCCATGGCTGGGACGCGCCGCGGCCTCGGAGCGGAGCGGCCGCAGCGCCGGCGGGAGGGGGAGCGGGGGCGGGGCTGGGGCGGGGCTAAAGGGGAGGGGGCGGGGCGAACCCGCGCGTGCGCACTCGGGAAGGGAGGGGGGGGGACAGCGGGAGGGGACCCCGGGCTGGGGAGGGGAGATAAGGGAGAGATAAGGAGAGATAAATGTGAGATATGGGTGTAAGATATGGATGAGATACATGTGTGATAAGTGTGAGATATGTGTACGATATGGGTGTGATAAGTGTGTAAGATACGTGTGTGATAAGTGTGAGATATGTGTACGATATGGGTGTGATAAGTGTGTAAGATATGGGTGAGATAATTGTGTGATATGAGTGTAAGATGTGTGAGATACGTGTGTGATAATTGTGTAAGATATGTGTGAGATACGTGTGTGATGTGTGAGGTATGTGTGAGAAGTGTGTGGTGTGAGATGTGTATGATGTGGGTGGGATAAGTGTGTAAGGTATGGGTGAGGTAATTGTGTGATATGGGTGTAAGATATGGGTGAGATACGTGTGTGATAAGTGTGTAAGATATGTGAGATATATGTGTGTGATAAGTGTGATATATGGGTGTGATATGGGTGAGCTACATGTGTGATAAGTGTGTGAGATATGTGTGTGATATGCGAGTGGGATTTTTGTGTATGATGTGTGTGCATACATGTGATGTGTGTGTTCAGGCATTGTTCATGTGTGCAGTCATGTCTGATGTGTGTGCACATGTGTGATGTATGTGTCCAAACACGATTTGTGTGCACAGTGTGTGTTCAAACGTGACATGTGTGCACAGTGTGTGATGTGTATGTTCAGGTGTGCAGCCATGTCTGGTGTGTGTGCACACGTGTGGTTTGTATGTTCAAACATGACGTGTGTGCACATGTGTGATGTGCAGGTGTTCAGGCATTGTTTGTGTCTGGTGTGTGTGCACAGTGTGTGATGTGTGTGTTCAGGCATTGTTCATGTGTGTAGCTGTGTATGATGTGTGTGCATATGTGTGGTTGGTGTATTCGCGTGTTGTTTGTGTCTGACGTGTGTGCACACGTGTGATTTGTGTGTTCAGGTGTTGTTCATGTGTGCAGCTGTGTGTGATGTGTGTGCAAATGTGTGATGTGTGTGTTCAAACATGATGTGTGTGCACAGTGTGTGATTGGTGTATTCACATGTTGTTTGTGTGTGATGTGTGTGCACAGTGTGTGATGTGTGTGTTCAGGTGTTGTTTGTGTCTGGTGTGTGTGCACACGTGTGATTTGTGTGTTCAGGCGTTGTTCATGTGTGCAGCCGTGTCTGATGCATGTGCAAATGTGTGATTGGTGTACTCACGTGTTGTTTGTGTCTGACATGTGTGCACATGTGTGATTTGTATGTTCAGGCATTGTTCATGTGTGCAGCCGTGTCTGGTGTGTGTGCACATGTGTAATGTGTGTGTTCACGTGTTGTTTGTGTCTGACGTGTGTGCACAGTGTGTGATGTGTGTGTTCAGGCATTGTTCATGTGTGCAGTCATGTCTGGTGTGTGTACACACGTGTGGTGTGTGTGTTCAGGTGTTGTTTGTGTCTGATGTGTGTGCACAGTGTGTGTGCAGGTGTGTGTGTGATGTGTGTGCAGGTGTGCAGGTTGTGTGTGCAAGCATGATGTGTGTGTGCAGGTGCGTGTGATGTGTTTGTGCAGGGTGTGTGTGCAAGCATGATGTGTGTGTGCAGTGTGTGTGCAGGAATGCAGGTTGTGTGTGCAAGCATGATGTGTGTGTGCAGGGCATGTGTGCAAGCATGATTTGTGTGTGTGCAGGTGTGTGTGTGTGTGTGTGCAAGCATGATGTGTGCGTGTGCTTGATGAGTGTGTGTGTGTGTGCCATGTTGGGGCAGGTGGGCACTGAGGCCGGGCATCCCAAACCCGGGCAGGGCACTGCAGACCCTGAACAGGGCACCCCAAACCATCTGAGCACCCCAAACCCTGAACAGGGCACCCTAAACCACAGGCTGACACCCCAAACACTGAACAGGGCACCCCAAACCCTGAACAGGGCACCCCAAACCCTGGGTAGGCACCCCAAACCACAGGCTGACACCCCAAACCCTGTTAGAACACCCCAAACCACAGGCTGACACCCCAAACCATCATCTGAGCACCCCAAACCCTGGTCAGGGCACCATTAACCACCATCTGAGCACCCCAAACCCTGAGTTGAACACCCCAAACCACAGACTGACACCCCAAACCCTGGTTAGGACACCCCAAATCACCATCTGAGCACCCCAAACTCTAGTTAGGGCACACCAAACCACAGGCTGAGCATCCCAAACCCTGGTAGGGCCCCCCAGACCACAGACTGGCACCCCAAACCCTGAGTAGGGCACCCCAAACCACCATCTGAGCACCCCAAATCTTGGTTAGGGCACCCCAGATCACCATCTGAGCACCCCAAACCCTGAACAGGGCACCCCAAACCCTGAGTAGAACACCCCAAATTATGGGCTGAGCGCCCTAAACACTGATAGGGCACCCCAAACCACCTTCTGAGCACCCCAAACCCTGGTAGAACAACCCAAGCCCCAGGCTGATCACCCCAAACTCTGGGTAAGCACCCCAAACCATCATCTGAGCACCCCAAACCCTGAGTTGAACACCCCAAACCACAGACTGACACCCCAAACCCTGGTTAGGACACCCCAAATCACCATCTGAGCACCCCAAACTCTAGTTAGGGCACCCCAGACCACAGACTGACACCCCAAACTCTGGTTAGGGCACCCCAAACCACCATCTGAGCGCCCCAAATCATCATCTGAGCATCCCAAACCCTGAACAGGGCACCCCAAACCCTGATTAGAACACCCCAAATTATGGGCTGAGCATCTCAAACCCTGGTAGGGCACCCCAAACCACCATCTGAGCACCCCAAACCCTGATTAGGGCACCCCAAACCACCATCTGAGCACCCCAAACCCTCATTAGGGCACCCCAAACTCTGGTTAGGGCACCTCAAACCCCAAGCTGAACACTCCAAGCCCACTTTAAGACACCCAAACCCCTCCATAACCTCATGCCATGCCCAAAAACAGCAGCTGCCCAGTTCCTCCCAGTCTCTAACTGGGCCAGACCAAGGTGGCAGCTGTGATCTGCTGAGAACATTCTGGAGCTGAAGCCCTAAATTGAGCCAGGAGTGCCCATGCCCATCTTGCCATGGTGCCCCCGTGCCCAGCGTGGGAGCTTGGGCAGCTCTTAGGTGATAAAATAGCTTTACACTTTATTAAATATATTAAATCTTAATCATTAAATAGTTATGTGGCAAAGCTGGTTCTGCTCAACGTCCCATCCTGGTCATGTCCAAACATCTCCAAGCATGGGGTGGATTTTGGGATGGTGAGGAGCGACGGGGGATGAAGCTGGCTGAGCCAAAACACCTCAGTGAGAAAACACCAAAATATTGGAAAAGAGCCAAGAGGGCACCGCTTTGGCAAGGGGGATGCCAGCTGATGGAATGGATGACCTTAAAAATCATCCTAAATCCCTTTGTGGTCATCCTGACGCTCAGACCGCTCTGGACGCCGGCAGCTCCTCAGTTTTTGGGATCCCCACAATCCAGGGTGCAGATCCAGGGAGGTGCCAACCTTTGGCAGGGAAACCCATCCCTCCTTTAGCGGGCACCGCGGCTCTGCTGGGAATTCCTGCCAGCGCTGGGCGGGTCCGGGCAGCTCCGCCTGGATGGAGCCGGCGCTGGCTGGATGCCCCTGGGGCTGGGGGTGGTTCTGCCATCGCTGCCCCTCGGGGTGGGTGCCCCTGGGGCTGGGGGTGGTTCTGCCATCGCTGCCCCTCGGGGTGGGGGTGGTTCTGCCATGGGTGTCCCTAGGGATGGGTGCTCGGAGGTCTGGGAGTGGTTCTGCCATTGGTGCCCATCGGGTGCCCCTGGGGCTGGAGGTGGTTCTGCCATCGGTGCCCCCAGTGCTGGGGGTGGTTCTGCCATGGGTGCCCCTCAGGTGCCCCTTGGGATGGGGGTGGTTCTGCCATCGGTGCCCCAAGGGCTGGGGGTGGTTCTGCCCTGGGTGCCCTTCTGGATGGGTCTGGTCCTGCCATCCGTGCCCCTCAGGTGCCCCTGGGCCTGGGGATGCTCCGAGGGCTGGGGGTGGTTCTGAGGGCTGGGGGCGGTTCTGCCATCGGTGCCCATCGGGTGCTCCCAGTGCTGGGGGTGGTTCTGAGGGCTGGGGGTGGTTCTGTCATCCGTGCCCCCAGAGCTGGGGGTGGTTCTGCCGTCGGCGCCCCTCAGGTGCCCCTCGGGATGGGGGTGGTTCTGCCGTCGGTGCCCCCAGTGCCGGGGGTGGTTCTGCCATCACTGCCCCTCGGGTGCCCCTGGGGCTGGGGGTGGTTCTGAGGGCCAGGGTTGTTTCTGCCATCGGTGCCTCTCAGGGTGGGTGACCAGCTGCCATCCCCGCCGGGCACAGCCAGACGCGCCGGTATCGGATGTCGGATCCAGGGATATTTTTAAAACCGGGTGATTTTTCAGATTCCTCCTTTGGCATTGGATTTTTTTTTTTCCCTATTTTTTTTTTTTTTTTTCATGCTTGCAAATTCACCCGGCTGGAAGGAGGAGCGGGAGAGGCGGGAGCTGCGAGCGAATCCCCTCCCGCGACCGGAGCCATCCCGTGCCCGGTGCCGCCCGTCCGTGGCTCCGGTGTCCGGTTCCCGGCGCTCACTGCTCCGGTTTTGTCTTCTCGGCGGAATTGTTGAGCTTCTTCAAGGTCTTTTTAATGCGCAGGGCGGTGAGACGGGCGGAGGGGCTCTGGTACCAGCACTCCTTCATGATCCTCGCCAGCGCCGACAGAACCTGAGCGGGAGGCACAAAAAAAGGGATGAACGCTCTGGTGGGATTGATGGGCAGGGTGAAAAATGCCAGTCGCTTGTTTTTAAAAATTTGAAAGTTTAATAGTAATAAAATGGTTATAAAAATAGTTATCTAAATATATAAATTTATAAATATAGTTATCTAAATATATAAAGTTATAAATATAAGTATATATAGATATATTTATCAATATATAGTTATAAATATAACTATAGTTATATAAAAATTTGAAAGTTTAATAGTAATAAAATGGTTATAAAAATAGTTATCTAAATAGATAAAGTTATAAATATAACTATATATAGTTATATTTATAAATATATAGTCATAAATATAACTATAATTATTAAGAAATATATATTATAAATATACATAGTTACAAATATATCTATTTCTAAATATAGCTATATATTTATAAATATAACTATAGTTATAAGTTATAAATATAACTATATATTGTAAATTGTAAATTAAAATGGATTTCTATCCTGGAAAATTTTCACTTTGCTTCATTATTTAAATAGATATAGTTTATATATAAATACCAATAAATATATACATAGTTATATTTAAATATATTTAAATATAACTATTTATAAATATATATCTAGTTAATATATATTACTATACTATAAATAAATAAATATATAAAACTATATATAAATAGTTGAAATATATTAATATATATAGTCAATATATATAGTCAATATATATAAATATATATAAAATATATTAAAATAAATATATTAAATATATATATAAATATATTTCTAAATATATAAATATAAAAATATATTTAGTTTCTTTAAATATATATAGTTATATTAATAGATATTTAAATATAAATATAACTATATATATATAAATAAATATACTCTTTGCTTTTATTGTCTCATTTTGTCCTAATCCAAATTGCCCAAATTATTATTACTCTATTATTATTTTTATTGTAATAAAATATTTCTATAAAATATTACTATATTACTATATTACTATATAGTAATATATTACTATAAAATATTACTATACAATATTACTATAAAGTATTACTATATTTTATAGTAATATTTTATAGTAATATTTTATTACTATAAAAATAGTAATAGAGTAATAATAATTTGGACAATTTGGATTTTTGTACCCATTTTATTACTATTAAACTTCTAAAATTTTAAAACCAAGTGATTGGCATTTTCCAGTTTCTATTTCAACATTTTCTTATAAACTAAAACTATATTTAACGCACTAATTAAGAAAATTAATACAGGCACAACTTTCTAACACAACATATATAATATTAATTTGAATATTGGTGAAAAGCCGAGCAGAAAATGCACATTTTTCACAGGGGTGGGACTCACTGGGTCGGAGAAGAGGCGGTTGGGGATCACGGGGGTCTGCTGGTCCACACACACGACCTTCTTCATGTCCTCAAAGCTGGGGTCGCTGGGCACGGCGTCGAAGAAGGGCGGCCGGTACTCCTCCACAATGCCTGAGGGACAGGGAAAGTGAGGGGTTAACCCCAGCTGCATCCTCATCCTCACCCTTCGTCCTCATCCTCATCTTCATCCTCATCCTCATCTCCATGCTCATCCTCATCCTCATCTCCATGCTCATCCTCACCTCATCCTCATCCTCATCCTCATCCTCATCCTCATCCTCATCCTCATCCTCATCCTCGTCCTCACCTCATCCTCATCTTCATCCTCATCCTCACCTCCATCTTCACCCCCATCCTCATCCTCATCCTCACCCTCCATCTTCATCTTCACCCTTGTTCTCATCCTCACCCTCACCCTCATCTTCACCGCCATCCTCATCCTCATCCTCATCCTCATCTCATCCTCATGCTCATCCTCACCCCATCCTCATCCTCCATCCTCATCCTCACCCTCACCCTCATCCTCATCCTCACCTTCACCCTCATGCTCATGCCCATCCTCACCCCTGTCCTCACCTTCATCCTCACCCACATCCTCACCTTCATCCTCACCCCTATCCTCACCCTCCATCCTCATCCTCACCCCCATCCTCATCCTCACCCTCCATCCTCACCCCCATCCTCATCCTCACCCCCCATCCTCACCCCTGTCCTCACCTTCATCCTCACCCCCATCCTCATCCTCACCCTCCATCCTCATCCTCACCCCCATCCTCATCCTCACCTCCGTCCTCATCCTCCATTCTCATCCTCATCTTCACCCTCACCCTGATCCCCACCCCCATTCTTATCCTCACCCTCATCCTTACCTTCACCTTCACCCTCACCCTCATCCTCACCCTCATCCTCACCCTCATCCTCACCCTCATCCTCACCTTCATCCTCACCCCGATCCCCACCCTCACCCTCCATCCTCACCCTCATCTTCACCCTCATCCTCATCCTCACCCTCATCCTCATCCTCACCCTCACCCCACACATCCCCTATAGCAATGCGCCCCCTGTTGGCAGAGTGACCAAACTGTCCTTTGTCCCCTTAAAAAGGAAAAAAGCCCAGAAATTTCTCTCCTCAATGAGGTGAAAAGACCTCACAGGACCTGAGGGACTTCACCTCAAATTTAAGGAAAGCCAATTGGACAGGAGCCAAAAATCCCACCTGAGCAAGAAAAGGAAGAGAACAAAGGAACTGATTGCTTTTGTGGGGTGTTTTACCAGGAGCAAGAACCTCTTGCCCTAACTCAGTTTTTCTCTGTTATTTTCTTTGTTATTTTGGCCTTTCTTAAAACTTTTCTGTTTCCAACACCACCACAGAAGCCATCCTGCTGATTTTATGCCCTCTAAGGTGGCTGAGCTATCTTGGGTGTGTAGATCTCCACGAGCTTGTGAGACCTGGCTTGAGGAGACCCTTACAGCAGTGGAGTTTGGTTTTTTCCCCTCTTGCATGTGGCTCAGTTTTTCTCTATAAAGACTTCCGTTATTTTGCCTTTTATGTAAACATTTTTGTTTCCATCACCACCACAGAAGCCATCCTGCTGATTTTATGCCTTCTGAGGTAGCTGAGCTATCTTGGGTGTGAAATAGATCTCCAAGAGTTTATAAGACCCGACTCAAGTAGACCCTTACATCAGTGGAGTTACTTTTTTCCCCTCTTGCTCTGAGTTTTTCTCTATAAGGAGATTTGTTATTTTGGCTTTTCTTAAAACTTTCCTGTTTCCAGCACTACCACAGAAGCCACCCAGCTGATTTTGTGCCTTCTAAGGTAGCTGAGCTATCTTAAATGTGTATAAATCTCCAGAAGCTTACAAGACCTAGCTCGAAGAGACCCTTACAGCAGTGGAGTTTGTTTTTTCCCTCTCTTGCATCTAGCTCAGGTTTTCTCTATAAGGAGCTTTGTTATTTTGCCTTTTATTAAAACCTTTTTGCTTCCAGCACTACCACAGAAGCCATCCTGATGATTTTGTGCCTTCTAAGGTAGCTGAGCCATCTTGGATGTGTTGATCTCCAAGAGCTGATGAGACCTGGCTCGAGGAGACCCAGATTTCAATCATGGGCTGCTGGAACTTCTCCCTGCACCCCCTCACCCTCTCCTTGGCACAGGGGGTGGTGGCACCACCGGTGGCTCCAGCGCCAGCCCCACCACGAGGATCATCACTGATAACAGCCCTTGGTGGCTGTTATCAGTCAGCCCTGCCAGCTGGCCCACTAATCTCGCTTTAATTCTTGCACATGTCCGTGTCCCCCGTGGGATTTAATGTTTCTGGGGAGCCTCGAGCCCCCAGCAGCTCCCTGCACCCCAAAACCTCATTTTGCCCTGGAGTTCCCCCCATCCCCGATCCCTTGAAGAGCGAGGGGTCCTGGAAGGGTTAAACCCAGAGGGCTGAAGGTCATTGCTACGCAAGGCTGGGGTAATTCGGAGTAAATGTGTCACCTGAGGGAGCCCTGGGGACATAAATGAGATTATCCCGGCCAGACTGACCCTCCCACCCCATCCGCCAGCGCCCACCATTTAATTAACATTTAAATGGACTTTGCTGCGATGAGCAGCGCTGGCCAGGCTGCCCCAATTCCGTTCATCCCCAACTCGGGGGGATCCTTCCCCTTGTCCCAATCGCGATTTCCAGAGCCAAACCCAGCGGCCGGAGGTCCCGGCCGTGGCCGCTTTCCAGGCAGCGCTTTGAAGCCGCTTGTTTTCTAATCAGCGCTGAACAAACAAAGCGCTGATTGAGCCTAATGGGCCCTTTAATCAGGGAGCCGGGTGCTGACACTAGATTACAGTGTTTATAATTTACAGCTAATCTTCTGGGCGAAGGAACAAAAAAAAAAAACAAAAAAAAAAAAAAAAAAACAAAAAAAAAAAAAAAGAATAAGAAAAGGAGGGGAAGGAGGGAATGGAGGAGCCTGGAGAACAGGGAGCTGCTCACCGTTCACCACCGTTCTCCGGGTGATCTCCCAGAGCACCAGCCCGTAGGCCCAGATATCTGTTTTCTTGTAGGACTCGAAGCAGTCGGTGCGGATCTGCTCGCTCAGCACCTCCGGGGCCATGTAGCGCTTGGTGCCCACGCGGGGGTTGTTGCCGATGTCCAGGTAATCGCTGCCCTGGGAGTGCATCACGGCCAGCCCTGCGGGGACAGGGCACAGAGGCGTTTAGGATGATTTTTAAGGTCATTAATTCAGCTGTAAAATGCTGGGATAACGGCCCTGAGCAGACCATGGGGCTCGACATCCCTCGGGTCCCAAAACCCCAGGATGCCACATCCTTGTGGCACCATCACCCTGCAGCATCTCATCCCTGGAATGTTACATCTCCGGGGTTCCACATTCCTGGAGCATCACATCTGCAGGGTTCCAGAGCCCCGGAGCACCATGTCCCTGGGGTTCTGCATCTCTGGGGTACCACATCCCCGGGGTATCTCATCCCCAGGGTAACTCATCAGTGGGGTACCTCATCCCTGGGGGTACCTCATCCTTGGATTCCTCATCCCAGGGCTACCTCATCCCTGGGGTATTTCATCCCTGGGGTACCACATCCCTGGGTACCCTTGGGTGCTGCAGCTTTGGGTATCACCACCCTGGGGTTTCACACCCTTAAATGTCACATCCCTGGGGCACCACCCCCCCGAGGTACAATATCCCCAGAGGACGTCATCCCCGGGGTACCATATCCCCAGGGTACCTCATCCCTGGGGTACGTCATCCTTGGGGTACCTCATTCTTGGGGTATTACATCCCTGGGGTATCACATCACTGGAGTAACACATCCCTGGGGTACCCCATCTCTGGGGTACCCCTGAATACCTTATCCCTGAGGTACCACACTCCTGTATTCCTCATTCCTGGGGTACCTCATCCCTGGGGTACTGCATTCCTGGGGTACCGCACCCCTAGGGTGCCTTATCCCTGGGGTACCTCATCTCTGGGACACCTCATCACTGGGGTATCACATCCCTGGGCTACCACACCCCTGGATACCTCATCCCTGGGATACCCCATCCTTAGGGTACCTCATTCTTGGGGTACCACACCCCTGGATTCCTCATCCCTGGAGTACCCCATCACTGAGGTACCTCATTCCTGGAGTACCTCCTCCCTGGGTACCTAATTTTTGGGGGTACTACATCCCTGGATTCCTCATCCCTGGGATACCCCGTCCTTGGGGGACCTCATTCTTGGGTACCACACCCCTGGATTCCTCATCCCTGGGATACGCCATCACTGGGGTACCTCATTCTTGGGGTACCCCATTCTTGGGGTATCCCATTACTGGGGAAACTCATCCCTGGAGTATCACACCCCTGGGCTACCACACCCCTGTATTCCTCATCCCTGGGGTACCTCATTTTTGGGGGTACCACCCCCCACCCCTCCACCTCACCCAGGTCCGCGATGCAGCACTGCCGGTTGCTCTTCACCAGGATGTTCCTGCTCTTCAGGTCCCGGTGGGCGATGGCAGGCTTGCCCTGAGTGCCGAAAATCTCCACATGGAGGTGGACGAGGCCGCAGATGATGGAGGAGGCCAGGCCCAGGCAGGTGTCCACGTCCAGGGCTGTCCTCTGCAGGAAGTCGTAGAGGGA
Organism: Ammospiza caudacuta; assembly: GCF_027887145.1. Lineage (NCBI taxonomy): Eukaryota > Metazoa > Chordata > Aves > Passeriformes > Passerellidae > Ammospiza > Ammospiza caudacuta. Next base: position 3,033,228 of record NC_080623.1, read on the forward strand.
GCCGTTCTCGTGGTAGTGCGTGATGAGCCAGAGCTGCGTGCTGGAGTTCCTGGAGGTCATGTCAGAGGCGATGAAACCTGGCCAGGGACAAACAGCTGGGGTCAGGAAACAGCTGGGGATCACCAGGGAAACAAACACCTGGGAAACAGATGGGGAACACCTGGGGAACAGCTGGGAAACACCTGGGAAACAACTGGGGTACAGCTGGGGAACAGCTGGGATCAGAGAACCTGGGGAACAGCTGGGGAACAGCTGGGGAACAGCTGGGATCAGGGAACCTGGGGAACAGCTGGGAAACACCTGGGAAACAGCTGGGGTCAGGGAACCTGGGAAACAGCTGGGGAACACCGGGGGAACACCTGGGAAACAACTGGGAAACAACTGGGAAACAGTTGGGATCAAGGAACCTGGGAAACAGCTGGGAAACAACTGGGGACACAGACCCTGGGAAACAGCTGGGGTCATGGGAAACACCTGGGATCAGGGACAGGGAGAAACACCTGGGATTAGAGACCCCCTGGAATACCTGGGACCCTGTGAAACACCTGGGATCAGGGACAGGGAGAAACACCTGGGATCAGGGAACCTGGGAGACACCTGGGATCAGGGACAGGAGAAACACCTGGGATTAGAGACGCCCTGGAACACCTGGGATCCTGTGAAACACCTGGGATCAGGGACCCACCCTGCTGTCCCCAGCCCTCGTGGCTCACCCAGGATGTTGTCGTGCCGCAGCAGCACGGTGTTGTAGATCTCCGTCTCGCGGAACCACGACTGCTCGTCCCGCGAGGAGAAGATCTTGACGGCCACGCTCTCGCCGTGCCACACGCCCCGCCACACCTCGCCGTAGCGCCCTTTACCTGCCACAGCCGTGCCAACACGTCACTCAGTGCCCCCAGGACCTGCTGCGAGCACCTGGATCCCGTGTGGGAGCACCTGGATCCCGTGTGGGAGAGCCCTGAAGCAGCACGGGCGTCCTTTTGGGTATTCAATACTTGTATTGAATTGATATCTATGGATATCAAAATCCATAATTTTGGATATCAAAATCCATAGATCAACATCCATATTGGGAATGGGATGTACCAAAGTTATGAATATGGATTTGTATTTTGGGTACTCAGTACTTGTATTGAATTGATATTTATGGATATCAAAATCCATAGATCAATATCCATATTGGGAATGGGATGTACCAAAGTTATCAATATGCGTTTGTATTTTGGGTATTCAATACTTGTATTGAATTGATATCTATGGATATCAAAATCCATAGATTTTGGATATTAAAATCCATAGATCAATATCCATATTGGGAATGGGATGTACCAAAGATACGAATCTGCATTTGTATTTTAGGTATTCCATACTTGTATAGATAAAACGGCTTTGTAGTCAGCTGTAAATTGCAGTGTGTATTTGGGAATTATCCCACAATAAACATCCACTTTGTAACTTTGAACTGTTAGAGAGCTTTTGGATATTGGTACTAGATCAATATCCATATTGGGAATGGGATGTACCAAAGTTATGAATATGTATTTGTATTTTGAGTATTCAATACTTGTATTGAATTGATATCTATGGATATCAAAATCCATTGATTTTGGATATCAAAATCCAGTGATCAATATCCATATTGGGAATGGGATGTACCAAACTCATGAATATGCATTTGTATTTTGGGTATTCAATACTTGTATCGATAAAAGGACTCTAATCACCTGTAAATTGCAATGTGTTTTTGGGAGTTATCCCGCAATAAACATTCACTTTCTAACTCTAAACTGTTGGAGTTTTTGTCCATCACAGTTGGATATCAGCACTAGATCAATATCCATATTTTTTAACGATCCACATTTTTAAATATCCATATTTTTTAATAAACCACAGCCTCCTCTGCTTACCCACACACTCCATGAGGGTGATCTGCCGAGCCACCGTCCTCTGGACAAGGAAAGGCAGCCCAGACCCGCTGCCCGTGGTGCAGTCGTCGTTCAGCAGGTCCTGCACAAACAGGGCGTCCACGGGGTCAGCGTGGTGGCCATCCCTACACCCACACACACCTTGGGGACATCTGGGGTCCCTCACGGGGCTCACCCACCTCTAGGGTGCTGTCTCCCATCATGGATGCCTTCAGCATGAGGTCGGTGTCACCAAAGTCACTGTGCTTGTGGCGCTGCTGGGCCACCTTCCAGCAGAAGAGCGCCGTGAGCGCCGCGAGGACGAGGAGGGACAACAGCGGGACGAAGATCATCAGGAGGAGGTTGGGTAGGGAAGGTGCCTTTACCAGGGCGTCTTCTCCTGGGTGGGGGAAACGAGGGTGTGGCGTTCACATTCTCTGAAAAAAATCCCTTCACCCGGGATTTTTCTCCTGGGAAGATGAGAAGCCTCAGAGAGGAATGAAAGCAATGTTTGTCTGATTGCTTCTCCCTGTTTTGCTGCTTTGGAATGTAGTCTGAAGATTGTTTATCCAACGGGTGGCTGTTTGATTGTTTTCATGTGAATTGTTTTGACATTACGACCAATCACTGTCCAGCTGTGTCAGGACTCTGGATGCAGTCACGAGTTTTCATAGTAATTCTTTGTAACCTTCTGTCTGTGTCCTTTCTCTATTATTTAGTGTAGTTTTAGTGTAGCATTCTATAATATAATGTAATGATAATATAATATAATGTAATGATAATATAATATAATATAATATAATATAATATAATATAATATAATATAATATAATATAACATAATAATATCTATAAAAGAAAATATATAATAATAAAATAAATAATAAATAATACATAAAGAAAATATATCAATCATATCATATCACATATCATATAATACCATATCATATTATTATGTCATAATATAATAATAAATTAACCTTCTAAGAACAAGGAGTCACATTCATCAATTCTTCCTTCGTCCTGGGGACCCAACCACATCCCCAGCCACGTGGGCAGCTTGTTCCCTGTCCCCTGTACCTTGCAGGAAGATCTCCAGCTCGGCGTTGCACATGTGGAAGTTGCAGCACCTCATGCCGTACTGCTCCGTGACGGGCGTGTGGCAGTGTTCCAGAATGTTCTGGGAGAAGCAGCCCCGGTGCTGGGTGATGGTGCCCTCCTCCTTCCTCTTGCTGACGAAGCACACCTGGCCCGTGCAGTTGGGCTGGCTGCAGTGGGGCACGTCACAGGCACACAGCAGCTCCTCTGCGGGCACCAGGAAGGGACACAGGGTCACCCCACTGCCCACCCGGGAGCTTTGGTGGCTTTGGGGGCAGGGACATTCTCCTAAAGGCTCCACATTTGGAGAATGAGTAGCTTGGGACCATCAAAGAAGGAGGGGAAGGCTGCTGTGGGTGCTCGGCCCATCCTGGAACCCCCCCAGAAAATCTCCTGCTCCCAATTGGGCTCCAAATCCCAACCCTGAAGCTGGGGGTCCCCTGTTGCCACAGCCCCAAGAGGCTCCATGGGATGGGCTGTGCCAGCCTGGGATAGATCCAGCCCAGCAGCTGGGATTAACTGGGATGCACTGGTTTACCACACACAAGGTCACATCCTGCCCACAAGATCCCAGGGCACATGGCACCTATGGGAGCCTGGGGTGAGATCAAAAACCCCAAACTCAGCCAGTGCCTTCCCAGAGGGTGTTTTGGGAGCTGGGTGCCAAACCCAGGGTCCTTCCTGGAGTTTTTCCTGACTTCCCTGAAGTTGTTTTCCTGTGCCATGGTGGCTCAGATGGCAGCCACGCTCCCAAATTCCTAATTTAGCTCTGCCCTTTTGCACAGAAAATATCCCTCCTGGAATCAGGGAGTTCAGCCTGAGGGCAGCCAGACATCCAGTGGTGAGGGGACAGTGAGGGGACAGCAAGGGGGTGGCTCTGGTGACCATCCTGCACTCCCTGTCCCCCTCCCCTGGTGCTGTGGGGTGCTACTGGGGCTGGTTTGGGGTTGGTGGCTGTTGGGAAGGATGAAAGTTTGACAAGAAAGTCTCACAGATATGTGTGCTTAGCAGAAAGATTTTAAAATGTAGAGCATGATGAAGGAATAGAGATGGAAGCAGATTTTGATATAGAAGAAAAGAACTGCTGAAATTACTGGATAACCAAGAAGGCAAAAGGTTTGTTAGTTAGAAGGGATTTTTATGGCTTAGAGGAAAAGATAAACCCACCTCAAACGAGAAGATGTTTTTACCAAGCAGAAAGACAGCACAGGCAAACAAGGCAGCAAAGTTGCGAGTAGGAAAAAGATCTCAGAATTTTCCACTGCAAGAAAACTGAAAAACAACCTTTAGCTTTAAGTGTAATGTACTAACTTTTAGTGATTGGAGAATAGTAACATGAATATGGTAATTACAGTAGTTATGATAGGCTATAGAAAATAGTTAAGGTGTAGATTAGTTCTGCTGTATTAAGATGCTCAGCAAAGAAAAGTATAAAATGCATTGTAACCAAAAGAAAATTATAAAATGCATTGGAACCAAATGAAAAGTATAAAATGCACTGTAACAAAAAGAAAAGTATAAAATGCATTGGAACCAAAAAAAAAGTATATAATGCAATGTAACCAAAACCAAAGGGTCTCCAGGCCTGCCTGCAGCTGGAGCTGACAGCTGTAGGCACAGCTCTGTCACCCCCAACCCTGAACTGCTGTAACCTGTTGAATGGAATAAACTGCATTTTGGAGAGTCCCTGGAGTCCCACATCTCCCATTTTGGCTCTTGCAGTGGCGCCCAACGTGGGGCACCATTAGTAAGAGCCTGAATGAGGGATTGTGGGTCTCCAGGCCTGTCTGCAGCTGGAACTGACAGCTGTAGGCACACCATCATCATCATCATCACCACCACCACCACCCCTGGGAAAACCCAGATTTTTAGTATGTGGTACCAGCCTTTCCCTGTGGAAGGGGCTAACAGCAGGCCTGTTAGCTAAAGGAGCGAGAAGAAGCTGAGAAGGAAGAAGCTGATAAGGAGCTCTCTGTAAGGCTGTAACCAAGAAGACCAAAAGAAGTGAAGAATTGAAGAAAGATAAGAGAACTTTGCAGCTAGACGAAGTATTTTTAGAAAGTTAATTGAAGTCACTGTAACTTTTCACCAATAGTGTTATGTTGACTTATTATAGCCAATATTTAAAGTAGAAAAAACGTAAACAATTGAAAAGTGTGTAAAAAGTCAGCCGTGTTCAATAATAAAGAATTGCCATCTGAGACTGCTTGTGGTCTCTGCTTTGTGTTGTGACTGCCTTGACAGCGATATTTCCCCACGTCCCCTCTGGTGACAGCAACACACTTTATCAACCACAATTGATATAATTGATATAATAATACCACAATTAATATAATAATAAAATGAAATGAAATGAAATGAAATGAAATGAAATGAAATATAAAATAAAATAAAATAAAATAAAATAAAATAATAATAATGACAACAACAATATATTATATATAATAATGTAATAATAAAATTAAGCTGAGATCCTCTCTGGGGGATGGCTCACCATTCCACAGGGGCACAGCACAGTCCCTGAGGACCCCAGCTTCCTCCCTGGCTTTTATTTTGGGCTGAACTGCTCCCAAAAAAGGGTTTATTTTAACCTGCTGTCACCCCATTGGCACTCACCGTCTGCAAAGCTGAAAGACAAGGTCATCAGCGCCAGCACCACCTGGCCACCAGCCCCACACGGCATCATCCTGGGGAGACAGAGGGGGGTCAGAGCAGCCCGTGCACCCCCAGAGCCCATCCCCAGCCCTGGGGGCTTTGGGAAGGGAGGGGAACTGCAGAATTCAGGCACAGACAGAATTTTGGCTCCGGACATCCTGGGCACGGCCCTTCCTGAGAACAGATCCCGGGACATCCCGAGATCAGGAGACCTCCCTGGCATGGTGTTGGTGCCACTCGTGGCCCCACAGAACTCAGGAATGTGCTGGAACCAGGTCCTTGCCACATCCATGCAGCCCCAGCTCCTTCCTTTGTCCCGGTGATCCCCACACCAGCACTGCCTGTTAAATTCACATTCTCTGGAAAAATCCCTTCACTCAGGATTTTTCTCCTGGGAAGCTGAGAACCCTCAGATGAAAAGGAAAACAATTCTCATCTGATTTGCTTCTCCCGTGTTTTGCTCCTTTGGAATGAGTTTGGAGATTGTTTACCCTCAGGTGATTGTTTCATTGGGATTCTGATGTGAATTGTTTTGACTCTTTGGCCAAGCAGTGTCAGGACTCTGGACTCACAAATTTTTGTTATTATCTTTTTAGCCTTCTGTAAGTATCCTTTCTGTATTCTTTAGTATAGTTTAACATTCTTTAATATAATATAGTATTATAAAGTAATAAATTAGTTTTCTGAGAACATGGAGTCAAATCCATCATTTCTCTGTGCCAAATACGCTTCCAAGGATACTTCACATCCTTTGGAATGTGTTTGGAGATTATTTCATTTGGTTTCTGATGTGAATTGTTTTGATTTATTGGCCAATTACAGCCAAGCTGTGTCGAGACTCACAAGTTTTCATTATTATCTTTTTAGCCTTCTGTAAATATCCTGTCCGTATTCTTTAGTATACAGTATAATATAATATAATATAATATAATATTATATTATATTATATTATATTATATTATATTATATTATATAATGTAATGTAATGTAATGCAATGTAATGTAATGTAATGTAATATAATATAATATAATATGATATAATATAATATAATAATAAATTAGCCTTCTGAGAACATGGAGTCAGATTGATCATTCCTTCCTTCATCGAGGCACTACACAAATACAGAGACCCCTGAGAATTCTTTAATATAATATTGTATGAGTAATAGCATTATTATTATTATTAATAGTATTAAAATTATTATTAATAATAGTATTAATAATAAATTAGTCTCCTGAGAACATGGAGTCAGATTCCTCATTCCTCCCAACATCGAGGCACCCCACAAATGCAATAACTCCCCGCTGTTCCCAGGGCTCCTGCTCCATAAAACCACAGCCCTGCTGATACCACAGCACTGCTGGGGATCCCAGATTTGGGAAATCCTGCCCTTGGGATGGAGCCCAAATCCCCCACGCCACGAGCAGCAGGGTCTCCCTCCTGGGGCTGCTTTTATGTGCACATCTTATCAATGACACAAACAGAGGTGCTGGGACAGCCAAAAATTCCTTGCTGAGCCTTTGGGGGGAAGTTTGGCTATTTTTAATCTTCCTTTTTATTTTTTTTAATTTATTTTTTTTTTCTCTTTGTGAAAGAACCATTTGTGCCAAGGCAAACATATCCATCCCCCCAGCCTCACAACCCCGGCCCCTCCTGGGCTCATTCTTCGTGTTCCCGACATAAACATGCCAAAAGGCTCCGTTTCCTGCAATTGAAGAGCCCAGCCCAGGGCTGCTGGGACAGGAATCAAGATTGTTTAGATCCTGCCCTTGATGGGGAAGCTCAGTCACGCAAGGACGTGGCTGACCCAGGGCAGGCCCCAGCCCTGCTCAAATCGGGCTTTTCCTCCCCAAAATAACTCACTGGGTTGTGGCTCGAGGGGAGGAAACAGTGAGAAGATCAGTGAGCAGATCCTGGGTCCTGGGGATGGAGGGCAGGGCCTTGGTGGAGCAGTGATGCCAGGCTGATCCATCCCACCTTTGGCTGGGCCAGGTTCAGCTTTGTTTTAAAATCCCAACCCCTCTGGAGCTGGGCTAGGATTGGGTTTATTTTAAATTCCTAACTGCCCCAAGAACTGGGCCAGGATCAGTTTTATTTTAAAATCCCACATTCCTCAAAGCTGGGCTAGGATCAGCTTTGTTTTAAAACTCAATCCCTCTGGAGCTGGGCTAGGATCTGCTTTATTTTAAAATCCCAACTCTCCCAGAGCTGGGCTAGATCAGCTTTATCTTAAAATCTCACATTCCTCAGAGTTGGGCTAAGATCTGCTTTATTTTAAAATCCCAACTCTCCCAGAGCTGGGCTAGATCAGCTTTATCTTAAAATTTTAAGTTCCCCAGAGCTGGGCTAAGATCAGCTTTATTGTAAAACTCAATCCCTCTGCAGCTGGGCTAGAACAGCTTTATTTTAAAATCCCACATTCCTCAGAGCTGGACTAAGATCTGCTTTATTTTAAAATCCCAACTCCCCCAGAGTTGGGCTAAGATCTGCTTGATTCTAAAACTCAATCCCTCTGGAGCTGGGCTAGGATCAGCTTTATTTTAAATTCCCAACTCCCCCAGAGCTGGGTTAGGATCAGCTTTGTTTTAAAATCTTAACTCCTTCAGAGCTGGGTTAGGATCAGTTTTATTTTAAAACTCAATCCCTCTGGAGCTGGGTTAGGATCAGCTTTATTTTAAAATCCCAACTTCCTCAGAGTTGGGCTAAGATCTGCTTTATTTTAAAACTCAATCTCTTTGGAGCTGGGCTAGGATCAGCTTTATTTTAAAACTCAGCCCCTCCGATTCCTCACCCCCAGCCCCACATTTCTTGCAGCCCCAAGAGCTGCAGGATGTGTGATTTAAAAGGGAAGCTGAGCCTCCCAGGTGGTGAATTCCCTCCCTGGAGCCACTTCCCCAAAATCCTGAAGCATGAGACAGCTGCAGGATATTTGCCATGGAACACAAAGCAGCCAGGGCCTCACCCAAACTCTGCTGTGCACCAAACATCCCATGGATTGTTGTTGTTATTGAGAGCAAAACTTAATCCAGAGTGGCATCCCACAGGAAAAACATCCCAGGAAAGGCACAAATCAATCCCTGTCCTTTCCTTCCTCTTTTCTCATCAGGAGCTGCAGCTCATGGGCATCCAGAGCATCTTACCCTGCCTGCCTAGGGGCTGGTTTATATTCTCTGGGATTTGTAGCATCAGGAGAAGGAGGAAAAAAAACAGGAAAATAATCTGGGATGGGACATGGGTGCTGGAAGGGAGCAGTGTGGCAGCTCCAGGGTCTGGAGCAAACCCTGTGCAAGGAGAATTTCCCAGTTTGAGGGTCTGGAGAAGGAGAATTTCCCAGTTTGAGGGTCTGGAGCAAACCCTGGAGAAGGAGAATTTCCCATCTCCAGAATCTGGAGCAAACCCTGGGGAAGGAGAATTTCCCAGTTTGAGGGTCTGGAGAAGGAGAATTTCCCAGTTTGAGGGTCTGCATCAAACCCCAGGGAAGGAGAATTTCCATTCTATGAACGTGCACCACACAAAGAGAGCAGCAAAATCCACTCAAGAAAGCACCAAAATCCACTCAAAAAAGCAACAAAACCCACTCAAAAGAGCAAAATCCACTCAAGGCAGCAGCCAAACCCTCTCAGGGTCACCTTGGTGCAGGGATTCCATGGCCTGTGGCTGCCCCAGCCCCTCAGAGGGCTCCAGTGGGAAGGAGTTCCATGGCTGGGGCTCTCCCCAGCTTGGTTGATGGAGATGGAGCCTCTTTAAGTGACCATTTGGGTCTTTCTTGCCCTTCTCTTCCCATTTTGCCACTTTCAGGGCCAGCCCAATCTCAGCCCCTCACTCCTCCCTCCATCCCTGCCCTTTCTGCCTGCTGGTTTTTGGCAGAAAAGTGATTTTTACACGTTAATAATTCTAATGAGAGACCTGGGATTTGGTGTGGAACAGGGGAGCCCTGAGGTGGCAAATTCACACAGCCCCTGCTAGCAGAGCTCTCAACTTTCCCTCATTTTTCCCGACATCTTTTCAAAATACACCCAAATTCCCCATTTCCCACATCAATCCCAGCCTTCCTGCTGCAGATTTTTATTATTCTTATTATTCTTATTATTCTTATTATTCTTATTATTCTTATTATTCTTATTATTCTAATTATTGTTATTATTGTTCTTATTGTTCTTATTTTTCTTATTATTCTTATTATTCTAATTTCTTAATTCTTATTATTCTTATTTCTTATTATTTCAGCTCTTTAGCAAGAGCTAAATAATAAGGCACAGATCCTGCTGCCACCACACTGATGTGAGCCCTGATTTGTGCTCCTAACCCCAATTCCAGCCTCTCTAACCCTGATATCAACACCACAATCCCACAGAACACCAAGGAAACGGGGCCAAATCCTGATTTCCCTCCTTGTTCCCCACATCTTTTCAAAATACACCCAAATTCCCCATTTGCCACGTCGATCTCAGCCTTCCTGCTGCAGTTTTTTATTATTTCACCGCTTTAGCAAGGACCTGGGCACAGATCCTGCTGCCACCACACTGGTGTGAGCCTTGATTTGTGCTCCTGGCCCCAATTCCAACCTCTCCAACCCTGATGTCAGCACCCCAACCCCACAGAACACAAAGGAAACGGGGCCAAATCCTGATTTTGGGGGTCAGACAGGAGGGACCCAGCAAGGACCTGGGGACAGATCCTGCTGCCACCACACTGGTGTGAGCCCCTGGCCCCAATTCCAGTCTCTCTAACCCTGATGTCAACACCACAATCCCACAGAATACCAAGGAAACGGGGCCAAATCCTGATTTTGGGGGTGAAGCCCTGAGCTAGGTGTAGCCCCGAGCTTGGTGCAGGCCCAACCACATGAGGAACCCAATTCCAACCTCTCTAACCCTGATGTCAGCACCACAACCCCACAGAACACCAAGGAAACGGGGTCAAATCCTGATTTTGGGGGTGAAGCCCTGATCTTGGTGCAGCCCCAACCCCATGAGTGGTTTTTCCCCACTCACCTGCAGCATCCAGGTCCTGTGGGCTCCCCTGGCACTGCCCAGCCTTGGAGGCCTCTCCCAGCCACGATCCCGCTCCTGGATCCGCCTCAGCTTCGCTCCTGAGCCCCAACTCCGAGGATCTTCATGGATCTTCTCCCTTCCCACCACCCATGCTGCCACCCACGTCCCCCTTGGGCAGGGATTGTCACGATTGTCCCGATTGTCACCCTTCCCCTGCCCTGCCCGGCTAGGCCACCCCGCTCTGTCCAACGCAGCCGTTTGGCAGCTGCTCTGCGGTCTGGATGTGGGAGAAGTCAAAAAAAAAAAAAAAATGTTTCTTATTACTGCCTCTTCCTGCCTGGCTTGTCTCCACCACTCCCAGCTAATAAAGCATTTCCTATTGCTGAGCACACAGCCACCAGCAGCCTCCCTTCCTCCCCGCTCACCGGGCCCCAGCTCCATCCTGGTTCCTTTGAGTCCCTCCTCGTCTGTCGCAGACATTTTTTTGCACTAAAAATCCTTTAGGATTTTCCCTTTTTCCCAGAAAAAAAAAAAAGTGAACAATAGATCTCTGCTGCTGTGGAATGCAACAGGTAGAATTTTGATTAGGCCATCTTGGATGTTTGTAATTAATGGCCAATCAAACAGAGTTGGAGAGAGCTTTGTTGTAATTCTCTTCTTTTTCTATTCTTAGCTAAGCCTTCTGACAAAACCTTTTCTTTTCAGTATAAATATGTGGAATGCAACAGGTAGATTTTTGATTGGGCCATCTTGGATGTTTTTAATTAATGGCCAATCAAAAACCGAGCTTTCTCAAACAGAGTCCGAGAGAGCTTTGTTATAAATTCTCTTTTTTTTCTATTTTCAGCTTAACCTTCTGAAAAAACCTTTTCCTTTCTTTACTTTTTAGTATAAATATATGGAATGCAACAGGTAGATTTTTGATTGGGCCGTCTTGAATGTTTGTAATTAATGGCAAATCAAAAACCGAGCTATCTCAAACAGAGTCCAAGAGACTTTGTTATAATTCTCTTTTTTTCTATTCTTAGCTCAGCCTTCTGAAAAAACCTTTTATTTCTTTTGTTTTTAGTATAAATGTAATGTTATATATATATATATAATAAAATAATAAATCAAGCCTTCTGATCATGGAATCAACATTCTCGTGTCTTGCCTCATCCAAGAACCCCAGTGAACACAGTCACACTCGTCCTTCCCTGAGTGTTTTTCCCACCCCAATTTTCCACTTTTTATGGGAAATTCCAGCCCATGGCTGTCAGAAATTCACACTGAGCATCCCCAAGTTGCTCAGCTTGCTTGGGTGGGGATGGAATGTTCTAGATCTGGGAATGGCCTTGGGCTGCTTGGATGCCCCTCCCTGGTTATTCCAGGCTGGTTATTCCCAGAAATTCCAGGCTGCTGTGCTGAATGAGGCCTTTCTTTCTTGGCCTGCCTAAAAAGCAGAGGCCAGACAAAATCAAGATAATAAAAAGCAGTTATTTATTTATTTAGTTATGTATTATTTATTTATTTATTTACTTACTTATTTATTTATATTTTATTTATTTATTTATTTGGTTATTTGTTTATTTATTTATTGATGGCCTTCAGGTACATTTCAGCCAGACTAAGTCCCCCTCAGGGACTACATCTAAAAACTGAGGCCAGACAAAATAAAGGGAATAAAACGCATTTATTTATTTATTTATTTATTTACTTGTTTGTTTATTCATCTATCTATTTATTTATTTATTATCTATATATAAATAATGTATATAAATTAAAAGGAATAAAAAGCATTTATTTATTTATTTATTTATTATTTACTAATTTGTTTACATATTGTTTATTTATTTAGTTGTTTATTTATTTATTTATTGAAGGCCTTCAGGTACATTTCACTCAGAGACTTGTGCTGGCACATCCCCGCTGTCCCCAGGGCCCATCCCCGCTGTCCCCTCTGTCCCCGCCGTCCCCAGGGCCCGTCCCCGATGTCCCCAGGGCCCATCCCCGCTGTCCCCTCTGTCCCCGCTGTCCCCAGGGCCCATCCCCGCTGTCCCCTCTGTCCCCGCCGTCCCCAGGGCCCATCCCCGCTGTCCCCGCTGTCCCCGCCGTCCCCAGGGCCCATTCCCTGCTGTCCCCTCTGTCCCCGCCGTCCCCAGGGCCCATTCCCTGCTGTCCCCTCTGTCCCCGCCGTCCCCAGGGCCCATCCCCGCTGTCCCCTCTGTCCCCGCCGTCCCCAGGGCCCATTCCCTGCTGTCCCTTCTGTCCCCGCTGTCCCCAGGGCCCATCCCCGCTGTCCCCGCTGTCCCCTCTGTCCCCGCCGTCCCCAGGGCCTGTCCCCGATGTCCCCGCTGTCCCCAGCACTGGGACACCGCCGCCGGTGCCGTTCCCACGGCCGGGCCGGGCACTTCCCGCTCCCCCGGAGCGCACGGGACCGCGGGCAGAGGAAGCTCCGCTTCCCGTTTTGCCACTTTCGGGGCTGCTCACCCCAACCTCAGCTCCCCACTTCTCCCTCCAGCCCCATCCCTGCCTTTCTGCCTGCTGGGTTTTGGCAGAAAAGTGATTTTACACTCTTCTAATCAACTGCACAGCCATAATATCAGTGTTTCCAAAATCACTGCAGTGGTTCCAAAATCAATCAATTCTGGAAGTCTTTTCCACAGCCTCAGGTCAAAATGCAGTGCTCCCCTCGAGTCAGAGTGTGTCAGCGCAGAAATTCTAAAATCCTTCAGCATCCGGAACTCCAACATTTGCTCTTTGGGACACTCCAATCTCAGCCCCACACTTCTCCCTCCAGCCCCATCCCTGCCTTTCTGCCTGCTGGGTTTTGGCAGAAAAGTGATATTGCACACTTCTAATCAAGTGCACAGCTGTAATCTCAGTGTTATCAACCAATTTTGGAAGCCTTTTCCACGGCCTCAGGTCAAAATGCAGCGCTCTCCTGGGAGTCAGAGTGTGTCACAGAATCACAGAATCAATCACAGAATCCATCACAGAATCAATCACAGAATCACAGAGTCACAGAATCACAGAATTACAGAATCACAGGATCACAAGATCAATCACAAATCACAGAATCACAGAATCACAGAGTCACAGAATCACAGGATCACAAGATCAATCACAGAATCACAGAATCACAGAATCACAGGATCACAGAATCAATCACAAAATCACAGAATCACAGAATAATGAGGTTGGAAGAGATCTCTAAGATCATCAAGTCCAACCTATGACCAAACACCTCAACTAGACTGTAGCACCAAGTGCCATGTCCAGCCTTTTTTTAAACACATATGCCAGCACAGAAAGTCTAAAATCCTCAGCATCCAGAGCTCCAACATCTGCCAGCTGTTTCCCTGGCACGGTGCCCCTCTCCAGCATTTTCAAAGAGGTGACAGGACCTGATTTACCTCTGTTTCACCACCAGCCCCCATTTCATCCCGGATCCTCCCGGAGCACCGGGGGCACCGCGGCGGCGGAGCTTTGAGTCTGGCCAGCTCTATCAGCCCAGATCTCAGAAGTTTAAACAAACAAAAGCACAAAACCAGGATAAAACAGGCAGGACCTTCAGCGGTGACTTTGCCCGTGCTGGAGCCCGGGGGGAAACGGGCAGTTTCCATCTGATAGGAGGAAAATGATGCCTGCAGACTCCTTATCTCCGTGACCATCTTTGCTCAGCAGAGATCCGGCCGGATTTTGGCCTCTCCCGGGGTTGTTCCTGGGTGGAATAACCTGGATGGAATTCCTGTTCTTGCAGCCCTTCCATGGGAGCAGACACAGGGCATCCTGCTTGCAGGCAGCGCTCCAGCAAGTCTGGGCATGAGCCAGCAATGTTCCTTGGTGGCCAAGAAGGTCAGTGGCATCCTGGCCTGGATCAGGAATGGTGTGGCCAGCAGGAACAGGGAGGTCATTCTTCCCATGAGGAATGGTGTGGCCAGCAGGGAGGTCATTCTGGCCCTGAAGAATGGTGTGGCCAGCAGGGAGCTCATTCTGGCCCTGAAGAATGGTATGACCAGCAAGAGAAGGGAGGTCATTCTGCCCCTGGAGAATTGTGTCACCAGCATAGATTCTGTAATTCTGTGACTCTGATTTTGTTATTTTGTGGTTCTGTGATTCTGTGATACACTCTTATTCCCAGGAGAACACTGCATTTTGACCTGAGGCTGTGGAAAAGGCTTCCAAAATTGGTTGATAGCACTGAGATCATGGCTGTGCAGTTGATTAGAAGGGTGCAATATCACTTTTCTGCCAAAAACTGGCGGGCAGAAGGGCAGGGATGGGGCTGGAGGGAGAAGTGTGGGGCTGAGATTGAGGTGTCCCAAAGAGCAGATGTTGGAGTTCCGGATGCTGAAGGATTTTAGACTTTTCTGTGCTGACATGTGTTTTGAAAAAGACTGGACATGGTGCTATAGTCTAGTTGAGGTGTTAGGGCATAGCTTGGACTTGGTGATCTTGGAGGTCTCTTCCAAACTCATGATTCTGTGATTCTGTGATTTTGTGGTTCTGTAATTCTGTAATTCTGTGATTGATTCTGTGACTCTGTGATTCTGTGATTTTGTGGTTCTGTGATTCTGTGATTGATTTTGTGGTTCTGTGATTGATTCTGTGATTCTGTGACTCAAGGAGAGCACTGCATTTTGACCTGATGCCTCAGAGGCGGTTTTGTCTTTTTTACTAAAAACTACCTGTACATTATTTACCACAATTCCCAATACCTATCACCTATGTCAGACAGTGAGCTTCTACTCTAAACCAATCTAAAAACACCAACATCTCCCAGAAGATGGAGGCCAAGAAGAAGGAAAAAGGACAAGGCACGCCCAGATTCCTCCATCTTTGTACCCCGAGCCCCATTCTAAAACCATCACAAATCGATTTTTCACCCCGTGACAAACTAACTGTCATTCTACTTAAACTCTTTTGACTTGTAACTCTTCATGTAAAGGTTGGGGTAGGAGCAGCTCAGCCTCACGTTCCTGCACCCTGGGGTGGAGCTGGGTTTGGGGTGATCTTGAAATATCTTGAAAAATCTGGGAACACCAGTGTTGGGGAAGATGAAACAGGAAAGCCTTATAAATATGATTGCCTGGCAAAAGATTTTGAGAATATGGAAACTATAAGCGAGATTGAAATGAAAGCAAGCTTTGAGATCCCTCAGTTACTGAACAACAGGAAAACAATGATGTGGCCAGCTGAAGGTGATTCCCTTTTGATGAAACAACACCCTCTGCTTGCAGACAGCTCCAAGGGTCCAAGCAGACCTTACTGGCTTGGCAGAAGGGTCCAAAGAGGAGTTTTTAGGGTTTAAAACTACTCCAAAGAGGAGTTTTTAGGGTTTCCAAAGAGTAGTTTTCAGGCTTAGCAGAAGGGGCCCAAAGAGGAGATTTTAGGGTTGTAACACAGTATGGGAATGCAGTGATTTTTATAGGCTGTATGGAAATGCTGTAGGACTTGTGTATTGTACTAGATTGGTTAGTGAGAATCAGAATATTCAACACAGAACATTTATTGTATTGAAACGGGAACTTCGCACTCTTGCCTTTTACTCTCTTATACTTTTACTCTCTGACCCTCTCATCCTCTCTACCCCTCTCTCCTCTCGGGCCTGCTGAGCTGTGCCTGGCAGCCCCCAGCAGCTCCCTGCACTTGGCCCTTTGCAATAAACCCCAAATTCCACAACCAGAAGAAGATTTATTATATTGTAATGCGAACCTCACTCTCTTATCCTCTTTTTTACTCTCTCATCCTCTCTCTCATCCTCTTTATCTCTCTCTTCTCTTGGGCCTGCTCCAGCTGTGCCTGGCAGCTCCAGGCAGGTCCCTGCACTTGGCCCTTTGCAATAAACCCCAAATTCCACGCCCTGGCTTCAGAGATCTCTCGTGTCCTTCTGTCCCAACCGTGCTAACCCCCATTGCTCCTACACACCAGCACCCTGCTGCTGCTGCTTGGTGATGTTGGAGCTCTGGGGGCAGCTGGGATGGAGCCCATGAGCATCCCAAGCTTCATTTTCAGCCTGTGCCTGCAGCTGGTGCTCCTTTCACAGCACGGAGCTGCTCCCCGTGCTGAGCCTTGGTGTGTCCATCCACCACCCAGGGGCACACAGGAGTGGGGAATGTCACTGAGGAGGTGACAGGGCAGCCAGGGGGACACTGACAGCAAAAGGGGAGCATTCCTGCCAGCCCCAGAGCAACCCTGAGCTTTATTCATGGAACCAATCCCGTTAACATGGCAACCACCACTTCCATTTTAATTTCCTCAGACACATTCCAATTCATCGAGGGCTTGGGAAAATCAAAGAGGCAAAAAAAAAGAAAAAGAGGAAAAATAGGAAGGACTTGTGTCACAGTCCTGCTCCCTGGCATTCCTGGAGCTTCAGAGTCTCTGGACATCAGTGCCCAGCACATGTCCCATCTAGGGTGGCCACCCTTGGGGTGGAGAGGACGAGAGGCCAGGCAGGAGCCTGTGAGCCTTTGGGGATATTCCATTCCCATCCACTGGGAACAAAACCCCCACGGGCCAGAAAAATCAGCAAACCCAAGGGGACAGCAAAAACCTTGACCCCACCCCACCACCTCCCTCCTTAGCCTTTCTTTTTCTTCTTCTTCTTCTTTTTCTCCTTCTCCTTGTCCCCCTTCTTGGCCTCCTCGGCCGCTTTCTTCTCCTCCTTCAGCACCTTGTACCTCCACTGGGGTGGCTGCAGCAGGTGCTTGTCCTTCACACGTGGTTTCCTCTCCCCAGAGGATGACCCAGAGGCTTTGCTGACTTTGATTTTGGGCACGGGCTCCCAGGGGAAGACGCTGTTCCCCCTGCGCAGCCACCGCGGCAGGAAGCTCAGGAACCGCCTTGGGGGCGGCGGCGGCGGTCGGAACTCAGACACAACCTGGCCATTACAGGAGGATCCCCCCGTGCTGGGCCTTGAGGATGGCTCTGAATCTTCTGATTCCTCACCTGGACCCACCACGTGCTGCCCCAGGATCTCCTGCACCGAGAGGCGGCGCTTGCCCACCTCGGGCGGGCTGTCGGGGCACACGGTTTGGCAGGCGGTGGCCACGAAGGGGCTGCCCATGGCCGTGGTCATCCTCACCATGTGGTCCAGCACGCCGTCCTCCTCGGGGTTCCGCGGGATGTTGAAGGTGAAGATGGACCTGATCTTCTCCGAGAGCCTCTTGCTCCTGGATTTGGGGCTCAGGGCTTTGGCCACCAGCTCGGCCAGCGCTGGCCACTCGGGTTGGTATTGGGCTGCGAACTGCTCAGCGCGCGGGCGCCGCAGGAGGCTCCGGATGCGCAGGGTGGTCTCGAAGCGGCCGGTGAAGGTTGCCCATTCCCTGGCTGTCTTCCCCTTGACGGCATCCACGGCCTGCAGGTCAGCTCCTGAGCACAGCAGAGAGCACACTCAGGGTCCCAGAGGAGGTGGGATTGGCACACCCAGGGTCCCAGAGGAGATGTGATTGGCACACACAGGGGTCCCAGAGATGTGATTGGCACCCCCAGGGTCTCTGGGGGATGTGATTGGCACACCAGGATCCCATGGGGGATATGATTGGCATACCCAGGGTCCCAGAGGAGATGTGATTGGCACGCCAAGGGTCCCAGAGGATGTGATTGGCACACCCAGGGGTCCCAGAGGATGTGATTGGCATACCCAGGGTCTCTGGGGGATGTGATTGGCATACCAAGGGTCCCAGAGGAGATGTGTTCCCAGAGGAGATGTGATCCCATAGGAGATGTGATTGCCACACCCAGGGTCCCAGAGCAGATGTGATTAGCACACCAGGGTCCCAGAGGAGATGAGATCCCAGGGGAGATGTGATTGCTGTCCCCCTCTGGGGACACTCACCTGCCAGCAGCAGGGCGGTGACGCAGTCCTGCCGCCCCTGCACCGCCGCCTTCATCAGCGCCGTCAGCCCCCGCGGGTCCCTCTGGTCCACCTCCAGGGCAGGGTAGTAGTTCAGGAGGTAGTTGACAATGGTGATGTGTCCTTGAGAGCCAGAGAGAAGCTGTGTTAGAGCTCCCACAGTTACCAGAGGCCATGGCTGGACAGAGAATTCAGCAGCTGCATTCCGTGGGGGTGCAGGTGTGGAGGATTGGAGGGGTCAGGATTGGAAGGGTTTGGGTCCATTTTGGTTTGGGTCCATTTTGATATGGGTCCATTTTGGTTTGGGTCTACTTTGGTTTGGCTCCATTTTGGTTTGGGTCCATTTCAGTTTGGGGCCATTTCGGTTTGGGTCCATTTCGGTTTGTGGCCAATTTTGGTTTGGGTCCATTTTGGTTTGGCTCTACTTTGGTTTGGCTCCATTGTGGTTTGGGTCCATTGTGGTTTGGGTGACTCGGGTACACCGAGTCATCAGAGAAGATGTTCCATTTTGGTTTGGGTCTATTTGGGTTTGGGTCCATTTTGGGTTTATTTTGAGCTGAGCATGGAGGGAACACCAATGCTGAACCAGCTGCTTTAGTGAAGAACACAGGAAAGACTCAAAAAATGCAAAAAAACCCCATAAAATGATGAACTCTAGCAAGGACACAATGGAGATCGAGACTGATCCCCACTTTGGGACCCTTCTCCTTCCCCTCCTGCTAAATCAAGGGGAGGGAGCCAGGCTGGAGGTTTGGGCAGGTAAATAAATCCCTGTGACTCCTGGGGCAGCCCAGCTCTGCCACCCAACCCATCTCCACCGCAGCAATCTCCATTTTCTCATCATTTTGAAAGCAGAGCTGAACCCCAAGTGTAGCTGATGTCCCACATCCCATGGGAGCACAGCTTTCATGACAGAAAAAACCCTTTTGGGGTTTTTGGGGGGAGCACAGGGGGTCCCATCCCTTCCTGAGGCTGCTGACCTGCCTGGGCTGCCATCATGAGGGCCGTGTTGCCGTCATTGTCCTGCTGGTTGATGTTGATGTAGGGACACTTCTGCAGCAGGGGCACGATGTCCACGAAGCCCTTGCAGCAGGCGACCATCAGCGCGTTCTGGAGGGGGGACAGCAACAACTCAGCACCACGGTCCCACCACGGGGATCCCACGGCCATTCCAAACTGTCCTCCCACTCAAACCAGGCTGGAGCAGGATGGGAGGGCAGACAAAGGTTCTGCTCCAAGGATTGGATCAATCCCAGGAGATCCTCCTGTCTCACTTGATTTAGCCTTCAGGATTTGCCTGCTCCAAGGTTTGGATCAATCCCAGGAGGTCCATCCCACCTTCCTGCTCCACCTGCTTTAGCAGCCTCTAGCCTTCAGGATTTGCCTTCTCCAGGTAAATCCTCATTCTGCTCCAAGGATTGGATCAATCAAGGAGATCCATCCCACCCAGGCCTCTTCCTCCTGCCCCACCTGCTCTAGCAACCATCATCCACCAGCATTTGTATGCTCCTGGAAAATCCTTATTCATCTCCAAGGTTTGGATCAATCCAGGAGATCCATCCCAACTTCCTGCTCCACCTGCTCTAGCAACCTCCAGTCTTCAGGATTTGCCTGCTCCTGGAAAATCCTTGTTCTGCTCCAAGGACTGGATCAATCCGAGAGACTCATCCCACCCTCCTACTCCACTTGCTTCAGCAACCCCCAGCCTTCAGGATTTGCCTTCTCCAGGAAAATCCTCCTTCAGCTCCAAGGTTTGGATCAATCCAGGAGATCCATCCCACCCATCCCACCTTCCTGCCTCACCTGCTTTAGCAACCTTCAGCGTTCAGGATTTGCCTGCTCCTGGAAAATCCTCATTCAGCTCCAAGGATTGGACCAATCCCAGAAGATCCACCCCACCTTCCTGCCCTACCTTCTCTAGCAACACTCAGTCTCCAGGATTTGCCTGCGCCTGGAAAACCTCATTCTTCTCCAAGGATTGGATCAATCCAGGAGATCCATCCCACCTTCCTGCCCTACCTGCTCTAGCAGCCCCCAGCCTTCAGGATTTGCCTGTTTGTGGCAAATTCTTCTTCTGCTCCACAATTTTGATCAGTACCAGGAGATCCATCCCACCCTCCCGCCCACCTGCAGCCCCCAACCTCCAGGATTTCCCTGCTCTTAGAAAATCCTCATTTTACTCGAAAGTTTGGATCAATCCCAGGAGACCCATCCCACCCTCCTGCCCCCATGCAACCCGCAGTCTTCAGGATTTGCCTTCTCCAGGAAAACCCTCATTCTGCTCCAAAGTTTGGATCAATCCAGGAGATCCATCCCCCCCTCCTGCCCACCTGCAGCCCTCAGCCTCCAGGATTTCCCTGAGAACCCCGGTTCAGCCCTGCAGGGTCCCTCCCCACCCTCCCCAGGAGCTCACCCTCCCGTTGATGTCCAGCTCCGTGGCCTCGCTGCGGCTCACCCCGCGCTCCAGCCTCTCCCACACCAGCTTGGCATCATTCCTGGCACAGCACTGGTACAGGCTGAGGAACCCATCCCCGCCAGCCTCGGGGGACACCTCGTAGCAGGGGTACACCGAGTCGTCAGAGAAGATGCTGCTGCTGTCCGAGGGCTCCGAGGATCCTGAGGATGTTTCCTCCTCTTCCTCCTCCTCCTCCTCATAGTGCAGCTCCGGGTCAGAGGCATCCAGGCTGGCGCTGGGAGCTGCAGCAGGTTCTGCTCCTCCGCAGGCATCTGTCATCCGGCCCAGCCCTGCCCGGGTGGCCGAGGGGGCACTCGGGGCTGTCACTGCCCTGTGCAGGCACAGGGAGGTGGCACCAGCTGGGGTGGCATGGTTTGCCTCAGGTACCTCAGGTCTCTCCCTGTAGATTTCTTCCCCAGGTGTGTCAGCCACCTCTCCCTCCCCACCCCCCCCCTCCATTTGGTTTGGGCTTATTTTGGTTTGGCTCCATTTTGGGTTTGAGTCTATTTGGGTTTGGAGCCATTTTAGTTTGGGTCTGTTTTGGTTTGGCTCCATTTTGGTTTGGGTCCATTTCAGTTTGGGGCCATTTTGGGTTTGGATCTATTTTGGTTCGGGTCTATTTGGGTTTGGGGCCATTTTGGTTTGGGTCCATTTTGGGTTTGGGTCCATTTTGGTTTGGGTTTATTTTGGTTTGGCTCCATTTTGGTTTGGATCCATTTTCAGTTTGGCTCCATTTTAGTTTGGGCTTATTTTTGTTTGGGTGTGTTTCAGTTTGGGCCTGTTTTGGTTTGGATCCATTTCGGTTTGGCTCCATTTTGGGTTTGGGGCCTATCAGCTTTTGCCACACCACGCTGTAGATGCTTTAAATCTAATTATCTAAAGTTCCCCCTCGTGGCTCCCACTACAATGCATCTTTCAAAGTTCTTTCTCCAAAATATCCAATATTATTTGCCTCCACACCCTTACTCCAGTGTTTTCATCCTCTGTGAGGATTTATTCCTCCACTACAGTTTGTAATTTCCAGTCTCTGAATTCTATTAATGAGGAATTTAATTTAATTTTCAATCTCTGAATTCCATTAATGAGGAATTTATTCCTCTACTACAGTTTGTAATTCTTAATCTCTGAATTCCATTAATGAGGAATTTAATTTAATTTAATTTTCAATCTCTGAATTCCATGAATGAGGAATTCATTCTTCTACTACAGTTTGTAGTTTTCAATCTCTGAATTCCATGAATGAGGAATTTATTCTTCTACTACAGGTTTATAATTTTCAATATCTGAATGCCATTAATGAGGAATTTAATTTAATTTAATTTTTAATCTCTGAATTCCATGAATGAGGAATTAATTCTTCTACCACAGGTTTGTAATTTCCAGTCTCTGAATTCCATGAATGAGGAATTAATTCTTCTACCACAGGTTTATAATTTTCAATATCTGAATGCCGTTAATGAGGAACTTAATTTAATTTAATTTTTAATCTCTGAATTCCGTTTAATTTAATTTCTAATCTCTGAATACAGCAGCTCCTGGCTCCCCCAGGACACAGGATCAGGGCAGCAGGGATCAAACCCTCTCACTCCTTCGCAGAAGCCACCAATTAATTAATTAATTAGGAGGAAAACTCCAAATTCCACGAAACTCCCCCACCCCTCAGGTGTTCCCAAGCACGGAGGGAAATTCCTCTCACCTGGGACTGCTCAGATCTTCCCCGTGGGTCCCTCTTCACCTGGGCAGCATCCTGGCCACAACCAGGAGGAAAAACTCACCGAGCATCCCTGGAATGTCCCTCTGTCCCCTCTGCGGGGAAAAACACGTTTGTGCCCCGAGCCTGAGGTGGCTTTTTGGCACCAAAGCTGTGACAACCCGCACGTTGACGTGGGGCTCAGCTACCCGAGAGATCTTAAATTAAATTGTTGCTTAAAATGGCTGAGCAGGATCAGGGCAGGATTTAGTGTCTTTAGCTGAGGAGCTGCTGGGAGCACCGGGCTGTGGTTTTTATATTTTTATACAACCTGAGCAGCCCCACAGGCTCAGCTGAAAGCCCCCCAAAAAAACTCATTTCCACCTGAGTTTCTAGCCAGGTGAATTGGCTGGGCAGGTAATTCTGGGAATTGGCTGAGCAGATAAATCTGGGAATTCTCTGAACTGGCAGAGCAGATAAATCTGCTTGTGAAACGCAAAGCTGTGCTTGGTGTCAGGTACACACAGTGTGTATTTGTGATATGTGTGGAGACCAACACTGGGCCAGTCATAAAGATGAATTTTAATAATAACTCAGGAAAGTAAAGCATGGAAGAAGGCTTTGAACTTATCTTTTGTTTGCAATTAACCTTAGTTGATTTAGGAGCATTGGAATTAAAGCGTTAAGGATGTTGCTCTTTGCTTGTAGTTAAGGCTTAAAGAGTTCTGCAATAAAAACCTTTTGAAGTATAATTTTAGAATATTTCTTGTGTCCTTGAAACTAGATATATTTATATTTATTTTATATATAAAAATTATATATATTTATAGAAACTATATATATTTATTTTATATGTAAACTATATATATGTATAGAAACTATATATATTTTTATATATATAAATTATATCTTTTATAGAAACTATAGATACATATTTATATATTCATATATATTTATACTTATATTTATATCTATATATAAACCATATATACTTATAGCAACTATATATTTATATTTATTATATATATAAACTATATATTTATAGAAACTATATATATTTATATTTATTATATATATTTGGAATATATATATTTGGAATATATATAAAGGAAACTTGCTTATCTCACACCTTATTGAAGCAGAGAAAAACAGCTTGAGAAAGGAAGATGAACTTCTACTCAAGGATTTGTAATTTTGACCAAGGGAAGATGGACATCACTGTTATAGTCCTTGTAATTAAAAGTTGGACCCACATCTGGAGAGCTGGACCTCACCAGATGGGATTTGTCTTTCTTCTTTTGGAAACCGGACCACCACCACCTGGGATACTCCTTTTCTGGGATACATCCTGAGAAAAACTAAATCACAATAATGTATGGAATTGTGAAATAAAAATTGGGACTAGAAACTGCTGATGAGTAAAAATTTGAATAAAACTGCTGAGAAAGCTGATGAGTACTCCTATAAATACCTGTGAGCCTCAACTATTAGTGTGCAGTTGGAGGGAAAACTTCTCCCACTGTACCCAGAGCTGTATTGCTCATCATTCATTAATTAATAAATTTGTTGCTGCTTGAATATTGGCCCAATCAAGCTTCTCATTTATAACATGCTCCAGTCAAAGGCTCGGACATCTGAAATGTCCACGTGCATTCAACAAACTCTGTGAAATCCCCTTGGAGTTTCCATCCCTCCTGCTCCACTGGGAATGGATCCCAAAGCTCTCGGCCCAAGAGCTGCAAAAATTGTTTTTCCTGAATTCCACGTGAAGCCTGACTGTTCTCTTCAGCTTTAAAGGGGTTTTTATTGTTGTTGTTTGTGTGTTGTGGAGGTTTTTATGTTTTTCCTGAAGTTCAAGGGCCAGCTGGACTCTGAGAGGGCGTTCCCAGCCCCTGGGAATATAAGATTTTCTTGCCAAAAAGGCAGGAATTTGGTGCCAAGGCAAATCGTGGGAGAGGGCAGAGGGCACTTTGCTGCACACACAAAAATATGTGAAATATATGAAAAATATGGATCAGAGGAAGGATCCCAGCTGTTCTCTCTGTGCTGGGAAGCACGAGCTGGGAATTTTGGGGCTGAATATAAAGATCCTGGGGCTGCATATAAAAATCCTGGTACTAAATATAAAGACTCTGGTGCTGAATATGAATATTCTGGTGCTGAATATAAAAATTCTGGTGCTGAATATAAAGATTCTGGTGCTGAATATGAATATTCTGGCACAGAATATGAAGACTCTGGTGCTGAATATAAAGATTCTAGTGTTGAACATATGCTGGTGCTGAATATGAATATTCTGGTGCTGAATATAAAGATACTGGTGTTGAATATAAAGATACTGGTGCTGAATACAAAAATGCTGGTGCTGAAGATAAATTTACTAGTGCTGAATATAAAGATACTGGTGATGAATATAAAAATTCTGGCACCGAATATAAAGATTTTCGTGCTGAATATGAATATTCTGGGGCTGAATATGAATATTCTGGCACTGAATAGGAATATCCTGGTGCTAAATATAAAAATTCTGGTGCTGAATATAAAGATACTGGGGCTAAATATAAAGATTCTGGTGCTGAATATAAAAATTCTGGTGGTGAATATAAAGATCCTGATACTGAATATAAAGACCCTGGTGCTGAATATGAATATTCAGGTGCTGAATATTAAGATGCTGGTGCTGAATATTAAGATGCTGGTGCTGAATATGAAAATTTTGGTGCTGAATGTAAAGATTCTAGTGCTGAATATGAATGTTCTGGCACTGACTATGAAGATCCTGGTGCTGAATATAAAAATTCTGGTGCTGAATATAAAAATGCTGGTGCTGAATATAAAGATTTTGGTGCTAAATGTAAAGATCCTGGTGCTGAATATAAAAATGCTGGTGCTGAATATAAATGTACTAGTGCTGAATATAAAGATACTGGTGCTGAATATGAAGATTCTGGCACTGAATATGAATATCCTGATGCTAAATATGAATATTCTGGTGCTGAATATGAAGATTCTGGCACTGAATATGAATATCCTGATGCTAAATATGAATATTCTGGTGCTGAATATAAAGATACTGGTGCTGAATATGAATATTCTGGTGCTGAATATAAAAATTCTGGCACTGAATATAAAGATTTTGGTGCTGAATATAAATATTCTGCTGCTGAATATTAAGATTCTGGCACAGAATATGAAGACCCTGGTGCTGAATATAAAGATTCTAGTGTTGAATATGAATGTTCTGGCACTGACTATGAAGATCCTGGTGCTGAATATAAAAATTCTGGTGCTGAATATAAAGATTTTGGTGCTAAATGTAAAGATCCTGGTACTGAATATAAAGACCCTGGTGCTGAATATAAATGTACTAGTGCTGAATATAAAGATACTGGTGCTGAATATGAAGATTCTGGCACTGAATATGAATATCCTGATGCTAAATATGAATATTCTGGTGCTGAATATGAATATTCTGGCACTGAATATAAAGATCCTGGTGCTGAATATAAAGATCCTGGTGCTGAATATAAAAATTCTGGCACTGAATATAAAGATTTTGTTGCTGAATATGAATATTCTGCTGCTGAATATTAAGATTCTGGCACAGAATATGAAGACCCTGGTGCTGAATATAAAGATTCTAGTGTTGAATATAAAAATGTTGGTGCTGAATATGAATATGCTGGTGCTGAATATAAAAATCCTGATACTGAATATAAAGACCCTGGTGCTGAATATAAATATATTAGTGCTTAATATGAATATTCTGGCACTGAATATGAATATCCTGATGCTAAATATAAAGATTCTGGTGCTGAATATGAATATCTTGGTGCTGAATATAAATATTTTGGTGCAAAATGTTAAGATCCTGGTGCTGAATATGAAGATGCTGGTGCTCAATATGAATATGCTGGCATTGAATATGAATATTCTGGCACTGAAGGTGCAGATCCTGGTGCTGAATATGAATATCCTGGCACTGAATATGAATATCCTGGCATTGAATATTAATATTCTGGCACTGAATATGAATATTCTGGCACTGAAGGCACAGATGCTGGTGCTGACCATGAGGATCCCCAATGCTGAACACCACAATCGTGATGCTGAACGTGCAGCTCCCAGGCACAGCAGGGTCACCGTGGCGTCGCCCTGCTGTGACACCTCCTGCCAGCCTCATGCTCTGCCTTACCGCAGGGAGCAGATTTAGGGCTTAAGGAGTCACCCTGGCAGCCATGTGCCGTAATCTGCTGCTGGAAAAGTCAGCAGGCACTCAGGCAGTTATGTAAGGACAGGGCTGGGTACTGGAGCGGGTGCCCAGGTGGTGCCAGGGCTGGTGCCAGCACAGAAGGGTCTTGGTGTGGTTGTTATGTACAATAGGTAGCCCTAAATGTGCACCAGAAACATTGAGGTTAAGCGCTTCCATTATATGGAAAATATCAGGAATTCTCCTGCAGGAGCTCATGGTAAAAATGGAAATGTCAGCTCCAAAATTCAATATATCCAAGGGTTACTCCAAGAAAAGGGTGTCAGGACAAACAGGACCCGAATCCCCCCAAAATAATACCTTGACCCTAAACCCTAACCTTAACCAAACCCAATAATAACATATAAGCAGAAATCAAACAAAAAACATAACTCTAAAGCTAAAAACTGCTCTGAGGCAGTTATGTAAGGACAGGGCTGGGCACTGGAGTGGGTGCCCAGGTGGTGCCAGGGCTGGTGCCAGCACAGAAGGGTCTTGGTGTGGTTGTTATGTACAACAGGCAGCCCCAAATCTGCACCTGAAACATTGGGGCTAAATTATTTCATTACATGGAAAATATCAGGAATTCTCCTGCAGGAGCTCATGGTAAAAATGGAAATGTCAGCTCCAAAATTCAATATATCCAAGGGTTACTCCAAGAAAAGGGTGTCAGGACAAACAGGACCTGAATCCCCTAAAAATAATACCTTAACCCTAAACCCTAACCTTAACCAAATATAAGCAGAAATCAAACAAAAACCATAACTCTAAAGCTAAAAACTGCTCTGAGGCAGTTATGTAAGGACAGGGCTGGGCGCTGGAGTGGGTGCCCAGGTGGTGCCAGGGCTGGTGCCAGCACAGAAAGGTCTTGGTGTGGTTGTTATGTACAACAGGCAGCCCCAAATCTGCACCTGAAACATTGGGGCTAAATTATTTCATTACATGGAAAATATCAGGAATTCTCCTGCAGGAGCTCATGGTAGAAATTGAAATGTCAGCTCCAAAATTCAATATATCCAAAGGTTACTCCAAGGAAAGGGTGTCAGGACAAACAGGACCTGAATCCCCCCAAAATAATACCTTAACCCTAAACCCTAACCTTAACCAAATATAAGCAGAAATCAAACAAAAAACATAACTCTAAAGCTAAAAACTGCTCTGAGGCAGTTATGTAAGGACAGGGCTGGGCACTGGAGTGGGTGCCCAGGTGGTGCCAAGGCTGGTGCCAGCACAGAAAGGTCTTGGTGTGGTTGTTATGTACAACAGGCAGCCCCAAATCTGCACCTGAAACATTGGGGCTAAATTATTTCATTACATGGAAAATATCAGGAATTCTCCTGCAGGAGCTCATGATAAAAATGGAAATGTCAGCTCCAAAATTCAATATATCCAAGGGTTACTCCAAGAAAAAGCTGTCAGGACAAACAGGACATGAATCTCCTAAAAGTAATATTTTAACCCTAAAATCCTAACATTAACCTAACCCAACAATAACATATAAGCAGAAATCAAACAAAAAAAATAACTCCAATGCTAAAAAATTATAATCCATAAAACCTCCCAAGTCCTACCCAAAATCTAACCCTAAAGACAATACTAACAATAATCCTAACAAAATCACCAAACCTGAATATTAATCAAACCCAAATAACACTAAAGGTAAAACAAAAGCCAAAACCAAGAGCAAAACCAAATCCTAACCATAACCCTGACCTAACCCTAACATTGACCCTAACACTAACACCAACCCCAACCCCTAATCCTAACCAAACCCTGACTCAACACTAACCTAAAAGCAAAAACAAAACCCAAAATATAACTACAAAGCTAAAAAAAAAAACTAATCCAAAAAATCCGTTTTACCCAAAATCTAACCCTAAAGACAATGCCAAAAATAATCCCAACAAAATCCCTAAACCTGAATATTAAACCAAACCCAAATAACACTAAAGGTAAAACAAAACCTGAAACCAAGAGCAAACCCAGATTCTAACCAGAACCCTGACCCAACACTGAACTCTAACCCTAACAATAACCCTAAGCCAAACCCAATACTGACCCATAAACAGAAACCAAACCCAAAATATGCATTTAAAGCTAAAGAAACCTAATCCAAAAAACCCCTATGTTTTACCCAAAATCTAACCCTAAATACAATGCTAACAATAATCCTAACAAAATCCCGAAACCCTAACACTAAGCCAAACCCAAATAACACTAAAGGTAAAACAAAAGCCCAAACCAAGGGCAAAACCAATCCCGAACTATAACCCTGACGAAATACTGAACCCTAACCCTAACACCAACCCCAACCCCTATTCCTAACCCAAGCCCTAACCCAACACTAACCTATAAGCAGAAACCAAACAAAAAAACAGAACTCCAAAGCTAAAAAAATAATCTTAATCCAAAACAACCCCCAAGCCTTACCCAAATCTAACCCTAAAGACAATGCTAACAATAATCCTAACAAAATCCCTAAACCTGAATACTAAGCCAAACCCAAATAATACTAAAGGTAAAACAAAAGCCAAAACCAAGAGCAAATCCAAATCTTAACAATAACCATAGCCAAACACTGAACCCTAACAATAACCCTAACCCCTAGCCCCAACCCTTAGCTTAACCCAATACTAGCCTATAAGCAAAAACCAAACCAAAAACATAACTGTAAAGCTATAAAAAAACTAAATAAAAAAACCCCAAGTCTTACGCAAATACAATGTTAAATACAATGCTAACAATAATCTTAAAAAATCCCTAAACCTGAATAATAACCCAAATAACACTAAAGCAAAAACGAAAGCCCAAACCAAGAGCAAATCCAAATCTTAACCATAACCATAGCCAAACACTGAACCCTAACCCCAAGCAGAAACCAAACCAAAAAACAGAACTCCAAAGCTAAAAAAAAACCTTAATCCAAAAAAACCCCCAAGTCTTCCCCAAAATCTAACCCTAAACACAATGCTAACAATAGTCATACCAAAATCACTAAACGGGAATCCTATTCCAAACCCAAATAACACTAAAGGTAAAACAAAAGCCCAAACCAAGAGCAAAACCAATCCCGAACTATGACCCTGACCAAACACTGAACCCCAACCCTGATCAATCATCGAACCCCAACCCTGACCCTGATCAATCATCGAACCCTAACCCTGATCAATCATCGAACCCCGACCCTGATCAATCATCAAACCCTAACCCTGACCCTGATCAATCATCGAACCCCAACCCTAACCCTGATCAAACATCGAACCCCAACCCTAACCCTGATCAATCATCGAACCCCAACCCTAACCCTGATCAATCATCGAACCCTGACCCTGACCCTGATCAATCATCGAACCCTGACCCTGACCCTGATCAATCATCGTACCCCAACCCTGACCCTGATCAATCATCGAACCCTGACCCTGATCAATCATCGAACCCCAACCCTAACCCTGATCAATCATCGAACCCTAACCCTGATCAAACATCGAACCCCAACCCTAACCCTGATCAAACATCGAACCCCAACCCTGATCAAACATCGAACCCCAACCCTAACCCTGATCAATCATCGAACGCTAACCCTGATCAAACATCGAACCCTAACCCTGATCAAACATCGAACCCCAACCCTGACCCTGATCAATCATCGAACCCTGACCCTGACCCTGATCAAACATCGAACCCCAACCCCAACCCTGATCAAACATCGAACCCCAACCCTGACCCTGATCAATCATCGAACGCTAACCCGAACCCCAACCCTGACCCCTCGGCCGCCCCTGTTGGGTGGTTCTGAGCCGGGCGAGGCGCGTTCGCCTCCTCTGCAGACGCGCAGCGGCCCCGTGTGGCTGCTCCGCTGAGCTCGGACCGGGCCCGGCTCGGTCCCAGCGCTGGCACGGCCCGGCCCGGCCCGGCTCGTGTGGGACAGGCGGCTGCGGGGCTCCCTTGGCGTTCCTCTCCTCTGCTGCCTTCCTCTTCCCTTTCCTTTCTCCTTTCCCCTTTCCTTTCTTTTCTCCTTTCCCCTTTCCTTTCTTTTTCCTTTCTTTTTCCTTTCCTTTCCTTTCCTTTCCGCCAATGACGTCACGATACGAGTGACGTCAGCGGTAACCACGGCAACGGGGCGGGGCTTGGCGGGGTGGGCGTGACCGAGCTTTGCCCGGTTCCGCCGCCAGGGGACGCTGTGGGCACGTGGCCCGGCAGAGCCGTATGCAAAAATATGCAAAAACATGCAAATGAAGAGGGGAAGGAGTGGCGCCTCCTTGCGGGCGGGTTTTGGGGCCACCGGGGATGGAGGGGAGGGGTCCCCGTGTTCGCCCCCCCAACTGAGGGGGTTGTGGGGGATACAGGGAACCCCGGGTGGGGAGAGCAAGATTGGGACCCCCACATCGGGGGTGTCCCCCCCATTCCCAGCACCCCAATAACGGGGGGAATCCTGTTCCCCCCCCTACTCCATGGGCTGCTGAGGGGGTTGTGGGGGGTACAGGGAACCCCGAGGTGTGGGACCCCCACACTGGGGGTCTCCCCCTCATTCCCAGCACTCCCATAACGGAGGGGTCCCCATGTTCCCCCCCGCCTCCATGGAGCCGGGGCTGCTGAGGGGGTTCCGTGGGGTCTCCCCCCATTCCCAGCACCCCCAATTAGAGGAGGGGTCCCCGTGTTCTCCCCCCCAACTAAGGGGGTTGTGGGGGGTACAGGGAACCCCGGGGACGGGGTGGAAGGAGGTGTGGGACCCCCACATTGGGGTCTCCTCTATTCCCGGGACCCCCACACTGGGGTCTCCCCCTCATTCCCAGCACCCTAATTAGAGGAGGAGTCCCCGTGTCCCCCTCTTCACCACTCCATGGGGTACTGAGGGGGTTGTGGGGGGCACAGGGGCTGGGGAACGAGGTGTGGGACCCCCACACTGCGGTCTCCCCCATTCCCACCACCCCAATTAGCGGAGGCCGCTCCGCTAATGATGAAAATGAGGGGAGCCAATCCTCAGTCCTGACCGCCCTCCCTTCCCCTCCTGTCACAGCTTTAAATGCCGAACCATTAAAATTTTCCGCCTCATTTGCGGCTCCTCTCGGTTCATTTTCCCGGGATTCTCCGTTTATTTATCCCCGAGCCCCGCGGGAGCGGCGGATCCGCTGCGTTTGGGGGGGCTCCGGGTAATTGAGCAGCTGATGAGAACAACTTAATTAGAGTCAGCTGGAAAATTGGGGAAAACAGCCCCGATCAGCATCACACCCACCCCAGGCCCCTCCTGCGGGATGGCAATTTTGGAGTGAATTTTGGGGTGAATTTTGGGTTTTTTGGGGTCACTTTGGGGATTTTGAGGGGTCCCAGTGTGGGGTTTGGGGTCTCAGAATTTTGGGATGTGAATTTTGGGGTGAATTTTGGGGGTTTTGGGGTCACTTTGGGGATTTGAGGGGTCTCAGAGTGGGGTTTGGGGTCTCAGAATTTTGAGATGTGAATTTTGGGATGAATTTTGCGGCTAATTTTGGGATTAATTTGGGGGTTTTTGGGGTCACTTTGGGGATTTGAGGGGTCTCAAAGTGGGGTTTGGGGTCTCAGAATTTTTTGGGATGTGAATTGTGGGATTAATTTTGGGGTTAATTTTAATTTTGGGATGTGAATTTTAAGGTTAATTTTGGGGGGAATTTTGGGTGATTTTGTGGGTTTGAGGGGTCTCAGAGTGGGGTTTGGGATCTCAGAATTTTGGGATGTGATTTTTGGGATTAATTTTGGGGTTAATTTTAATTTTGGGATGTGATTTTGGGGTGACTTTTGGGGTCACTTTGGGGTTTTGAGGGGTCCCAGTGTGGGTCTCAGAATTTTGAGATGTGAATTTTGGGATGAATTTTAGGATTAATTTTTGGGGTGAATCTTGGGATGAATTTTGGGGTTTTGAGGGGGTCTCAGAGTGGGGTTTGGGGTCCCAGTGTGGGGTTCGGGATCAGTTTGGGCTCTCAGAATTTCGGGATGTGAATTTTAGGATGTGATTTTTGGGATGAATTTTGGGGTTAATTTCGGGGTCACTTTGGGGTTTTGAGGGGTCTCAGAGAGGAGTTTGAGGTCTCAGAACTTTGGGATGAATTTTGGGGTTAAATTTGGGGTGAATTTTGGGATGTGGATTTTGGGGTTAATTTTGCGATCTGAATTTTTGGGGTTAATTTTGGGATGTGGATTTTGGGATATGAATTTCTTGGATGGATTTTGGGATTCATTTTGGGGTTAATTTTTAGGATGTATTTTGCGAAGGAGGCAGAGCTGCCCTTCCTTCCAGCCAGCAGCTAATTGGCTTTATCAGCGGTTAATTGGGAATTAAGAGGAGCATCCCCATCCCACCCAGAGGACGCAGGGGGGCGCAATGAGATTTTCAATTTCCCCCCCCCCCCCATTTTATGGCCGCTGAGCACTTTAGGGTTGTTTTTTCCCCTATTTTTCCCGTGGTTTTTCCTATTTTCTCGTGTATTTTCCCCATTCCTGGTGCTCCCAGTCCCCTCCTCGGCTTCTCCCCACCCCAGGGTTGGGGGCACCCCCCTCCTGCACCCCAAAATTCACATCCCAAAAATTAATTCCAAAATTCGCGCCCCAAAATTCACCCCAAGATTAATCTCAAAGCTCGCATCCCAAAATTCATATCCCCAAAATTAACCCCAAAAATTCACACCCCAAAATTCACACCCCAAAATTAACCCCCAAAATTCATCCCAAAATTCACACCCCAAAATGAAGCCCAAAATGAAGCCCAAAATGAAGCCCAAAACTCCCATCCCAAATTCACGCCCCAAAATTCCCACCCCAAATTTAGCCCCAAATTTAACCACAAAATTATTCCCAAAATTAACCCCAAAAATAATTCCAAAATTCACGCCCCAAAATTATTCCTGAAATTCACCCCCCAAAATTCATCCCAAAACTCCCATCCCAAATTCACGCCCCAAAATTCCCACCCCAAATTTAACCCCAAAATCCATCCCAAAATTATTCCTAAAATTCACACCCCAAAATTAATCCCAAAATTCTTCCTAAAATTCGCATCCCAAAATTCACACCCTAAAATTAACCCCAAAACTCACATCCCGAATGCACGCCCCAAATTTAACCCAAAATTCGCATCCCAAAATTCTCATCCCAAGATTAACCCCCAAATTCACACCCCAAAATTAAGCCCAAAATGCACATCCCTAATTCACGCCCCAAAATTCCCACCCCAAATTTAACCCCAAAATTCATCCTAAATCTCACATCCAAATTTAACCCCAAAATTCCCACCCCAAATTTAACCCCAAATTTAACCCCAAAATTCATCCTAAATCTCACATCCGAATTTAACCCCAAAATTCACATCCCAAATTCACGCCCCAAAATTCCCACCCCAAATTTAACCCCAAAATTAATGCTAAAATTGAAATCCCAAAATTCCCATTTTTGGGCCCGCAGGGAGCAGCAGCTGCAGCGCTCCGAGCTCGTTCTCCATCTCCAGGCAGGGAAATAAATGGATTAAAATCAACCAAAAACCGCCTGAGCTCCCCCGTGTGCCCCCCCGGCCGTAAATCAGCATAAACGCAATTTCCATATTCATGGATTTATCCCGTAACTGCCCCGGTCCCGATTAAACGCGCCCCGGGGGGCGAAGGGGGGTCCCGGAGGGGGGGGCTGGGATGGGAGGGGGGGTCTGATCTTCATCGCCTTCCTCAGGGGGTGGGGAGGGGTCAGAGCCTCTCCTCATCCTCATCCTGAGGGGCTGGAAAGGGATGGGATCCCCTCCTCATCCTCATCCTGAGGGAATGGGGGGGTTCTGATCTTCATCGCCTTCACGAGGGGTCTGGAGAGGGAATGGGGGGGGTTCTGATCTTCATCACCTTCCTCAGGGGGTGGGGAGGGGTCAGAGCCTCTCCTCATCCTCATCCTCTTCCTCATCCTGAGGGAATGGGGGGGTTCTGGTCTTCATCACCTTCCTGAGGGGCTGGAAAGGGATGGGATCCCCTCCTCATCCTCATCCTGAGGGAATGGGGGGGTTCTGATCTTCATCGCCTTCCTCAGGGGGTGGGGAGGGGTCAGAGCCTATCCTCATCCTCATCCTCTTCCTCATCCTGAAGGAATGGGGGGAGTTCTGGTGTTCATCACCTTCCTGAGGGGTCTGGAGAGGGAATGGGGGGGTTCTGATCTTCATCGCCTTCACGAGGGGGTGGCGAGGGGTCAGAGCCTCTCCTCATCCTCATCTTCTTCCTCATCATGAAGGAATGGGGGGGTTCTGATCTTCATCACCTTCCTGAGGGGCTGGAGAGGGGTGGGATCCTCTCCTCATCCTCATCCTGAGGGAATGGGGGGGGGTTCTGATCTTCATCGCCTTCACGAGGGGGTGGGGAGGGGTCAGAGCCTCTCCTCATCTTCCTCCTGAGGGAATGGGGAGGGATGGGATTCTCTCCTCTTCCTCTTTTTGAGGGATTGGGGGGTTCTGCTCTTCATCACCTTCCTCAGGGGGTGTGGGGGGTTGGGTCAGAGCCTCTCCTCATCCTCATCCTGAGGGGCTGGAGAGGGAATGGGGGGTTCTGCCCTTCCTGAGGGGATGGGATCCCCTCCTCATCCTCTTTCTGAGGGGCTAGGGGGGGGTCTGCTCTTCATCACCTCCCTGAGGGCATGGGGAGGGGTCAGATCCTCTCCTCACCTTCCTCCTGTGGGAATGGGAGGGTTCTGATCTTCATCGCCTTTCTCAGGGGATGGGGAGGGGTCAGAGCCTCTCCTCATGCTCTTCCTGAGGGGCTGGGGAGGGATGGGATCCCCTCCTCATCCTCTTTTTGAGGGGCTGGAGAGAGAGTGGGGGGATTCTGCTCCTTATCACCTTCCTGAGGGGATGGGGAGGGGTAGGATTCTCTCCTCATCCTCATCCTGAGGGGTTGGTGAGGGAATGGGGGGGTCTGCTCTTCATCACCTTCCTCAGGGGGTGAGGAGGGGTGGGATCCCCTCCTCATCCTCTTCCTGAGGGAATGGGGGTGTTCTGCTCTTCATCTTCTTCCTGAGGGCATGGAGAAGGGTGGGATTCTCTCCTCATCCTCATCCTGAGGGAATGGGGGGGGTCTGCTCTTCATCCCCTTCCTGAGGGCCTGGGGGGGGGATCCTGTCCTCATCCTCCTCCTGAAGGACTGGAGCAGGGAATGGGGGGGGGGGGGGGGGGGGGGTTCTGCTCCTCATCTTCCTCCCGAGGGGCTTGAGAAGGGTGGGATCTTCTCTTCATCCTCTTTTTGGGGGAATTGAGGGTGTTCTGCTCCTCATCCTCCTCCCCCGCTCCTGCCCGAGGGTCTCCGAGCTGGGTCCGAGCCTCGGCCGCGCTCCTGTCCCCCCCCTCCCCATTTCCCCCATTTCCCTTCAGTTCCTCCCTTTCTCTCCTTCCTCTTCCTCTTCCCCTTCCCCTTCTTCTTCCCCTTCCTCTTCCTCCTCCCCAGCGCTGCCGGGACCCCCCAGACCCCTCCCCCTTTAACCCCGGGGGTGCTGCTGTGGGGGATGTGGGGGGACCCAGCCGTGCCCCCCCCCCCCCGTGTCTGGGGACACCGATGTCCCTCCTGTGGCTGTGACAGGTCCCTGTCAGCCCTAACGACCCCGCGCCTGCCGGGCCCCGCGGCTCCGAGCTCGTTAAGGGCGATTTAATGAGGGAGCAGCAGCCGCAGCCGCGGGCGGATCGGCGCCGCCGGAGGGACAGCGAGGGCGGGAGAGACCCCCGAGAATGGTCAGAGCACCCCGAGAATGGTCAGAGCACCCCGAGAATCCCCACAGCCCCCCGGGAATGGTCAGAGCACTCCGAGAATCCCCACAGCCCCCCAAAAATGGTCACAGACCCACCGAGAATGATCAGAGCACCCCGAGAATCCCCACAGCCCCCCGGGAATGGTCAGAGCACTCCGAGAATCCCCACAGCCCCCCAAAAATGGTCACAGACCCACCGAGAATGGTCAGAGCACCCCGAGAATCCCCAGAGACCCCCGAGAATGCTCAGAGACACCCGAGAATCCCCACAGCCCCCCAAAAATGGTCACAGACCCACCGAGAATCCTCAGAGACCCCCAAGAATCCTCAGAGACCCCCGAGAATCCCCACAGCCCCCCAAAAATGGTCACAGACCCACCGAGAATGGTCAGAGACCCCCAAGAATGGTCAGAGCACCCCGAGAATCCCCACAGTCCCCCGAGAATGCTCAGAGCTCCCGAGAATCCTCAGAGACCTCCGAGAATGCTCAGAGACCCCACGGATCCTCAGAGACCCTCGAGAATCCCCACAGCCCCCACGGATCCTCAGAGCTCCCGAGAATGCTCAGCGTCCCCCCGAGAATGGTCAGAGACCCTCGAAAATGCTCAGAGACCCCCCGAGAATGGTTAGAGACCCCACGGATCCTCAGCGGCCCTCCGAGAATGCTCAGAGACCCCCGAGAATCCCCACAGCCCCCACGGATCCTCAGAGCCCCCCGAGAATAATCAGAGCACCCCCGGATCCTCAGAGCCCCCCGAGAATCCTCACAATACTCCCCCAGCCCCTCACAAACCCCCCCCCCCAATCCCCCCCAGCTCCTCAGAGCCCCCCAAAGACCCTCAAAGACCCCCCAGAATCCCCCCCCAGCACCTCAAAGCCCCTCCCCCCCCTCAGCTCCTCAGGGCCCCCCACAGCCACTCAACGACACCCCCAAAATCCCCCTCCGGCTCCTCAGAGCCCCCCACAATCCCCTCACAGATCCTGGGGGTGCACAGAGCACCCGGATCCACCCCTGATGTCCCCTCAGTGACTCCTGGGGGGACACCTGGGCTTTGGGGTCTCCGAGTGCGGTTTTGGGGTCCACGTGTGGGGTTTTGGGGGGTTCCAGTGTGGGGTTTTGGGGTCCCAGTGTGGGGTTTTGGGGTCAGTTTAGGGTTTTTGGGAGTCACTGTGTAGTTTGGTGGTGCTTTGGGGTCCCAGTTTGGGGTTTGGGGTCGGTTTGGGGGTTCGGGTTTGCTGTTTTGGGGTCACTTTAGGGGTTTTGGGGTCACTGTGTGGTTTGGGATTGGTTTGGGGTCCCAGTGTGGGGTTTTGGGGTCACTTTAGGGGTTTTGAGGTCACTGTGGGGTTTGGGGTCAGTTTGGGGGTTTGGGTTTGCTGTTTTGGGGTCACTTTAGGGGTTTGGGGGGTCACTGCATGGTTTGGTGTTGGTTTGAGGTCTATGTGTGGAGTTTTGGGGTCACTTTAGGGGTTTTGGGGTCACTGTGGGGTCTGGGGTCCCAGTGTGGGGTTTGGGGTCAGTTTGGGGGTTTGGGTTTGCTGTTTTGGGGTCACTTTAGGGGTTTTGGTGTCACTGTGTAGTTTGGGATTGGTTTGGGGTCCCAGTGTGGGGTTTTGGGGTCACTTTAGCGGTTTTGTGGTCATTGTGGGGTTTTGGGGGCTTGAGGGCAGCCCCTCTGTCCTTGGGGGTGCACAGAGCACCCGGATCCGTCCCTGCTGTCCCCCCAATGACTCTTGGGGACACCTGGGGGTTCCTGGGGGTGCCCAAAGCACCTGAACCCACCCCCCCCCCCCGCTCCTGCCGCCCCCATCCGCGGGATCCACGCCCCCAAATCCTTTAGGAAGCCCCCAAAGCCCCAAAGCCCGGCTGGGGCAGCGCCCGTGTCCCCGCAGCCCCCGCGAGGTGAACTCAATCCATCCTAATTAGCGCTCATTTGCATAGGGAAATGCAAATGAACCCGGCTCGGCTTTGTTGGAATTAAAGATTCGGGCACGGCAGGAACGGGCAGAGTTTGGGGTCACTTGGGGGGTTTGGGGTCAGTTTGGGGTCTCAGAGTGGGGTTTGGGGTCCCTGTGTGGGGTTTGGGGTAATTTTGGGGTTTTGGGGTCTCTGTGTGGGGTATTGGGGGATCCCAGTGTGGGATCACTTTGGGGTTTTGAGGGGTCCCAGTTTGGGATTTTTGGGGTCACTTTGGTGTTTTGGGGAGTCTCAGAGTGGGGTTTGGGGGATCCCAGTTTGGGGTCACTTTGGGGGTTT
Organism: Ammospiza caudacuta; assembly: GCF_027887145.1. Taxonomy (NCBI): domain Eukaryota; kingdom Metazoa; phylum Chordata; class Aves; order Passeriformes; family Passerellidae; genus Ammospiza; species Ammospiza caudacuta. The sequence goes on from NC_080623.1 coordinate 3,072,099, forward strand.
TGGGGGTCCCAGTGTGGGGTTTGGGGGCCTATTTTGGGGTTACTTTTTGGGGTGTGGGGTTCCTATGTGGGGTTTTGGGGGTCCTACTTTGGGGTTTTTGGGGTCACTTTGGGGTTTTTAAGGGTCCCAGTTTGAGGTCCCTGTGTGTGGTTTGGAATCTCTGTGTGGGGTTTGGAGGCAGATTGTGGGTCCTAATTTGGGGGTTTTGGGGTCAGTTTGGGGTTTGGGTTTGCGGTTTTGGGGTCACTTTAGGGGTTTTGGGGTCACTGTGTAGTTTGGGGTGGGTTTGGGGTCCCTGTTTGGGGTCAGTTTGGGGGGGTCCCACTTCAGGGTTTGGGGTCACTTTGCCCCATCATCACCTCTGGTCACACCTGTCCGTGTGCCCCTGTCCCATCCCCATCTCGGGGCACATCTGACTGCTCGGGTCACATCTGTCCGTGTCCCCCCCGTCCCATCCCCACCCGGGCCCGCCCCTGCCCTGTCTTTTCCTTTTCCTTTTCCTTTTCCTTTTCCTTTTCCTTTTCCTTTTCCTTTTCCTTTTCCTTTCCCTTTGCCTTTGCCTTTGCCTTTGCCTTTGCCTTTGCCTTTTCCTTTTCCTTTTCCTTTCCCTTTCCCTTTTCCGTTCCCTTCCCGTGACCCCCAGGTGAGCTCTGTGAGGATGAGGAGGGGGATGAAGCTGTTTTTCCCTGCCTGAGGGGGGGTTTTGCCTGTTTGGGGGCTGTTTCCAGGCTGTAAACACTCAATTAAGCGGGAGCCGCTCCCGCCTCGCCTGTCGCTGCTGCCGGGTAATTATTTCGGATTTTCGGTGTCAGGCGCGGCGGGGAAGCGCGATTGCGGCTAATTGGGGCAGCGATCCCAGCCCGGAGCCTCGGCAGCTGCTGCTGCCGCCTGACAGCGGCCCCGGGGCTCCCCCCGCCCGCAACGGAGCCTGCGGGATGCCTGGGGACACCTGGCCTTGGATGCAAGCCTCTCCATGGAGACACCTGGTCCTGGATCTAAACCATCCCTGGGGACACCTGGCCTTGGATGCAAGCCTCTCCATGGAGACACCTGGTCCTGGATCCAAACCATCCCCTGAAGACACCTGGCCTTGGATGCAAGCCTCTCCATGGAGACACCTGGTCCTGGATCTAAACCAGCCCCTGAAGACACCTGGCCTTGGATGCAAGCCTCTCCATGGAGACACCTGGTCCTGGATCTAAACCATCCCCTGGATCCCACCTGTGCCCCAAAACCAACCCTCTCCATGGATCCCGCTTGCCTCTGGATTCTGCTCACCTCCTGGATCCCAGCTGTACCCCAGGTCCAAACCATCCCCTGAAGACACCTGGCCTTGGGTCCAAGCCTCTCCATGGAGACACCTGGCCTTGGGTCCAAGCCTCTCCATGGAGACACCTGGTCCTGGATCCAAACCATCCCCTGGAGACACCTGTACCCCAAACCCAACCCTCTCCGTGGATCCCACCAGTTCCCTGGATCCTGCTCACCTCTTGGATCCATCTTTCCCCCTGGATCTACCCATCCCCTGGTTGCCACCTGAACTCCTGGATTCCACTCACCCCTTGGATCCAGCTCTTCCTGAATCCCATCTGTACCCCAGATCCAAACCATCTCCTGGAGCCCACCTGTACCCCAAATCCAACCCTCTCTATGGGTTCCACCTGGCCCTGGACCCAACCCATCCCCTGGAGACACCTGGCCTTGGATCCAACCCTCTCTGTGGGTTCCATTGTCCCTGGATCCCACCTGTACCCTAAATTCAAGCCTCTCCATGGATTCCACCTGTCCCTGAATTCCATCTTCCCCGGAGCCACCTGGCCCCCAGATCCAACCCTCTCCATGGATCCCACCTGGTCCTGGATCCAACCCATCCCCTGGAGACACCTGGCCTTGGATTCAGCCTTCTCCAGGGGTTCCATCTTTCCTATGGATCCCAGCTGTACCCCAGGTCCAAACCATCCCCTGGAGACACCTGGCCCTGGATCAAACCCTTTCCATGGGTTCCATCTTCCCTCATGGCACCTGCACTCTGGGTCCAACCCTCTCCATGGGTTCCACCTGCCCCTGGATTCCACCCAGCTCCTGGATCCAGCTCTTCCTGGAGCCCACCTGGCCCTGGATCCAACCCTCTCCATAGGTTCCACCTGTTCCCTGGATTCCATCTTCCCTGGATCCCAGCTGTACCCTGGATCCAACCCTCTCCTTGGGTTCCACCTGTACCCCAAATCCAACCCATCCCCTGGAGCCACCTGGCCCCTGGATCCAACCCTCTCTGTGGGTTCCATCTTCCCTGGATCCCATCTGGCCTTGAATCCAACCCTGTCCATGGGTTCCACCTGCCCCTGGATCCAACCCATCCCCTGAAGCCCACCTGTACCCCAAATCCAACCCTCTCCATGGGTTCCACCTGTTCCCAGGGTCCAACCCATCCTCTGGAGCCACCTGGCCCTGGATCCAACCCTCTCCATGGATCCCAGCTGTACCCTGGGTCCAAACCCCCCCCCCCCGCTCTGGAGACCCCCTGGCCCTGGATTCAACCCTGTCCATGGGTTTCACCTGGTTCTGGATCCAACCCATCCCCTGGATCCCACCTGTTCCCTGGATTCAATCCATCCCCTGGATCCCACCTGTGCCCCAGATCCAACCCTCTCCGTGGGTTCCACCTGTTGCCTGGATTCTGCCCACTTCTTGGATCAATCTTTCCCCCTGGATCCCACCTGCCCCTGGATTCCATTCTCCTCCTGCATCCAGCTCTCCCCCTGGATCCCACCTGTACCCCAAATCCAACCCTCTCCGTGGGTTCCACCTGTACCCCAAATCCAACCCATCCCCTGGAGACACCTGGCCCCTGGATCCAACCCTCTCCATGGGTTCCATCTTCCCTGGATCCAAACCATCCCCCAGATCACACCTGTACCCCTGAATTCCATCCAGCTCCTGGATCCAGCTCTTCTCCTGGATCCCACCTGTACCCCAAACCCAGCCCTCTCCATGGATCCCACCTGGCCACTGGATCCAACTCTCTCCATGGGCTCCACCTTGTTCCTGGATTCCATCTTCCTGCCGGATCACACCTGTACCCCAGGTCCAACCCGTTCCCTGGATCCCACCTGCCCCTGGATCCTGCCCAGCTTCTGGATCCAACCCATCCCCTAGAGCCACCAGATCCAACCCTCTCCATGGGTTCCACCTGCTCCTGGATTCCATCTTCCCTGGCTCCAACCCATCCCCCAGATCCAGCCCTCTCCATGGGTTCCACCTGCCCCCCAGATTCCACCTGTACCCCGGATCCAAACCATTCCCTGGAGCCCATCTTGGCCCTGGATTCCAGCTGCTCCTTGGATCCTTCTCTCCCCCTGGAGCCCACCTGTACCCCAAATCCAACCCATCCCCTGGTTCCCACCTGAACTCCTGGATTCCACTCACCCCTTGGATCCAGCTCTTCCCAGATCCCATCTGTACCCCAGATCCAAACCATCCCCTGGAGCCCACCTGTACCCCAAATCCAACCCTCTCCGTGTGTTCCACCTGTTCCCTGGATTCCACCTGTACCCCGGATACAACCCTGGGGTGGGGGAACCCGGGATTTGGGGCTGGGGGAGCTTGGGATTTGGGGATGAGGGAACCCAGGATTTGGCGGTGGTTGAACCCGGAATTTGGGGCTGGGGGAAAACCTGGGATTTGGGGGTGGGAAAATTCGGAATTTTGGGGTGGGGGAAGCCGGGATTTGAGGCTGGGGGTATCCGGGATTTGGGGCTGGGGGAGCCCGAGACTTGGGGGTGGGAAAATTCAGAATTTGAAGGAGGGGAAATTCGAAATTTGGGGGTGAGAAATCCGGGATTTGGGGTGGGGGAAGCTGGGATTTGAAGCTGGGGGAACCCGAGACTTGGGGGTGGGGAAATCCCGGGATTTAGGGATGGGGGAACGCGGGATTTGGGGGTGGGAAAATTCGGAATTTGGGGGTGGGGGAATCCGGGATTTGGGGCTGGGAGAATCTGGGATTTGGGGCTGGGGGAATCCGAGACTTGGGGGTGGGAAAATTCAGAATTTGGGGGCGGTTGAACCCGGGTTTTGAGGCTGGGGGAATCTGAAATTTGGGAGTGGTTGAATCCGGGATTTAGGGCTGGGGGAATTAGGAATTTGAGACTGGGGAAATCCGGGAATTGAGGCTGGGGGAAGCCAGGACTGGGGCTGGGGGAATCCAGAATTTAGGAGTGGGGAAACCTGGGGTTTGGGGGTGGGAGAATTTGGAATTTGGGGCTGGAGAAAATCCCGGGATTTGGGGGTGGGGGAATCCGGGATTTGAGGCTGGGGAAATCCAGGATTTGAGGCTGGTGGAGGACACGGTGCTGCCCATCCCGAGGGAGCTGCACCGGGAGCTCAGCGTCTGCCATTGATTTCTTATTATGGAGTTCAGGAAGAAAAATGAGGCGCTTGGGCTGCGGAGCCGCCGCCGCCGCCGTGATTTGTGATTTGTGATTTGTTGCCTTCTCGGCGTGTCCTGGCGGGGATGGGAATTGATTTTGGAGGCTCTGGAATCAGTCAGCGGGGCTGGGCAGGGCGAAACGGGGGGGCTGCAGAGGATGTGGGAGATGGGAACCCCCCAAATCTGCTCGTGGTGTCCCCAAGATGCGATGGGGGTGACATGGGGACAGGGGGGGACACTTTGGTTTTGGGGTCCCTGCCCTGGTGCTGGGGGTCTGAGTGGGATCAGAGCGGTCGTGGAGGGGGGACTGTGGCTGCTGGAAGTTCCTCGTTCCTGTGCCAGGAGGAGAATAAAGAGATGGATTGAAGGAGAAGGAGCAGAAGGAAAAGGAGGAGAAAGGAGGAAGGGAAGGAGAAGGAGGAAAAGGAGAAGGGAAGGAGAAGGAGCAGAAGGAGAAGGAGGAAAGGGAGGAGAAGAAGGAGGAGGGAAGGAGGAGAAGGAAATGGAGAACGGGAAGGAGATGGAAAAAGGAAGGAGGAAAAGGAGAAGGGGAAGGAGGAGAAAGGGAAGGAGAAGGGGAAGAGGAGGAGAAGGAGATGGAGAAAGGAAGGAGAGGGAGAAGAGGAAGGAGGAAAAGAAGGAGAAGGAGAAAGGAGAAAGAGGAAGGAGAAGGGAAGGGGAGAAGAAAAGGAGAAGAAGGGGAAGAGAAGGAAGAAAAGGAGAAGAAGGAGAAGGGGAAGGAGAAGGGAAGGGGAAGGAGGGAAAGGAGAGGGAAGGAGGAGAAAAGGAGAAGGAGAAGAAGGAAAAGAAGGAGAAGGAGAAGAAGGGAAGGATTCGGGTTCTGCGGAGTGCAGGGCCCAGCCGTGCCCGGCGCTGCCCGGTGCCCCCTCTGCCCCTTCCCGGTGCCCACACGGTGCCCCCGGGCCGAGCCCCGCCGCCGCCACCAGAGGGCACCGCAGGCCTCCCGCTGGCCCGGGAGGGACCGGGAGGAACCGGGCCGGGACCCCGCGGGAGCGGCCCCGCCCTGCACAGGGGTGTCCGCGCCGTCCGTGTGTCCTCCTTGTCCGTGTGTCTGACGCAGGTGTGCGTGTGCACTCGTGTCTGAACGCGTGCAGGTGTCTCACCTTGTGCGGGTGTGTCCGATGTGTTCGTGCATGTCCCAGGTGTGTGTGCGTGTCCCGGGGGGGGGTGTGTGTGTGTGTCCCTGCCATGTCCCAGCCATTTATCCCTGCCACGTACCCATGTTCCAGCTGTGTGTGTGTGTCCCAGTCGTGTGTCCATGTCCCAGCCATGTGTGTCCGTATCTGTGTTCCCAACCACGTGTCCACGTCCCTGCCACGTATGTCCATGTCCCAGACATGTCCCAGCCGTGTTCCTGCTACGCGTGTCCATGTCCCAGCTGAGTGTGTCCATGCCCTTGCCATGTGTATTCCTGTCCCTCCCATGTCCCAGCCATGTGTATTTCTGTCTCTCCCATGTCCCAGCCATGTGTATTCCTGTCCCAGCCATGTGTATTCCTGTCCTGGCCATGTGTATTCCTGTCCCTCCCATGTCCCAGTCATGTGCCAGCTCAGTGTATCCCTGTCCCAGCCGTGTGTCCCTGTCCCAGCCATGTGTATTTGCGTCCCTGCCATGTCCCAGCCATGTCCAGCTGTGTTTGTCTGTGCCCCAGCCATGTCCCTGCTGTGTCCCAGCCATGTGTAGTCCTGTCCCAGCCATGTGTATCCATGTCCCAGCCATGTGCCAGGTCTATGTATCCGTGTCCCAGCCGTGTGCTCTCAGCCCCCCGGTGCCGTTGTGTTGATGAAATCGCGGCTCAGCCGCTGCCCCGGTCACAGCCCCGGTTATTGCCCCGTTACAGCCCCGGTTATTGCCCCGTTACAGCCCCGGTTACAGTCCCGTTACTGCCCCGGTTACAGCCCCGTTACTGCCCCGGTTACAGTCCCGTTACTGCCCCGGTTATTGCCCCGTTACAGCCCCGTTACTGCCCCGGTTACAGCCCCGTTACTGCCCCGGTTATTGCCCCGTTACAGCCCCGTTACTGTCCCGGTTATTGCCCCGTTAGATCCCCGTTACTGCTCCGGTTATTGCCCCGTTACAGCCCCGGTTACAGCCCCGGTTACAGCCTCGGTCACAGCCCCGGTTATTGCCCCGGTCACAGCCCCGGTCACAGCCCCGTTACTGCCCCGGTTACTGCCCCGGTTACTGCCCGGTCACAGCCCCGTTATTGCCCCGGTTACTGCCCCGGTCACAGCCCCGTTATTGCCCCGGTTATTGCCCCGGTTACTGCCCCGGTCACTGCCCCGTTATTGCCCCGGTTACTGCCCGGTCACAGCCCCGGTTATTGACGGCGCGGGCGGAGAACCCGCGGCTCCGGGCGGGGACAATGATGGGAAGGAGAATCGATAGCGCGGGCTGGGGCCGGGCTCTGGGGCATTTTGGGGTCAGCTCCAGGAACGGTTTCACTGCCACGGCTGAGCTGAACCCCTCGGGTCCCCCAGGAGCGCCCCCAGATCCCCAAGAGCACCCCCAATTCCTCAGGAGCACCCCCAGATCCCCAGGATCATCCCAAAATCCTCAGGATCACCCACAACTGCCCAAGACCACCCCCAGCTCCCCAGGATCTTCCCCAGCTCTCCAGGACCACCCCCAGCTCCCCAGGATTGCCCACAACTCCCCAGAATCACCTCCAGCTCCCCAGGAGCACCCCCAACTCTCCAGCATCACCCACAACTCCCCCAAATCACCCCAAACTCGTCAGGATCAACCCCAGCTCCCCAGGATCCTCCCTGGCTCCCCAGGAGCACCCCAAGCTCCCCAAGAGCATCCCCAGCTCCCCAAAACCCCCTCGGCAGCGGGGGGAGGCTTTTGCAGCAACACTGGGGGTGTCTGGGGTTTGGGGGTGTCAGGGTTTGGGGGAGCAATGGTCTGGACGTGCCAGGGTTTGGGGGTGTCAAAGTTTGGGGGTATCAGGGTCTGGGGGTGTCAATGTTTGGGCGTGTCAAGGTCCGAGGGTTTCAGGGTTTGGGGGTATCAAAGTCCAGGTTTCAGGATTTGGGGGTGTCAGGGTTTGGGGTATCAAGGTTCGTGGGTTTCAGGGTCCAGGGGTGTCAGTGTTTGGGGGTGTCAAGGTCCGGGGATTTTGGGGTCTGGGGTTGTCCGGATCTGGGGGTGTCAGGGTTTGGGGGTGTCAGTGTTTGGGGCTATTCAGGTCTGGGGGTTTCGAGGTCTGGGGGTGTCCGGATCTGGGGGTGTCAGAGTTTATCTGACAGGGGTTATCAAGATCCGGGGTTGTCTGGATCCAGGGGTGTCAATGTTTGGGGGTGTCCGGATCTGGGGGTGTCAGGGTTTGGGGGTATCAAGGTCCGGGGGTGTCAATGTTTGGGGGTGTCAGGGTTTGGGGCTGTCTGGATCCGGGGCTCCCCCCGCGGCCGTGCCTCGGCTCGGGGCTCTCCCGGTGCCGCTCTCTCTCTCGGTGATTAATGAGCGCAATTAGGCCGCTAATGACTCCTCAGTGCCGCTGCCAGCCCGATGGTGATGGATGCTGCCGGGCCTGGCTGGGCGCCATCGGGGCCCTGTCGCGATAGGGGCAGTGTCGCGATAGAGACAGGTGCGAGGAGGAGGGCGTGACGTCACGGGTATATATGACGCCACGGAGAAAGCTGTGACATCACGCTGGCAGGGCCGCGTGCAAATCGCGACATGTCGCGATAGTGCTGCGGTGTGACGCCCATCGGCGTCCCTCGGGATCGCTCCAGGGCTCATCCCGGAGCGCATCCAATGAGGTTACACAATTAACCCATCCCGTTAATTACCCGTTAATTCTCCGTTTAATTCCCCGCTCTTCGTTTCCTGTTTGTTTGTTTTCCTCGGCATGAATTTTTTATGGGGTTTCCATCGTGCCAAGCCAAAATCCCCCGGGAATTCCGGCTCTGGAGGGAGCTGGATCCAGGGGAAGGGGCCAAAATCAGCGAGGGTCACACGGGGGGGTTCCCCCAAAATTTGGGGGGCACAGCTGGGAGGGGCTGGAGGGGTTGTAGGATTCCATGGGGTTGTAGAATTCCCTACAATTGTAGGGTTCCCTGGGATTGAAGGATTCCCTGGGATTGTAGGGTTCCCTGGGTTGCAGGATTGCCTGGGATTTTAGGGTTCCCTACAATCGTAGGATTCCGTGGGATTGTAGGATTCCCTACAATTGTAGGATTCCCTTGGATTGTTGGATTCCCGGGGATTGTTGGATTCCCTGGGATTGAAGGATTCCCTGGGATTGTTGGATTCCCTAAAATTGTAGGGTTGGGAGGGCTCTGGGGGGGTTATGGCCTCGTCCCATGGCATGGGTGGGGCTGGGATGGGGACGGGGGGGACTTGGAGTCGTTCCATGGGGATCCAGAGGGGTTTGGTAGGGCTGGAATTTCACCCAAAGGTTTTGTGGATTGAAAATATGTCTGGAGGAGCTGGAGCTTCACCCAAGGGTTTTACGGATCTGGAAGATCTGGAGCAGCTCTGAACTTCCACCTTGTCCCATGGGATGGGTGGGGCTGGGATGGGGACAGGGGGGACTTGGAGTCGCCCCATGGGGATCAGGAGGGGTTTGGAAGGGCAGGAACTTGACCCAAGGGTTGTGTGGATCTGGAGGGCTCTGTGAACTTTTCCCGCTGGATTTGTGGATCTAGGGGGGATCCAGGGGGGCTCTGTGATTTTTTTTTCCCATTGGATTTATGGGTCTAGGGGGGCTCTGTGGAATTGATCCATTGGATTTGTGAATCAGGAGGGATTTCTGGGTTCTGTAGATTTAATCCATTTTCTGTGTGGATCAGAATGGAATCCGTAGGGAGGCTCTGTGAATTTTTCCCATTGAATTTATGGATCCAGGGGGGCTCTGTGCATTTTTCCCGCTGGATTTGTGAATCAAGAGGGATCCAGGGGGGCTCTGTGGATTTAATCCATTTTCTGTATGGATCAGAATGGAATCCAGGTGGGGGGCTCTGTGAATTTTTCCCATTGGATTTATGAATCAGGAGAGATCCAGGGGGGATTTTTCCCATTGGATTTATGGATCAAGGGGGGTTCTGTGGATCTTTCCCATTTGATTTATGGATCTGGGGGAGCTCTGTGGATTTTTCCCATTGGATTTATGGATCCAGGGAGTCTCTGTGGATCCAGGGGGGGCTCTGTGGATTTTTCCCATTGGATTTATGAATCAGGAGAGATCCAGGGGGGATTTTTTCCATTGGATTTATGGATCTGGAGGGACCTGAGGGGGCTCTGTGGATTTTTTCCCATTGGATGTGTGGATCTGGGGGGGGGCATTGAGGGCTTTTCCCATTGGATTAATGGACCTGGATGAATCCAGGGGTGGCTCTGTGGAATTGATCCATTGGATTTGTAGGTCCAGGGGGGGCTCTGTGGATTTAATCCATTTTCTGTATGGATCAGAATGGAATCTAGGGGGGCTCTGTGAATTTTTCCCATTGGATTTATGAATCAGGAGAGATCCAGGGGGGATTTTTCCCACTGGATTTATGGATCTGGAGGGGCCTGAAGCGGCTCTGTGGATTTTTTTCTCATTGGATTTATGGATTCGCGGGGGCTCTGTGAATTTTTCCCATTGGATTTGTGAATCAGGAGGGATCCAGGGGGGATTTTTCCCGTTGGATTTATGGATCTGGAGGGACCTGAGGGGGTTCTGTGGAATTTTCCCATTGAATTTAGGGATCCAGGGGGGCTCTGTAGATTTAATCCATTGGATTTATGGATCTGGGGGGGGGGGGCTCTATGGATTTTTCCTGATGAATTTATGGATTCAGGGGGCTCTGTGTATCCAGGGGGGGGCTCTGTGAATTTTTCCCATTCGGTTTATGGATCCAAGGGGGCTCTGTGGATGCAGGGGTGGGGGGGTTCTGTGAATTTTTCCCATTGGATTTATGGATCCAGGGGGGCTCTGTGGATCCAGGGGGGGCTCCATGAATTCCACCCTGTATTTATGACTCAGAACCGATCCTGCAGCCCCGCACAGCCTCGGGGAGGGGAGGCCGAGCCCCTCGCAGGCAGCAGCGAGCGCTCAGGTGCGGGCACGTCGGTGCCGAGGCGCAGCATCTCCCATTAATGAAGCACTTCATCACGGCTCCGTGCCGCGGGGGGAGCGCGGGGGGGCCCCCAATTCCCGGTGATAAATTCCCAGCGACGGCCCCGGCTCGCTGCCGGCAGCGGCAGCCGTGATTCTCCTTCATCTTGAATAATATTTGCGGAGGGCTTGTGAAATAACCCGGCGGTGCTGCGGCTGCCAAAGCAAAAACCCCCCCTCATTCCCGACCCCCCTCATTCCCGACCCCCCTCATTCCCGACCCCTCCCATTCCCGACCCCCCCTCATTCCCGACCCCCCCCATTCCCGACCCCCCCTCATTCCCGACCCCCCCTCATTCCCGACCCCCCCTCATTCCCGACCCCCTCATTCCCGACCCCCCTCATTCCCCCCCATTCCCGACCCCCCCCTCATTCCCGAACCCCCTCATTCCCACCCCCCCTCATTCCCGACCCCTCCCATTCCCGACCCCCCCCATTCCCGACCCCCCTCATTCCCGACCCCCCCTCATTCCCGACCCCCTCATTGGCGACCCCTTCCTTCCCAACCCCCCCCTCATTCCCGAGCCCCCTCATTCCCGAACCCCCTCATTCCCTAATCCCCTAATTCCCGATCCCCCTCATTCCCGACCCCCCCCCCATTCCCGACCCCCCCTCATTCCCGACACTCCCTGGCTCCCCCAGCCCCCCTGATCCATGAATTTTGTAGTCAAGGCCTATCCAGACCCCTTCACCCTCCCAGTTTGGGGTGAGGGTCCCCCCAGACCCTTGTGTGTCCCCTTGGATCCCTAAATTTCGGAGTGAAAGTCTGTCGAGACCCCCAGACCCTCCCCATAACTCCTGGATTTTGGGGTGAGGGGCCCCCCATACCTTTGGGTGCCCCCTTGAATCTCTGAATTTTGTAGTCAAGATCTACCCAGAACCCCAGACCTTCCCCATTTGGGGTGAGGGTCCCCCCAGACCCTTAGATTCCCCCTAGACCCCTAAATTTTATAGTGAAGGTCTACCCAGACCGTCCCCATAACTCCTGGATTTTGGGGTCAGGGTCCCCTCAAGCCCCTGGGTGCCTCCTTGGATCCCTGAATTTTGTAGTCAAGTTCTACCCAGACCCTCCCAGTTTGGGGTGAGGGTCCCTCCCAGACCCTCAAGGTGCCCCCTGGATCCCTGAATTTTGTGAAGGTCTATTCAGAAGTCTCCCCATAACTCCTGGATTTTGGGGTGAGGGTGCCCCCAGACCTTTGGGTGCCCCCCTGATCCCTAAATTTTGTAGTCAAGGTCTACCCAGACCCCTTCACCCTCCCAGTTTGGGGTGAGGGTCCCCCCAGACCCTTGTGTGTCCCCTTGGATCCCTAAATTTCGGAGTGAAAGTCTGTCGAGACCCCCAGACCCTCCCCATAACTCCTGGATTTTGGGGTGAGGGTCCCCCCATACCTTGGGGTACCCCCTTGAATCTCTGAATTTTGTAGTCAAGATCTACCCAGACCCCCGGCCCTTCCCCATTTGGGGTGAGGGTCCCCCCAGTCCCCCGGGTACCCCCTTGGATCCCTAAATTTTGTATTGAAGTTCTACCCAGAACTCTCCCCATAACTCCCGGATTTTGGGGTGAGGGTCCCCCCAGACCCTCGGGGTGCCACCCAGGCTCCTGGCACCTCCCTTGATCTCTGATTTTTTTGCTCATGGTCCCCCTTGTCCCACCCAGATCTACCTTGAGTCCTTTGGATTTTGGGGTGAGGGTCCCACCCAGATCCTTCCCAGACATCTGGGTTCCCCTGGACCCCGGAATTTTGGGATGAGGGTCCCACTTTGACCCTTAGAATCCCCCTAGACCCCTAAATTTTGTAGTGAAGTTCTACCCAGATCCTCCCCATATCTCCTGGATTTTGGGGTGAGAGTCCCCCCTGTCCCCCTCACATGGGTGGGCACATCGGGGGTCGCTCCCCAGCCCCCCCCAGACATCGGGACTGAGGCCAGAAGGATCGGTGGGAGCTGAATTTGGTGTCCAGCCTTCCTCTCCCTCCCCTCCCAGCCCTGTCCCCGGGGTCTCATGCTTTAAATAAGCTACAAAAACGTAAAATTTAATTTGGTGGGTGGATAGTTGATGATTTATGATCATGGTTTGTATTTTTGTATTTTTGTTTGGTTTTTTGGGGAGTAGTTCTGGGGTTAATTCCATGTTTGGGGTTGGTTATGGAGTGATGATGATGGTTGGTTATTGTTTTTGATATTAGGAAATATAGAGGAAGGTTAATGGAAAGTGTATTGATGACGAGTGATTTGGATAATGTGGTTTTTTTTGTTCAAATAATTTAATTATTTTAAATCAAATTAATGATTTGATTAAAAAATAATTTCATTATTCGAATAAAAAAATGTCAAGATTAAAAAAAAAAACCGCTTAAAATGAAATTTAAATATTAGTTCCTAGTAAATGATAAAATAATTAATATTTTGTCTGGCATGAATGGGTTCCAAGTGCATCAGTACCAAGTTTGCCACGGCTTTATCCGTCAAACCGTGACATTCTGGGTGTCCCCTCCTGTCCCCTAGGTGTCCCCGGGCTGTCCCCTCCCGTCCCTCCCGTCCTGCCCAGCCCGGCCCAGCCTCGCTCGGAGCTCGGCAGCGGCCGCAGCGATCCCAGCGTGGCCATGAAGGGTCCCCGGAGCGGGGGGATCTTCTCCCGCCACGTCAAACGGCACCCCGGGGTGAGTCAGCCTTCCTCCTCATCCTCCTCATCCTCCCCATCCTCCCCATCCTCCTCATCCTCCTCCCAGGGACCCCCTCATCATCGTCATCCTCCTCAGCCTTCCTACAGGGACCCCTTCATCATCCTCATCCCAGGGACCCCCTCATCATCATCATCCTCCTCATCCTCCTCCCAAGGACCCCCTCATCATCGTCATCCTCCTCCCAGGGAACCCCTCATCATTGTCATCCTCCTCAGCCTTCCTCCAGGGCCCCTCCTCATCCTCCTCATCCTCCTCATCCTCCCCTCAGGGACCCCCTCATCATCATCATCCTCCTCAGCCTTCCTCCAGGGACCCCCTCATGATCATCATCCTCCTCATCCTCCTCCCAAGGACCCCCTCATCATCGTCATCCTCCTCCCAGGGACCCCCTCATCCTCCTCAGCCTTCCTCGAGGGCCCCTCATCTTCCTCATCCTCCTCCTCTCAGGGACCCCCCCAGCCCCATTCCTGCTGCTCCGGGACCTTCCTCAGCCTCTTCTTCCTCCCCATTTTCCTCCTCCCAGGGAGCCCCCAGCCCTCTGGAACGCTCTGGGAGCTTCTGTTCCTTGTACTGGGATGGACTGGGACACGCTGGGAGCTTCTGGATCTTTTACTGGGATGGACTGGGATCTTCTGTTCCTTGTACTGGGATGGACTGGGATCTTCTGTTCCTTTTACTGGGATGGACTGGGAGCTTCTATTCCTTATACTGGGAGCTTCTATTCCTATTACTGGGAAGGACTGGGGCACTGTTCCTTTTACTGGGATGGACTGGGACACGCTGGGAGCTTCTGATCCTTTTACTGGGATGGACTCTATCCCCTCTCCATCCCCTCCCCGTGCCCCCCTCGCTCCTCGTCTCCATCCCTTCCCTCCTTCAGGGAAGAACCATAAACCGAGGTTTGCTCTGACTAGGGTCACTGGGAGCGCTGGGAATGCTGGAAATGGGGGGTTCAGCACTGAAACCTCTGCCCCTGCTCGATGCCCTCTATCCCCGCTCCATCCCCTCCTCTCCCTCCTCTCCTCGGCTCCATCCCCTCCCCTCCATCCCCTCCCCTCCATCCCCTCCATCCCTTCCATCCCCGCTCCATCCCCTCCTCTCCCTCCTCTCCATCCCCCCCATCCCCTCCTCTCCATCCCCTCCTCTCCCCGCTCTCCTCCTGTCCCCGGTGTCCCGCCCTCAATCGCGGCCGATCCGAGGAGGTTTTGACCTCCCCGAAATCAGCGCGGGGGGAGCGGAACGAGAGCGGAGCCAGCGCGGGGCCCCGGGGAGGAGCCGCGAAGGGCCGGGAACGGCGGCGCTGCCGCTGCAGCTGCGGCCTCGGACCGGGGAAAAGCCCCCGGAATGCTCCGTGCCTCAGTTTCCCCACGGGGATCACACCGGGAGGGGGAACGGCAGCTCCCGGTTTGGGGTTCCTCACTAAAGGATTTGGGGCTGAGCACCCCATTTCCAGTACTCCCAGTGCTCCCAGTCAGAGCAAACCCAGTTTATGGTTTTTCCCTGAAGCGTTTGGGGCTGAACACTCCATTTCCAGCATTCCCAGGGCTCCCAGTACCTCTGGTCAGAGTGAACTCCTATTTATGGTTCTTCCCCAAAGGATTTGGGGCTGAGAACCCAATTTCCATTCCCAGTGCTCCCAGTGACTCCGGTCAGGGCTGAACCCCAATTTATGGCTCCTTCCTAAAGGATTTGGGGCTGGGGACCCCATTCCCAGTGCTCCCAGTCAGAGCAAACCCAGTTTATGGTTCTTCCATAAAGGATTTGAGGCTGAACCCCCATTTCTAGCGTTCCCAGTGCTCCCAGTCAGAGCAAACCCCTAATTATGGTTCTTCCCTGAAGGATTTGGTCCTGGGGTCCCCATTTTGAGCATTTCCAGTGCTCCCAGTCAGAGCAAACCCCAGTTTATGGTTCTTCCCTGAAGGATTTGGGGCTGAACACCCCATTCCCAGTGCTCCCAGTGCTCCCAGTATGGCCCTGCTCAGGGCTGAGTCTCGGTTTGTGGCTCCTCCCTATAAGATTCGGTCTTGGGGACCCCATTCCCGGCATTCCCAGTGCTCCCAGTATGGCCCAGTTCCCGTCCAGCAGTGCCCAAACCAGGCTGGAATGCTGGATGCTGCTGGCACCATCCTTGGCACGACACCTGCACCGGCCACAGGGCACCCCTCACCCTCCTGGCACCATCCCTGGCACCATCCCTGACACAATGGCACCACCCCTGGCACCATCCCTGCACCACCCCTGGATTATCCCTGGCACCATCCTGGCACAATGGCACCACCCCTGGCACTATCCCTGCACCACCCCTGGATCACCCCTGGCACCATCCCTGGCCCCATCCCTGGCACCGGGAGTTGCCGCAGCTCCCGGAGCCGATCCGGGGCTCTCTCGCCATCTGCTGCCGCCGCCGTCTGGGTAATTAACGCCTGGCAGTAATTAGCGGCAGGACAATTAGAGGCTGCCAAGGCGCAGGTGCCAGCGGTGGAGCCCGAGCGGGGTGGATGCGGACAGACAGAGGGACGGCACCGCAAAAACTGACCCTGCTCAATTTGGGATCTTCTTTGCGCACCCCAAATCCCTCACGGGGACTGGCAGATGCACCCAGACAGCCCCCCACCCCGGATCCCCCCCAGCCCCAAATCCTTTAGGGAGGAGCCACAAACTGGGGCTCAGTCCTGACTGGGAGCACTGGGAATGCTCGAAATAGGGTGTTCAACCCCAAATCCTCAGGGAAGAACCATAAATAGGAGTTCCCTCTGACTAGGAGCACTGGGAACGCTGGAAATATGATCCCCAGCCCCAAATCCTCTGGGGACGAGCCACAAACCGAGGCTCAGCCCTGACTGGGAGCACTGGGAGCACTGGGAACGGGGGGTTCAGCCCCAAATCCTTTAGGGAGGAGCCACAAACCGAGGCTCAGCCCTGACTGGAGTAACTGGGAGCACTGGGAATGCTGGAAATGGGGTTCCCAGAACTAAATCCTTCAGGGAGGAACCATAAACTGGGGTTTGCTCTGACTGGGGGCACTGGGAGCACTGGGAATGCTGGAAATGGGGTGTTGAGCCCCAAATCCTTTAGGGAGGAGCCACAAACCAAGGTTTGCTGTGACTGGGAGCACTGGGAATGGGATCCCCAACCCCAAATCCTTCAGGGAGGAGCCACTCCTGACTGGAGTCCCTGGGAACACTGGGAATGGAGTGCTCAGCCCCAGATCCTTTAGGGAAGAACCCTAAAGTGGGGTTTGCTCTGACCAGGAGAACTGGGAGCACTGGGAATGGTGGGTTCAGCCCCAAATCCTTTAGGGAGGAGCCACAAACCGAGGCTCAGCCCTGACTGGAGTCACTGGGAGCACTGGGAATGCTGGAAATGGGGTCCCCAGGACAAAATCCTTCAGGGAGGAGCCATAAAGTGACATTCAACCCTGAGCAGAGTCACTGGGAGCGCTGGGAATGCTGGAAATAGTGTCCCCAAAACCAAATCCTTCAGGGAAAAACCATAAACTGGGGTTTGCTCTGACCAGGGGCACTGGGAGACTGGAAATGGGATCCCCAGCCCCAAGTCTTTCAGGGACGAGCCACAAACTGCGGCTCAGCCCTGACTGGGAGCACTGGGAATAGGGTGTTCAGCTCCAAATCCTTCAGGGAAGAACCATAAATAGGATTTCACTCTGACCAGGAGCACTGGGAATGCTGGAAATGGGGTCCCCAGTCCCAAATCCTTCAGGAAGGAGTCACAAACTGGAGTTTGCTCTGACTGGGAGCACTGAGAGCACTGGGAATGCTGGGAATGGGCTGCTCAGGACCAAATCCTTTAGGATTTTAGCCTCAAACCGAGGTTTGCTCTGACCAGGGGCACTGGGAATGCTGAAAATGGGACCCCCAGCCCGAAATCCTTCAGGAAGGACCCACAAACTGCAGCTTAGCCCTGACTGGGAGCACTGGGAGCACTGGGAATGGGGTGCTCAGCCCCAAATCCTCCACAAACCGCGGCTCAGCCCTGACTGGGAGCATTGGGATTCACTGAGATTCACTGGGATCACCAGGAATTCCTCCCCCATCTCCTCAGCAGCCCAGCCCCAGGCAGCCCGAGGCTGAGGGAGCCAATTTCTCATTCCGAGCCCAATTCCTCTCCACACGAGGCGATTTTTCCTCTCGCCGCTTCCATTCCGTCACTCGGGCTGACAGCTCCAGCTGGAGCTCGGCACTCCTGGGCCACCTCTCCCCTGTAAATCTCGCGGGTGTCAGCTCTGCCTTCGCTCTGCCTGATAAATATTCATTTCATTGGGGCATTTTTCAATTCTCTTTCTCTCTTTTTTTTTTTTTTCTCTTTTTTTTTTTTTAATTTTTTTCTCCTTTTTTTGCAGCTCGTTCCTCTCATTGGCTTCATCAGCGTGGGGCTGGGCAGTGCGGTGCTGTACCTGGCGAGGTTGGCATTGTACAGCCCTGATGTCAGGTATGCGTTGGCACAGCTGGGCACCCCTGAGCACACCTGGGGGTCACCTGGGGTACATCTGGGCACACCTGGGCATCCCCGGGCACACTTGGGGGTCACCCCACACTGCCAGAGTGGGGGCCAGAGGTGCCCAGAATGAACCTGGTGAGGCTGGCACTGTACAGCCCCAATGTCAGGTGTGGCTGGGCACACCTGGGGGTCACCTGGGCACCCCTGAGCACACCTGGGGTACGTCTGGGCACACCTGGGCATCCCTGGACACACCTGGGGGTCACCCCACGCTCCCAGAGTGGGGGTCAGAGGTGCCCAGTGTGGCTAGCACTGCACAGCCCAAATGTCAGGTATGGCTGGGCACACCTGGGGCACACCTGGGGGTCACCCCACACTCCCAGAGTGAGGAAATGTGGGGCCAGAGGTGCCCAGGGGGAGCATGGTGAGGTTGGCATTATACAGCCCTGATGTCAGGTATGGATTGGCATAGCTGGGACACACCTGGGCACACCTGGGGTACATCTGGGCACACCTGGGGGTCACCCCACACTCCCAGAGTGAGGAAATGTGGGGCCAGAGGTGCCCAGGATGAACCTGGTGAGGCTGGCACTGTACAGCCCCAATGTCAGGTACAGCTTGGCACACCTGGGGCACATCTGGGGCACACCTGGGGGTCACCAGAGCGAGGAAATGTGGAGCCAGAGGTGCCCAGTGTGCACAGCCCAAATGTCAGGTACACCTTGAGGTGCCCTGGGCACACCTGGGGGTCACCTGGGCACACCTGGGGGTCACCCCACACTCCCAGAGTGGGGAAATGTGGGGCCAGAGGTGCCCAGTGTGTACAGCCCAGATGGCAGGTACAGCTTGGCAAACCTGGGGCACCCCTGGGGCTCACCCCATACCCCCAGAGTGGGGAAATGTGGGGCCAGATGTGCCCAGGATGAACCTGGTGAGGTTGGCACTGTACAGCCAGGATGTCAGGCACACCTTGGCACCCTTGGGGCACACCTGGGCACACCTGGGGGTCACCCCACACTCCCAGAGTGGGGAAATGTGGGGCCAGAGGTGCCCAGTGTGTACAGCCCCAATGCCAGGTACAGCTTGAGGTGCCCTGGGCACCCCTGGGGCTCACCCCACACCCCCAGAGCGCATCGTGGGGCTCAGCCCATGGCCAGACCCAGCTCCAGGGTGGGAAATCCACACACAAACACAAAAAAAATCTTCCCACATGGAAAATTCTGCTCTTGGCAGCACCAGCAGAACAGGAAGGGGATGGAGAAATGGAAAAAAGGGGTGGGGATGGAAAAAAGGGGGGGGGAGAAGGACGGAAAAGGGGGGACAACAGGAGCTGCTGTCCCCAGGGACCCCTCCCACGGCCCTGCCGGCCTCCCCCAGCCCCTCGGGGACAGCACAGCACGGGACCAGTTTGGCTCCAAGGAGAACTGGGACGGGACTGGTGGGGCTGGGGGCGCTTTTGGGGGGACCCATGGGGTGGGGAGGGGTCTGTCCCCCCAATTCTTGCAGGTGTTGATGTCCCCCCCCTGTCACCCCCTCGCAGCTGGGACAGGAAGAACAATCCAGAACCCTGGAACAAGCTGAGCCCCACAGACCAGTACAAAGTGAGCACTGGGTGAACTGGGAGGGTTGGGGGGAGGAATTTTTGGGGCATTTTTAGGGTAAAACACTGAGTTTTCCTCATGTTTGTGCTGGAATTTGGGGAGGGGGCACTGGGTGACACCAAGGCCAGGCTGCAGTGACACTGAGGGGACACTTCAGGGTTTTCCAGAGGCAATTTGGGGGGGATTCAGCCACTTTTAGGGTAAAACTGCATTTTCTTCAGGGAAGGGAAAGGGGGAACAGCGCTGGAGTAGAACCCCCCAAATATTTGTGCTTAAATTTGGGGAGGGGGCACTGGATAACCCTTGGGGGACTGCAGTGACACTATGGGGACACTTTAGGGTTTCCCAGGTGGCAATGTGGGGGAAGGAGCCACTTTTAGGGTAAAATATTCAGGAAAGGGGGATCAGTCCTGAAGCAGAGACCCCCAAAAGTTTGTGCTTGAATTTGGGGAGGGGGCACTGTGGCCACCAAGGCTGCTGTGACAGCGTGGGGACACTTTAGGGTTTCCCAGATGCAATTTTGAGGGGGATTCAGCCACTTTTAGGGCACATTTAGGGCAAAATATTTAGGAAAGGGAAAGGGGGATCAGTCCTGGAGCAGAGACCCCAAAATGTTTGTGCTCAGATTTGGGGAGGGGGCACCAAGACCACCAAGGCCCCAAGGCTGCAGTGATGCTGGGGGGACTCTTTAGGGTTTCCCAGAGGCAATTTTGGGGTAAGGGAGCAACTTTTAGGGCACTTTTAGGGTAAAACACCGAGTTTTCTTTAAGAAAGGGAAAGGGGGATCATCCCTGGAGCAGAGACCCCCCCAAATACTCAAATTTGGGGAGGGGGCACTGAGTGACACCAAGGCTGCAGTGACACTGGGGGGGACACTTTAGGGTTTCCCAGAGGCAACTGGGGTAAGGGAGCAATTTTTAGGGCACTTTTAGGGTAAAACATCGAGTTTTCTTCAGGAAATCCTACTGAAAGGGGGATCAGCCCTGGAGCAGAGACCCCCCCCCCAAATACTCAAATTTGGGGAGGGGGAACTGAGTGACACCTGTACAGGCTGCAGTGACACTGGGGGGACACTTTAGGGTTTCCCAGGAGGTTGGCAGTGTGTGGGGTGAGGGGGATTCAGCCACTTTTAGGGCACTTTTAGGGTAAAACATGGAGTTTTCCTCATGTTTGTGCTCGAATTTGGGGAGGGGGCACCAAGGCCACCAAGGCCAGGCTGCAGTGACACTGAGGGGGCTGCAGTGACTCTGGGGGGGGGTCTGTGTGACATTGGGGTGCTGCAGTGACCCTCCCTGACCCCCCTCCCTCCCTCTCTCCCGCAGTTTCTGGCAGTTTCCACCGACTACAAGAACCTCAAGAAGGAGCGGCCGAGCTTCTGAGGCAGCGCTGGGCCGCAGGAGGAGCCCCCCAAATCCTCCCCAAAGCCTCCCCAAAGACCCCCCAAGCTCCCAAAGCCCCTCAGAGCCCCCCAAAGCTCCCTCAGCCCCCCCCAAACCCCGTGGTCCTGTCCCCCACCCCCAATAAAGCCCAGCCCTGGGGGTGCCCCCTCGCCCTCAGCTCCTGCGCTGAACTGAGCACGGGGATGAATTGTGGGGTGGGGGCAGCAAAGGGGGTCCTTTGGGGTCTCCCGAATCCTGGGAGCAGCAGACTTGATCCTTTAGGGTTTCCCAGAGTTTGGGGGCAGCAAACTGGATCTTTTATGGGTTCGTAGGACCTGAGAGAGGATAGCACTGGGTCCTTTGCGTTTTCCCAGAATCCAGGAGCAGCAAACTGGATCCTTTGGGGTTTCCCAAAGCGGGGGCAGTAAACGGAATCCTTTTTGGTTTCTCAGAGCCCAGGGGCACCAAACTGGGTCCTTCAGGGTTTCCCAAAACTTGGGGGGACAGCACTGGATCCTTTATGGAAGTTAGGGGCAGCAGACTTGATTTTTTTTATGGTTTTCCAGAGCCTGGGGTGGATGGCGGGGGGGACATCACTGGATCCCTTATGGTTTCCCAGAGTTTGGGGGCAGCAAATTGGATCCTTTGGGGTTTCTCAGAGCCTGGGAAGGGACAGCAAACTGGATTCTTTAGGGTTTCCCACAACCTGGAAGGGAGCAGCAAATTGGATCCTTCATGGTTTGCCAGACTTTGGGGGCAGCAAACTGAATCCTTTAGGGTTTCCCCGACCTTAGGGACAGCACTGGATCCTTTGGGGTTCCCCAAAGCCTGAGAGCAGCAAACTGCATCATTTAGGGTTTCCCAAAATCTTGAAGCGGGGACAGCACTGGATCTTTTAGGGTTTCCCAGAACCTGGGGGGACAGAACTGGTTCCTTTATGGTTTCCCAGAGTCTGGGGGCAGCAAACTGGATCCTTTAGGGTTTCCCAGTTCCTAGGAGCAGCAAATTGAATCTTTTATGGTTTCCCAGGACTGAGAGGGGATAGCACTTGCTCCTTTGGGGTTTCCCAGAACCTGGGAGCAGCAAACTGGATCCTTTGAGGTTTTCCAGAGCTTGGGGTCAGCAAATTGGATCATTTAGGGTTTTCCAGAGGGGGGAAGCAGAAAACGGGATCCTTCATGGAATCACGGAGCCTGGGGGAGCCTGGGAGCAGCAAATTGGATCCTTTATGGTTTCCCAGAACTTGGGGACAGCTTTGGATCCTTCGGGGTTTCCCAAAAGGGAAGCAAACTGGATCCTTTATGATTTTCCAGAACCTGGGGTGGGAAGGGACAGCAAACTGGATCCTTTAGGGTCTCCCAGTTCCTAGGAGCAGCAAACTGAATCTTTTATGGTTTCCCAGAACTTGGAGGCAGCAAACTGGATCTTTTATGTTTTCCCAGAGCCTTGGGGGGACATCTCCGGATGTTTTCTGTTTTCCCAGAGCCTGAGCACGGGGGTGTTTGTGTGACCCCCCCGGGGGACGCTCACAGCCCTGGCAGCAGCACAAACCCCGCAAACCCCCCGAGCCCCCGGGGCCGGTTCCGCTCCCACGGCCCGGGGTCCCCTCGCGGCCCCTCTGGGGAGGGAAAGGGATGGGAGGGGAGGGGGCTCAGAGAGACACGGGGGGACGGGCGGGACCCCCGGGGGGGCGTGACAGGGACAGACACGGGATGGAGACGGGACACGGGACAGAGCCGGGGACACGGGACAGACACGGGACGGAGACGGGACACGGGACAGAGCCGGGATGGAGACGGGACACGGGACAGAGCCGGGATGGAGACGGGACAGAGCCGGCACACGGGACAGAGCCGGGACAGAGCCGGGACACGGGACAGACACGGGATGGAGACGGGACACGGGACAGACACGGGATGGAGACGGGACACGGGACAGAGCCGGGACACGGGACAGACACGGGACAGAGCCGGGGACACGGGACAGACACGGGGCAGAGCCGGGATAGAGCCGGGACACGGGACAGAGCCGGGACAGAGCCGGGACACGGGACAGACACGGGACAGAGCCGGGACACGGGACAGAGCCCGGGACATGAGACAGACACGGGACAGAGCCGGGACAGAGGACATAGCCCGGGACAGAGCCCAGACAGAACCGGGACAGGGGACAGAGCCCGGCTGGACACGAGGAAAAGGGGGGGCAGGGTCCCCAGGCTGTCCCCCCATTGTACCCCAAATGTCCCAGGGCTCAGCATCACCCCCTGCCCTCAGGGTGGGGAAACTGAGGCACCAGAGCCTCGCTGAGGGGTTCTATGGACCCCTCCCCAACAACCTCCTGCCCTCAGAGCCCACGGGGGCAGCACCAGCATGGGGAAACTGAGGCACGAGAGCCTGAGGGACCCCTCCCCAACATCCAGCACAGCCCAAACACCTCCAAATCTCCGCCCCCACTTTTATTAGCAACCCCTCCCCATAGAAAAGTGCAAGGTGAGGCTGCAGCAAGCAGCGCCCCCCACCCAAATGCAGGATTTGGGGGGGTCTCTGTACCATAACACTGAGAGTGGGATGGGTGCCCAAGGACATGGCACACAAAGGTGACAACGGGGCACAAGAGGACAGGCAGGGGTGGCTCTGAGGGTCTCAGTGCCCCCAACCTGGCAGCAGGGCTGTGCCCCCTCAGTGGTCGCTGAGGGCGGGCATGGGGGTCTGAACAGGACCCCGGTGGCTCCTGGCACTTGGGGGACCCCTCCCCAATATCCAGCACAGCTCCAAATCTCTGCCCCCACTTTTATTAGCGACCCCTCCCCATAGAAAAGTGCAAGGTGAGGCTGCAGCAAGCCCAGGAAGGTTCTAGGGGGTCTCTGTACCCCAATACTGAGAGCAGGATGTGCGCACAAAGACGCAGCACCCAAGGGTGACAAGAGGAGGAAAAGGACAGGCAGGGGTGGCTCTGAGGGTCTCGGTGCCCCCTCCACAGCGCCCCCAGGCTGGCAGCAGGGCTGTGCCCCCTCAGTGGTCGCTGAAGCCGGGCATGGGGAAGGCACGGGCGAAGGTCTCCACGCGCTGGCGCAGCTCCTGCAGGCGCTGCTGCGTCCCCGCGTCCTGGAGCAGGAAATTCCTGAAATCCTGGAGCTTACCTGGCGTGGGGAGGGCACAGGTGAGCACCAGGGCAGATCCAGACATGCCACAGGTACCCACAGCACGGCTGGCATCGGGGTGGGGTGAGGGGTTGGGGGGGAAATGGGAGAAATGGGGAAAATTGGGGGGCAATGGGGGGAAAGAAATGGAAGGAAATGGGGGGATATAAATGGGAGGAAAGGAATGGGGGGAAAATGGAGGGGAAATGGAGGGGAAATAGGGGAAAAATGAGGAAAAATTGGGGGGAAATGGGGGGAAGCAAATGGGGGCAAAAAATGGGGGGAAAGAAATAGCAGGAAATGGGGGGAAACAAATGGGGGAAACAAATGGGGGAAATAAATGGGGGGGAAATGGAGAGAAATGGGGTGGAAATGGGGAAAAATTAGGGGAAATGGGAGGAAATAAATGGGGGAAATGGGGGGAAATAAGTGGGGGAAGAAATAGGGAAAATAAATGGGGGAAATAAATGGGGGGAAATTGGGGGGAAATGGGGAGGAATAGGAAGGAATGGGGATAAATGGGGAAAATTGGGAGAAATGGGGGGGAAATTGGGGGAAAACTGAGGGGAAATGGGGGGTAATTGGGTGAATGGGGGAAATGGAGGGAAACTGGGGGGAAATGGCTCACTGGTTTTGCTCTTGACGTCCAAGGCCAGGGCGATGCCCTCATCAATGAACTCCACGACCTTCTGGAAATCCTCCTCACGGAACTGGCGGGAGGTCAGGGCAGGGGCACCTGGGGACAGAGCCCATCAGGGACAGCAGCACTGTGGGGACACCAGCCCCACAAGGGGCTCCCTCAGTCCCAGACCCCCATGGAGGTCCCTCAGTCACAGATCCTCATGGAGGTCACTGAATCCCAGACCCCCAAGAATCTCCCTCATTCCCAGCCCCACAAGGGGCTCATGGGGCCCCAGCCCCACAAGAAGCTCAGAGAGTCCCAGACCCCCAAGAAGCTCCCTGACCCAAAACCCCTCACTGGGGCTCCCCAGATTTGGGGACCAAGATGTCCCCAGATTCTCCCCCTGAGTCCCTGCCCCCTTTTCCACCAAACCCACCCCCAAATTCCCACTCAGAACCAGCAGGGCTGCTATGGGGTGATGCCCCCCATGCCCCTGGTCAGGCCGTGCCCCTCACCCAGGCGCAGCCCCCCGGGGGTCAGGGCACTCCTGTCCCCTGGGCACGTGTTCTTGTTGGCCGTGATGGACACGAGCTCCAGCACCCGCTCTGCCCGCGCCCCGTCCATGCCCTTGGGCCGCAGGTCCACCAGCACCAGGTGGTTGTCGGTGCCCCCTGGGGAGGGAAGAGAGGGGTGAGGGGTCCCTGAGCGCCCCCAGACCCCTCTGCAGGGCCTGGTGTGCGCTGGTGGTTCTGGCTCAGCCTCACTTCCCTGCCCCCCAGTCCTCCTGCTGTGCTGAGATTGGGCAGAGCCACTCGGCCCCACCATGGCTCAGCCTTGTCCCCCACCATGGCTCAGCCTTGTCCCCAACCATGCTCAGTCTTGTCCCCAACCATGGCTCAGCCTTGTCCCCAATCATGGCTCAGCCTTGTCCCCCACCATGGCTCAGCCTTGTCCCCCACCATGGCTCAGTCTTGTCCCCAACCATGGCTCAGTCTTGTCCCCAATCATGGCTCAGTCTTGTCCCCAATCATGGCTCAGCCTTGTCCCCAACCATGGCTCAGCCTTGTCCCCCACCATGGCTCAGCCTTGTCCCCAACCATGGGTCACCCCTCCCTGACCCCAAAAACAGCAGGACTGGAGCTCCAGGGTGTCCCTTGTCCCCAAAACTGTGGGGTCAGAGCATCACCTGACACCAGGGTATACCTTGTCCCCACCATGGCTCATCCCTCCTTGTCCCCAAAACCAGCAGGACAGAGCCTCACCTGACACCAGGATGTACCTTGACCCCAAAACTGACACCAGGGTGTCCCTTGTCCCCACCACAGCTCACCTCTACTTGTCCCCAAAACCAGCAGGACTGGAGCACTAGGACTGGAGCACCTTGTCCCCAAAACTGACACCAACGTGTCCCCTGTCCCCAAAACTGTGGGGTGAGAGCATCACCTGACACCTGGGTGTATCTCATCCCCACTATGGCTCCTCCCTCTTTGACCCCAAAACCAGCAGGACTGGAGCACCAGGGTGTACCTGGTACCCAAAACTGTGGGGTCAGAGCCTCACCTGACACCAGGGTGTACCAGCAGGACAGACAGACAGACAGATTTACCTGACACCAGGGTGTACCTGGGACAGACAGACAGACAGACTCACCTGACACCAGGGTGTAGCCCCTCTGCAGCAGTGCCTGTGCCATGGCCTTGGCGTTCCTCAGCACCTGCTGGCAGTACTGCCTGAAGGCCGGGGAGCTGGCCTGGGGACAGGGACACCGTCACCATGGGGACACCCCATAGACACCCCAACACCCCACAGCACAGGGGGACAGGGACACCATCACCGTGGGGACACCCCATAGACACCCCAACACCCCACAGCACAGGGGGACAGGGACACCATCACCGTGGGGACACCCCATAGACACCCCAAAACCCCACAGTACAGGGGGACAGGGACACCGTCACCATGGGGACACCCCATAGACACCCCAACGCCCCATAGCACAGGGGGACAGGGACACCGTCACCATGGGGGGACCTCAAAACCCCAACAGAACAGGGGACACCATTGGCGTGGGGACACCCCAATAGGACAGGGGACACCCCTACAGGATAGGGGGGACACCCCAACACCCCATAGGACAGGAGACACCCCATCAGCATGGGGACACCCAATAGCACAGGGGGACACAGGGGGCACACCCCATAGCACAGGGGACACCCCATAGCACTGGGGACACCCCATAGACACCCCAACACCCCATAAGTACAGGGGGGACACCCCAACACCCCACAGCACATGCGGGACCACCCCACAGCACAGGTGACACCCCATAGCACAGGGGACACCCCAACACCCCAGGGGACACCCCATATCACAGGGGGACACCCCATAGCACAGGGGACACCCCAACACCCCAGGGGGGACACCCCATAGTACAAGGGGGACATAGGGGACACCCCACAGCACGGGGGGGACACAGGACACCCCATAGCACAAGGGGGACACCCCAATACTCCATAGCACAGGGGGGACACCCCATCAGGACAGGGGGACACCCCAACACCCCATCGTGGGGGGGGACACCCCATCAGCCTAGGGACACCCCAACAGGACAGGGACACCCCATAGAACAGGGGACACCCCACAGCACAGGGGGGACACCCCATCAGGGCAGGGGGACACCCCATAGCACAGGGGACACAGGGGGGACACTCCATCACCACAGGGGGTTCAGCCCATAGCACAGGGGGACACCCCAACACCCCAC
Source organism: Ammospiza caudacuta (assembly GCF_027887145.1). NCBI lineage: Eukaryota > Metazoa > Chordata > Aves > Passeriformes > Passerellidae > Ammospiza > Ammospiza caudacuta. The sequence goes on from NC_080623.1 coordinate 3,099,296, forward strand.
AGAAGAGGGGGGACACCCCATAAGTACAGGGGACACCCCAACAGGACAGGGGGGGCACAGGACAGCCTACAGCAGAGGGGGGACACCCCAACAGCCCACCCCACGGCACAGAGGCACACAGGACACCCCCTCCCCAGCCCAGACCTGTTTGAGGGCCACGGCCACGGCAGCGATGGCGTGGTTGTGGGGTCCCCCCTGCAGCGAGGGGAACACGGAGAAGTTGATCCTGTCCTCCAGGTCGTAGAGCGTCTCCTTGCCCGTCTTCTTATCCACAGAGCGCACGCCCTTGCGGTAGAAGATCAGCCCTGACCTGGTGGCAAGGGGACACTGTCACCTCTGCTGCCCGGGGGGACGTTCAAGGGGCTCCTTCATTCCCAGACCACCAAGGGGCTCACAGCATCCCAAACCCCCATGGGGGTCCCTCAGTCCCAGCCCCCCAAAGGGGGTCCTTGGGTCCCAGCCCCTCCCTGGGGCTCTTTCATTCCCAGCCCCCCAAAGAGCTCACAGGGTCTCAGCCCCACAAGGGGGTCCCTGGGTCCCAGCCCCCCAAAAGGCTCCCTCATTCCCCACCCCCAAGGGGCTCCTTCAGTCCCAGTCCCATAAGGGGGTCCCTCATTCCCAGACCCTAAAGAGCTCACAGGCTCCCAGCCCCCCAAGAAGCTCCTTCATTCCCCACCCCCAAGGGGGATCCCACATTCCCAGCCCCCCAAGGGACTCCCTGAGCCCCAGCCCCCCAAAGGGGTTCCTTCATTCCCAGCCCCACAAGGAGCTCACAGGGTTACAGATCCCCAATGAGTTCCTTCAGTCTCAGCCCCACAAGGAGCTCATGGGGTCCCAGCCCCACAAAGGGCTCCCTGAGCCCCAGACCCCCATGGTGGTCCCTGAATCCCAGCCCTCCAAGGGGGCCCCTCATTCTCCACCCCCAAAAGGGCTCACAGGATCCCAGCCTGGGGCTCTTTGGGGTCCCAGCCCCCCAAGAAGGTCCCTCATTCCCAGCCCCTCACTGGGGCTCCCTCATTCCCCACTCCCCAAAGAGGGTCCCTCATTCCCAGCCCCACAAGGGGGTCCCTCATTCCCAGCCCCACAAGAGGCTCACAGGGTCCCAGCCTGAGGCACTTTGGGGTCCCCTTGGGGTGCACCTGGGGCTCCCTGGGGTCCCAGATCCCCAAGGGGCTCCCTCAGTCCCAACCCTCAAGAAGCTCCTGGGGTCCCAGCCCCCAAAGGGCTCACAGGCTCCCAGACCCACCAAAAGCTCCCAGAGTCCCAGCCCCCCAAGAAGGTCCTTCAGTCCCAGTCCCCCAAGAAGCTCCCAGAGTCTCAACCCCCCAAAGGGCTCCCTCATTCCCCACTCCCCAAGGGGGTCCCTCATTCCCAGCCCCACAAGGGGCTCACAGGGTCCCAGCCTCCCAAGGGGGTCCTTCAGTCCCAGCCCCACAAGGGGGTCACAGGGTCCCAGCCTGGAGCACCTTGGGGTCCCCTTGGGGTGCACCTGGAGCTCCCTGGGGCTCCCTGGGGTCTCAGCCCCCCAAGGAGCTCCCTGAATCCCCCAATCTCAGCTCCCCAAGGGGCTCCTTCAGTCCCAGTCCCCCAGGGGCTCACAGGTCCCAGACCCCCAAGGATCTCCCTCATTCCCAGTCCCTCAAATGGCTCCTTCAGTCCCAGCCCCACAAGGAGCTCACAGGGTCCCACCCTGGGGCACCTTGGGATCCCCTTGGGGTGCACCTGGGGCTCCCTGGGTCCCAGCCCCACAAGAAGCTCCTTCAGTCCCAACCTCCCAAGGGGGTCCCTGAATCCCTCATTCCCAGCTCCCCAAGGGGCTCGCAGCCCCACAAGAGGGTCCCTCATTCCCAGCCCCCCAAACGGCTCCTTCAGTCCCAGCCCCCCAAGAAGCTCCTCAATTCCCATGGTGGTCCCTCATTCCCAGCCCCAAAGGGGCTCCCTGAATCCCTCATTCCCAGCCCCCCGAGGATCTCCCTGATTCCCAGCCCCCCGAGGGGCTCTCAGGGTCCCACCCCCTCCCATGGGGGTCCCGGGGGTCCCACCTGGCCCCCCTCAGTGTCTTGTGCGTGGTGCTGGTGACGACGTCGGCGTGCTCGAAGGGGGACGGGATCACCTTGGCGGCCACCAGCCCGCTGATGTGGGCCATGTCTGCCAGCAGGTAGGCCTTGACCTCGTCACACACCTGGGGGAGACACCCACGGGGGTCACCTGCTGTCCCCAGAGACCCCCAGGACCCCCCAGGACCCCTCCTCACCCTCCTGATGCAGGTGTAGTCGATGAGGTGGGACACCCACGTGGGGACACCCAATGGGGTCACCTGCTGTCCCCAGAGCCCCCTAGGACACCCCCATGTACCCTCCTGATGACCTACCTGTCACCCACCAGAGTCACCTGCTGTTCCCAGAGCCCCTCAGGACCCCCCAGAGCCCCCCAGGATCCCCTGTACCCTCCTGATGTGGGTGTAGTCAATGAGGCAGGGGACATCCACCAGGGACACCCACCTGGGGCACCCACCTGGGGACAGCTCCTGTCCCCAGAGCCCTCCTGAGCCCCCCAGGACCCCCAGAGCCCCCCTTATCCTCCTGATGCGGGTGTAGTCGATGAGGTGGGGGACCTACCTGGGGACACCCACCGGGGTCACCTGCTGTCCCCAGAACCTCCCAAAGCGCTCCTGAGCCCCCCAGAGGCCCCCACGACCCCCTGAGCCCCCCACGACCCCTCCTCACCCTCCTGATGCGGGTGCAGTTGATGAGGCAGGAGACACCCACCAGGGACACCCACTGGGGACACTCACCTGGGACACCCACCAGGGTCACCTGCTGTCCCCAAAGCCCCCCTGAGCCCCCCAGGACCCTCCTGAGCCCCCCAGAGCCCCCAGGACCCCTCCTCACCCTCCTGATGCGGGCGTAGTCGATGAGGCGCGCGTAGGCGCTGGTGCCCGCGATGATCAGGCGGGGACGGAACAGACGCGCCGTCACCTCCAGCTGGGCATAGTCAATGAGGCCTGTGGCGGGCTGGGACGGACAGACGGACAGGTCAGACAGTCCAGGGAGGGACAGACGGACAGACAGACAGACTGAGTGGTCAGTGAGCCCAGGGACAGATAGACAGATGGGTCAGTCCAGGGACAGCTGCGCGGTCACCTCTAGCTGGGTGTAGTCAATGAGGCCTGTGGTGGGCTGGGACGGACAGACGGACGGACAGACAGGTCAGACAGACGAGGGAGGGACAGACAGGTCAGAGAGACCACGGATGGACAGGTCAGTCAGTCCAAGGACAGATAGACAGACAGGTCAGACAGACAGGTCAGTCAGCCCAGGGAGGGACAGACGGGTCAGACAGACCAGGGAGGGACAGACGGGTCAGTCAGAGCCCAAGGACAGACAGACACATTGGTCAGTCAGTTCTGGGATACACAGACAGACAGACAGGTCAGTCAGCCCATGGACAGACAGACAGGTCAGTCAGCCCATGGACAGACAGACACACACATTGGTCAGTCAAGGAACAGGCAAACAGGTCAGTCAGTGAAGGGATGGACAGACAGACAGATTGGTCAGTCCAAGGACAGACAGAGAGGTCAGTCAGTCCAGGGACAGACAGACAGGTCAATCAGCCCAGGGAGAGACAGACAGACAGGTCACCCTGGTGACACCCCGGGCTCCCCCCAGACCCCCACTTTGTCCCCAGCTCACATCCAGCTTGTAGGGCATGGACTCGAAGAAGATGGAGGTGGCCGAGATCCGCTTGGCGTCCGTCATGTAACCGTGGGTGAGGCTGGGGATGAAATGGGGGAAAAAATGGGGATAAAATAATGGGATATTCAGGGGAGTTGGGAAGAAAGGTCAGGCCTGGGAAAATAATAGGGTAGCCCCTGGGAAGATGCTCCCCCAAATCCCAATCCTCAACCCCCCCAATCCCCCATCCCCCACATACTGGCCCCACATCCCAATTCCCCAGTTCTCCAATCCCCAACTCCCAATCCCCTCAATCCCCACGCACTGAGCCCCATCGGGCAGGTCCAATTCCCCAAGTACTGGCCCTACATCCCAATTTCCCATTCCCCCAATCCCCATTCCCCCAATTCCCAATCCCCCCAGTCCCCACATACTGAGCCCCATCGGGCAGGTTCAATTTCCCAATTCTCCAATTCCCAATCCCCAATCCTCAATCCCCAATTCCCCCAGTCCCCATTCCCCCAACTCCCAATCCCCAATCTCCAATCCTCAATCCTTAATCCCCCAATTCCCAATTCCCCAGTTCCCAATCCCCCAATTCCCCATGTACTGTCCCTACATCCCATTTCCCCAGTTCCCAATTCCCAATTTCCCAGTTCCTCAATTCCCAATCCCCAAGTCCCAACATCCCAATTCCCAATCCCCCATTCCCCAACTCCCAATCCCCCCCAATCCCCATGTACTGGCCCTACATCGCAATTCTCCAATCCCAAACTCCCCAGTCCCCAAATCCTCATGTACTGGCCCTACATCCCAAACTCCCAATCCCCAAATCCCCAATCCCCAACCCCAAAACCCCCCAAACCCCCCCTTACTGTCCCCTGTCAGGCAGGTCCAGCCCCATCAGGTGCTCGTGGGGCTGCAGCAGGGCCGTGTAGGCCGCCAGGTTGGGCAGGTCCAATTCCCCAATTCCCAATCCCCAAATCCCAAACCCCAATCCCCAAATCCCCATGTACTGGTCCTATATCCCAAATCCCCAAATCTCCAGCCCCAAATCCCCCCTTACTGTCCCCCGTCGGGCAGGTCCAGCCCCATCAGGCGCTCGAGGGGCTGCAGCAGGGCCGTGTAGGCCGCCAGGTTGGGCAGGTCCAATTCCCCAATTCCCAATCCCCAAATCCCCATGTACTGGTCCTATATCCCAAATCCCCAAATCTCCAGCCCCAAATCCCCCCTTACTGTCCCCCGTCGGGCAGGTCCAGCCCCATCAGGCGCTCATGGGGCTGCAGCAGGGCCGTGTAGGCCGCCAGGTTGGCCGGGGAGCCCGAGTAGGGCTGGACATTGACACCCCAGCGTGCAGGGTCCAGGCCAAACGCCTCCAGAGCCCTCTGCTCGCACAGCAGCTCGATCTGGTCCACCACCTCGGCACCCCCGTAGTACCTGGGGACAGCACAGGGTCACCATTGCCACCCTGACCCCATGGGAGTGATCTGATCCATGGGACCACCTTGGCACCACCGTAGTGCCTGGGGACAGGACAGGGTCACCAGGGCCACCCTGACCCCATGGGAGTGACCTGATCCACCACCTCGGCAACCCCATAGTACCTGGGGACACCAGGGGGTCACCAGGGCGTCCCCAGTGCCATTCTGACCCTATAGGACTGATCTGATCCACCACCTTGGCAACCCCATAGTACCTGGGGTCACCTGGGGGTCCCCAGTGCCAGCCTCACCCCATAGGAGCTACCTGATCCATCACCCTGGCACCCCCATAGTGCCTGGGGACAGCACAGGGACACCAGGGGTCACCAGTGCCATCCTGATTCCATAGGAGTGACCTGATCCATGGGACCACCTTGGCACCCCCACAGTACCTGGGGACACCAGGGGGTCACCAGGGAGTCCCCAGTGCCATTCTGACCCTATAGGACTGATCTGATCCACCACCTTGGCAACCCCATAGTACCTGGGGACACCAGGGGGTCACCAAGGAGTCCCCAGTGCCATTCTGACCCTATAGGAGGGATCTGAACCATCACCTCAGCACCCCCATAGTAGCTGGGGACAGGATGGGGTCACTGTGATATTTTCTGAAAAATCCTCTTTGCCCAGGATTTTCTCCTGGGAAGCTGAGAAGCCTCAGAGAGGAATGAAAGCAATAATTATCTGATTGCTGCCCCTGTGTTTGCTGCTTTGGACATTGTTTACCAACAGGTCATTGTTTGATTGGTTCCATGTGAATTGGTTTTAATTAATGACCAATCATGGTCCAGTTGTGTTGGACTCTCTGACTCAGTCACGACTTTTTATTATTAATTCTTGTTAAGCCTTTTGATGTATCCTTTCTCTATAGTTTAGCATAGATATAATATAATATAATATAATATAATATAATATAATATAATATAATATAATATAATATAATATAATATAATATAATATAATATAATATAATATAATATAATATAATATAATATAATATAATATAATATAGTGTGATATAGTGTGATATAGTGTGATATAGTGTGATATAGTGTGATATAGTGTGATATAGTGTGATATAGTGTGATATAGTGTGATATAGTGTGATATAGTGTGATATAGTGTGATATAGTGTGATATAGTGTGATATAGTGTGATATAGTGTGATATAGTGTGATATAGTGTGATATAGTGTGATATAGTGTGATATAGTGTGATATAGTGTGATATAATGTGATATAATGTGATATAATGTGATATAATGTGATATAATGTGATATGGTGTGATATGGTGTGATATGGTGTGATATAATGTGATATAGTAATAAATCAGCCTTCTGAGAACATGGAGTCAGATTCATCTCTTCCCTTGTCCTAGAGACCCTCACAAAGACCACAGATGGGGTCACCAGGGTGTCCCCAGTGCCAGCCCCACCCCATAGGAGTGACCTGATCCACCACCTCAGCACCCCCATGGTACATGGGGACACCAGGGGGTCACCAGGGGGTCCCCACTTGTTGCGTTGTGATTTCAGGGTTTACCTCAAAACCTCGGGTCCCTCCCCTGATCATTCCCTGCCAGGTGTGTCAGACACCTCTCCCTTCCCCTCCCAGCACTGTCTGTCAGTCCTGGCATTCCAGAATTGGCAGATTCAAAGGATGCCCTCTACCCCTGGAGGACATTGGACCATCCAGGTGTCCTTTGTCCCTTTGTCCCTCCCCTCCTGTACCTGGTTGGTGGCTCCCTACCCCCTTCCTGCCCCTCTCCCCGGGGTTAAAAGGAACAACAACCACAGGGCTGGGGAGTTCTGTTGGAGCTGTTGCTGCATTCAGAGCGGGCCACAACAAAGCTCTGGATCCAAACCCTCCATCAGAACTCAACTCCTTTCCTTCACCATGGCCTTAAAGCTTCTCCAGTAGAGAAAAACCTGAGCTCCTGCATGCCTGGACTCGTCTCCAAGGGCTCAGCTGCAGCATCCAGCCAGCCAAAAGTGTTTTTGGGGTGAAATCACCACAGTTGCTGCCTTTTGGTTCAGCACCAAGGGCCAGACAAGCTCAGGCACGTCCTGTCCAGCAACATTGCTAATATTCCAATACCCACTGCCAGCCTGACCCCATAGGAGTGATCTGATCCACCACCTTGGCACCCCCATAGTTCCTGGGGACACCAGGGGGTCACTGTGATATGTTCTGAAAACTCCTCTTTGCCCAAGGTGGATCTGTTGAGGCCTCTTAATAAATCCCCATTTATTCCTTAGCTCTGTTCTAGGTCAGCCCTCACAAGGCATCACCCCTGGGGAGCCCCCAGCCCATCCCTGAACCCCAGTGCCCCCCCAACCCACTCCCCACTTTACCTCTTCCCAGGATAGCCCTCTGAGTATTTGTTGTTCAGGCAGGAGCCCAGGGCCTCCAGAGCTGCCCGGCTGCAGAAATTCTGGGGGGGGGGAAATGGATGGGAATCAGAGCAGGCAAACCCCCAAAAACAGGGGGTACCCCAAGTATGAGCCCACCCTATGGGCAGGGACCAAGGCTGGGGACTTTGGGATGGACAGAGGGGACACACAACACCAGGATGGGGGTGAGGAGGAGGATGGGATGGAATTGAGACCCCCAGGGATGATGGAGGGTGGAGGAAGGGGCACACAGGGGGCACTGGGACCCTCCCAGTGGGGACAGGGATGGGAATCAGAGCAGCCAAACCCCAAAAACAGGGGGTACCCCAAGCCTGAGCCCACCCTGTGGAGGGACCAAGGCTGGTGGTGGTGGCTGTCACAGCCCTGGGGACTTTGGGATGGACAGGGGGGTCGGGGGGGACACACAACACCAGGATGGGGGTCCTGCTGATCAGCCAGGGGTGAGGAGGAGGATGGGATGGAACTGAGACCCCCAGGGATGATGGAGGTTGGGGAAGGGGCACACAGAGGGAGAACAGGGGCACCAGGATCCCCCCAACTGGGGACTGGGACAGGGATGGGAATCGGAGCAGCCAAACCCCCCTAAACAGGGGGTACCCCAAGCCCAACCCTTTCACACTGTCCCAACCCTACCCACCCCTTCCCAACTCCCCCAAGCACAACCCCAACCCTTCCCAAGTCCCACCACACCCCTTCCCAAGCCCCCCAAGCCCACCCTCACCCCTTTCTAATCCCCCCAAGCCCCCAAACCCCTGCCCAACCTCTTTCCCAACTCCTCCAGGCCCAACCCCACCCCTTCCCAAGCCTCTCAAACCCAACCCAACCCAACCCAACCCAAACCCTTCCCAACCCCTCCGGGCCTGACCCCAACCCTTCCCAAGCCCCCCAAACCCGACCCCACCCCTCCCCACGCCCCCAGCCCCACCTCGGACGCGATGAGCTCCAGCCCCCGGCACTGCCGATCCTTCTCCTTCTGCAGGAGGCTCCAGAGCTCGGGGTCGCTCTGGGCCAGGCTCTCCTGGCCCGTCCAGCCCGGGCAGTGCCCGGGGGCAGCGGCGGCGGCTCCATGCTGTGCCCGCAGGGTGCCCGTGCCCAGCCGGGACCCCCAGCGCTGCAGGGTCTGCACCAAATGGGGAGGGGGACACGGTGTGAGACCCCCTGGGACCCTCAGAATGGAAATGGGGAGGGGGACACGGTGTGAGACCCCCTGGGACCCTCAGAATGGAAATGGGGAGGGGGACAAGGTGTGAGGCCCCCAGCGCTGCAGAGTCTGCACGAAATGGGGAGGGGGGACATGGGGCAGATGGGGACCCCAAGGAACCCACAGGGTCCGTGAGGTCCCCAAGGGGCACATGGGGACCCCAAGGAGCCCACGGGGGCATGGGGACCCCCTCAGGCTCCACACAGGGTGCATGGGGACCCCCCCAAGCTCCACACAGGGCACCTGGGGACCCAGGGGGCACATGGGGACCCCAAGGACCCCACAAGGCACATGGGGAACTCCCCCCTCGTTGTGCCGGTGGGGGGATCCCCCCCGGTGCCCCCCATACCCATCCCCGGTGCCCCCCGGTGCTCGCGACCCCCCCTTGTTGTGGATCCCCCCGTGCCCACCCCCGGTGCCCCCGGTTCCCGGGTGATGTAACCGCGGCCGCCCCATTGCATCACCCGCGGGCACCGGGCAGGGGCCAAGGCCGGGGCTGGCGGGGCCGGGACCGGCCCTGGGGACTTTGGGACCGACACAAAGTCCGTGAGGGGGGGGGGGGGGGAACCGGGGCGGGGGGGGGGTCCCGGTATCGGGATGGGGGTCCTGGTGCTCAGAGGGGAGGAAGAGGAGCGGGATGGAATTGAGACCCCTCCGGAACGAAGGGGGACACTGAGGGGGAACGGGGGATACCGGGACAACCCCCGCCGGTAACGGGGAGCGGGACCCCCCCACACCGGGGACCGGGACCCCTGTGAGCACCGGGAATGGGACCTGTTTGGGGTCCGGGACTTTCCGTGCACCGGGGGGCCCCGGTCGGTGTCCCCCCAACTGTGTACCGGATACCGAGACTGTCCCGCCGTGTACCGGGACCCCTGTGCGCACCGAGAGCCACCGGGAACGGGACCCAGGACCCGTTTGGGGTCCGGGACTCTCCCTCCGGTCACCGGGACTTTCTGTGCAGCGGGAGCCACCGGGGGATGCGGGAACCGGGGATCTTCACTGGGAACCGGGATCCGAGCCGGGGTTCATTACCGGGAATCCTCACCGGGGCTCCGGGGATCACTACCGGGAATCCTTACCGGGGATTATTACCATGATCCCTACCGGGAACCGGGGATCCTTACCGGGAACTGGGGATTCCTTACCAGGATCCTTACCGGGAACTGGAGATCGTTACCGGGGATCATTACCGGGAACCCTTACCGGGGACCAGGGATCCTTACCGGGGATCATTACCTGGATCCATCCCGGTAACCGGCGCCCCCTCACCCCGGCCCGGCCCCGTTCCCGTTCTCACCGTGCCCAGCCGGAGCGGCCACATCTCGCCCAGCGCCGCACGTGGGTCCGGCCGGGTCCCGGTTCCCGGTGCCGGTGCCGGTCCCGGCCCCCGCCTGGCCCCGCCCCCACGCGCGCGCTGCCGGGAGGGCGGAGCCACCGGGGCCGCGGGGGCCGACGGGAAAGGGGAGGGGCGAGACCTCCCCTCCCCACAAAACCGGGGCCAGCCCGGTCCCTGCACCCCCACCCCCGAATTTTGGGGTCCCTCATCTTTGCACCCCCCCCCATCCCCAATTTTGGCGTCCCCATCCCGAATTTTGGGCCCCGATCCCTGCACTCCCCATCCCGAATTTTGGGGTCCTTGCCCCCCCCATCCCGAATTTTGGGGTCCCCCACCCTTAATTTTGGGGTCCTCCATCCCAAATTTTGGGGTCCCCCGTCCTTGCACCCCCCATCCTTAATTTTGGGGTTCTCCACTCCTAATATTGGGGTCCCCCATTCTTAATTTTGATCCTCTATCTCTGCATCCCTATCCCTAATTTTGGGGTCCCCCATCCTTCCACCTTCCCTGTCCCTAACTTTGGGGTCCCCCATCCCGAATTTTGGTCCGCGATACCTGCACTCCCATCTCGAATTTTAGGGTCCCCCATCTTTGCACCCCCCTATCTCTAATTTTGGGGTCTCCCATCCCGAATTTTGGCCCCCAATCCCTGCCATCCATAATTTTAGGGTTCCCCATCCTTGTACCCCCCCATCTCTAATTTTGAGGTCTCCTATCCCTAATTCTGGGGTCCCCCTTCTTTCCACCCCCCATCCCTAATTTTGGGGTCCCCCTTCTTTCCACCTCCCATCCCTAATTTTGGGGTCCCCCTTCTTTTCACCCCCCATCCCTAATTTTGGGATCCCTCAACATTCCACCCCCATATCCCTAATTTTGGGGTGCCCCATCCTTGCGCCTCCATTCCTAATTTTGGGATTTTGCGCCCCCCATCCTTAATTTTGGGGTCCTTGTACCCCCATCCCCAATTTTAGGGTCCCCATCCTTGCACCCCCCTTCCCCAATTTTGGGGTCCCCATCCCGAGTTTTGGGGTCCTTTCACCTCCATCCCTAATTTTGGGGTCCCCCATCCCTGCACCCCCATCCCTAATTTTGGGATCCTCGCACACCCCATCCCTAATTTTGAGGTCCCCCATTCTTGCACTCCACATCCTTAATTTTAGGGTCCCCCACCCCGAATTTTGAGGTCCCCCCTCCTCCCTCTCCCCCACCCCCATTCATGGCAGGACCAACAAACTCCCTTTTCATTTCCCAGCCTTTTTTTTTCTTTATTTTCCGCTTTTTTTCCATTTTCATTTTCTGTACAAAAAAAACCCCAAAAACCCCAAAAAGATGCAGAAGAAGCCCCCGAGAGGAGGGGGCACAAGGACTGAGACCCCCCCAAAAAGCACCCACATGTGCCCCCCCTGTGCCCCCTAAAGGTGGCATCGCCCCCCCAGTGCCCCCCAAGCATGGGGGGTTCCCCGAAGCTGCATTTGGGGAGACCTCGATGGGTGGGGAGGGGTCTCAGTGGTTTGGGGGGGGGGTCGGGACCCCCAGCACCAGTTGTACCCAATGGGGGGGGGCAGGAGTGGAGTTTTGGGGGGTGGGGAGGGGTCTCAAGGGGTTTTGGGGGGGTCTCAAGGGGTTTTGGAGAGTGGGGAGGGGTCTCAAGGGTTTTTGGGGGTCCGGGATTCCCAGTGTTGCAGTGATGGGGTGTCAGTGGGGAAAGGGGCTGGGACCCCCCCAGAAAAGGTGTACCCCAATGATGGGGTCTCAGTAGGGGACCCCAAAAAAATGTGTACCCCAATTATGGGGTCTCTGGGGTGGAAGAGACCCCCAAAACAAGGTGTACCCCAGAATGGGGGGCTGCAGTGATGAGGTCTCAATGGAGGATCCCCAAAAACAGATGTACCCCAGTGATGGGTCTCAATGGGGGGACCCCAAAACAAGGTGTACCCCAATTATGGGGTCTCAGGGGTGGAGGGGACCCCCCAAAAAAGGTGTACCCCAGGGATGGGGGCTCAATGGGGACCCTCAGAGCAGGTGTACCCCAATGATGGGGTCTCAGGGGTGGAAGGGACCCCAAAAATAAGGTGTACCCCGGAATGGGGGGCTGCAGTGATGGGTCTCAGTGGGGGATCTCCAAAAGCAGATGTACCCCAATGATGGGTCTCACCAGGGGACCCCCACAACAGGTGTACCCCAATTATGGGGTCTCAGGGGTGGAGGGGACCCCCCAAAAACAGATGTACCCCAGGGATGGGGTCTCAGGATTGGAGGGGACCCAAGAAAAAGGTGTATCCTAGAATAGGGGGCTGCAGTGCTGGGGTCTCAATGGGGGACCCCCAAAACAGGTGTACCCCAATTATGGGGTCCCAGTGGATGGGTGGGACCCCCAGAACTGCCTGTACCCCATTGTGCTGCAGGGCTGGGATGTCATTTTGGGGTGAACCCCACAAACCCTGGCCCCAACTGAACTCCAATGATGGAACAGCTTTGGGTGGGGTCCAGGACCCCCAGTACCAACTGTCCCACAACCCAGCACGGAGTGATGAAGAGGAGGCTGCAGAGGGGGTGACAGAGACCCCCAAATGCCACCAAACCCCCCTGCCCCGCTGCCGTCAGCCAAAATCGGGATTTTCTTGCTGGAAGTTGTAACCTTCTGCACCAGCTTGTAGTCGATGCTGAGGAAGGAGATGAAGATGCAGATGCCCTTGAAGGGCTTGGAGTGATGAAGAGGAGGCTGCAGTGGGGGTGACAAGGTGCCAAGTGCCACAAAAGTGCCACCAAACCCCCCCTGCCCTGCTGCCATCAGCCAAAATTGGGATTTTCTTGCTGAAAATGGGGATTTTCCTGCTGGAAGTTGTAGTCGGGACAGACCTTCTGCACCAGCTTGTAATCGATGCTGAGGAAGGAGATGAAGATGCAGATGACCCTGAAGGTCACAGTGATGAAGAGGAGGCTCCTGTGGGTGCCACCAAAACCACCCCTGTTCCCGCTGCCATCAACCAAAATTGGGATTTTCCTGCTGGAAGTTGTAGTCAGGACAGACCTTCTGCACCATCAATGCTAAGGAAGGAGATGAAGATGCAGAAGACCTTGAAGGTCACAGTGATGAAGAGGAGGAGAAAAGGCTCCTGTGGGTGCCACCAAAACCCTGCCCCACTGCCATCAGCCAAAATAAGGATTTTCCTGCTGGAAGTTGTAGTCAGGACAGACCTTCTGCACCAGCTTGTAATCGATTAATCGATGGTGAGGAAGGAGATGAAGATGCAGATGGCCTTGAAGGTCAGTGATGAAGAGGAGGCTCCTGTGACCTTGAAGGTCAGAGTGATGAAGAGGAGGCTGACAGGGACCCCAAGTACCACCAAATCCATTGCCCCACTGCCATCAGCCGAAATAAGGATTTTCCTGCTGGAAGTTGTAGTCAGGACAGACCTTCTGCACCAGCTTGTAATTGATGCTGAGGAAGGAGATGAAGATGCAGATGGCCTTGAAGGTCACAGTGATGAAGAGGAGACCCCCAAGTGCCACCACATTCACTGCCCCACTGCCATCAACCAAAATAAGGATTTTCCTGCTGGAAGTTGTAGTTGAGACAGACCTTCTGCACCATTGATGCTGAGGAAGGAGATGAAGATGCAGATGACCCTGAAGGTCACAGTGATGAAGAGGAGGCTCTCATGGGGGTAACAAGGACCCCCAAATGCCCCTGTCCCACTGCCATCAGCCAAAATAGGGGTTATCCTGCTGGAAGTTGTAGTCGGGACAGACCTTCTGCACCAGCTTGTAGTCGATGGTGAGGAAGGAGATGAAGATGCAGATGGCCTTGAAGGTCACAGTGATGAAGAGGAGGAGAGGAGGCTCCTTGAGGGTGACAAGGTGCCGAGTGCCACCAAAGTGCCACTAAACCCCCCCTGTCCCTATGCCATCAACCAAAATAAGGATTTTCCTGCTGGAAGTTGTAGTTGGGAGTTGGGACAGACCTTCTGCACCTTGATGGTGAGGAAGGAGATGAAGATGCAGATGACCCTGAGGGTCACAGTGATGAAGAGGAGACCCCCAAATGCCACCAAACCCCTGTCCTGCTACCATCAGCCAAAATAGGGGTTTTCCTGCTGGAAGTTGTAGTCGGGACAGACCTTCTGCACCAGCTTGTAGTCGATGCTGAGGAAGGAGATGAAGATGCAGATGACCTTGAAGGGCTTGGAGCAGAGCCAGGCCGCGTGGCTCTGCGTGTGCTCGGTGAAGCAAACCTTGGAAGGATCATAGAGGCACGGCTTGTTCTTCCTGGCCCTGTTGGTTTTCTCGTACTCCACGTGGCAGTTGAGCGCCTTGGCCGGGCGCCCCTCGGGCAGGGTGCTCTGCTGGGCACGCAGAGCCGGCCCTGGCAGGGCTGGCACCACCACCTCGAAGCCCACGGCCTTGGAGGGCGGCACGATGCTGACGGAGACGTTGCCCAGGCTGGAGGAGTTGTGTCTGAAGTAAACGCTGAAGGTGCCGTTGATGTGGTCGACGATCTTGCCCGTCACCAGGAGGCTGAACTTGAGCGTTTTGATGTTGAAGTAGAAATCGCCCCAGCCGAAAATCTTCTTGGCGCGGCTGGATTTGAGGCTGGGCTTGCGGTGGGCGCGGGGGTTCGGGGCTTCCAGGGATGTTTGGTTCTTCTGCCAGTGCCAGGGGCTGTGGGAGGTGCCAGCCGGGACACCCGTGCCCACCCTGGGGGGCTCTGCCGGGATCAGGTGCCCGGGGTGGAGCGCTGGGGGGTTCAGGGCACCGTAGGGCACGTCCTTGAGCAGGGCTGAGGTGCCCATCTCCAGGTAGCCCAAGGCTTTGGGGAGGTGGCTGCCGGCACACATGGTCTGGGGAGAGGGGAGAGGGGGTGAGATGTGCTGGTGGCCTTCCTCACTCTGCCTGCACCCTCCTCATCCTCCCACCTGAACCCTCCTCATCCTCCTGCACGCACCCTGCTCATCCCTCTGCCTGCGCCCTCTTCGTTTTCTACCTGCTCCTCCTTCCTCATCTTCTGCCTACAGCCCCTTCCTCGTCCTTCTGTCTGCACCCTCCTCATCCTCCTACCTGCAGCGCCTTCCTCGTCACTCTGCCTCACCCTCCTCATCCTCTCCTGCACCCTCCTCATCCTCCTCCATACACCCTCCTCATCCTCCTGCATACAGCACCTTCCTCTCCTCTACCTGCTCCTCCCTCCTCTTCCTCCCACCTGAACCCTCCTGATCCTTCTGCCTCCACCTTCCTCATCCTCCTGCACGCACCCTGCTCATCCTCTACCTACAGCCCCTTCCTCATCTCTCTGCCTGCACCCTCCTCATCCTCTTACCTACTTCTCCCTCCTCATCATCTCACCTGAACCCTCCTCCCCCCTCTGTCTGCACCCTCCTCATCCTCTCCCTACTCCTCCCTCCTCATCCCCTGCATCCTCTCCATCCTCTTACCTACTCCTCCCTCCTCTTCCTCCCACCTGAACCCTCCTCATCCTCCTGCCTGAACCCTGCTCATCCCCCTGCATGCACCGTGCTCATCGTCTTTCCTGCACCCTCCTCATCCTTCTACCTACAGCCCCCTCCTCATCCTCCTTCCTCCTTCTCCCTCCTCCTCCTCTCCCACCTCTTCCCTCCTCATCAGGGGCCTTCACCCTCCTCATCCTCCTTCCTGCAGCCTCCTCATTCTCCTGCATACAGCCCCCTCCTCATCCTCTTTCCTGCACCCTCTTCATCCTTCTACCTACAGCCCCCTCCTCACCCTCCTTCCTCCTCCCTCCTCATCCTCTCCCTCCTGCACCAGCTGGGCTGGCACCGCACCATCCCCTCCCCCGTCCCTGGCACTGCCACCAGCGCTCAGATCCAGCTGCCAGCCCCACCGCGGGCCCCCACCCCTGTCCCTCACCCCGGTGCCCCCTCCTCATCCTCGCGGGGTGCCCGCCGTGCCCTCGTGCCCTGCCAGCTGCCGCGGCAGCCCCGGGCTCGTCAATCACTGTCACCCGGAGCTGCTCGGGGTCACCTGGAGCCCCGCAGGGGGAGCGGGGAGGGGGAGATGGGCACGGGCACCAGCTGGAGGGGCCGGAAAATCGAGGCAGGATCAGGGAATGGCTCCTGACATTGCTGGGGGTGATGCTGGCATCATGGCTCTAAAATATTTTTTTTCTTTTATAAAATAAAATGTTAATTTTAATATTAATTTTAAAAATATCATCAAAATAAATATAATAAAATTATATTATAAAAACATGAATTTTATAAAATAAAATATTATTTTAATACAAATTTTAAAATATCACCGAAATAAATACAATACAAATTATATAATAAAATATCAATTTTATAAAATAAAATATTAATTTTAATATCCATTTAAAATATAATAAAATATATAATATATAAAATATTTAAAATAGATTTAAATATAATTAAAATATAATATAATAAAATAAATATATTATAAATAAATAAATAAAAATATATAAAATATAAAAATTATATAATAAAAATATTGATTTTATAAAATAAAAATATTAATTTATAAAAGAAATCATTTGATTTTTTAAAGGAGGAGCAGGATGGCTCTAAAATAATTTTTTAAATTTTATAAAATGAAAGATGAATTTTGATATTAATTTTAAAAAATAGAATCAAAATAAATATAATAAAATAATATAATAAAATATTAATTGTATAAAATAAACTAATTTATAAAAGAAATTATTTGATTCGAGATTATTTTATTTTTAAAGAATCTACAATAAAGATTATTTTATTTTTTAAAGGAGGAGGACGCCTCTAAAACAGAGATGATTTTATTTTTTAAAGGAGCTTGCACCTTCTTTCAATTGCCCTAAATTCCCTTCATTAGAGTGGATTTTTCCTTGGAGAAGAATTAAGAGTGAAGAGGCTCCATCTGACCCATGCCTGGGACTGCCCCAAGCTGTGCCAGGGCTCCTAAATCTGCTCTGGCTGTGCCAGGATGGGCTCCTAAATCTGCTCTGGCTGTGCCAGGCTGAGCTCCTAAACCTGCTCTGGCTGTGCCAGGATGGGCTCCTAAATCTGCTCTGGCTGTGCCAGGATGGGCTCCTAAATCTGGTCTGGCTGTGCCAGGATGGGCTCCTAAACCTGCTCTGGCTGTGCCAGGATGGGCTCCTAAATCTGCTCTGGCTGTGCCAGGATGGGCTCCTAAACCTGCTCTGGCTGTGCCAGGCTGAGCCCTTAAACCTGCTCTGGCTGTGCCAGGCTGAGCCTCTAAATCTGCTCTGAGAGAGGAACCCTGAGCAGGGCGTGCAGCCCCACCACGTCCCTGGGAAGGGGATTTGGGGTCTTTCAGCCCATTTGGGGTGGTGCAGAGCTGCAGCTCAGCCTCCATCGCTGCACCCCCAGATCTGTGCCAGGTTGAGCCCCTAAATCTGCTCTGAGAGAGGAACCGTGGCATCATGTCCGTGGGAAGGGGATTTGGGGTCTCTCAGCCCTTTTGGGGTGTTTCAACCCCTCGGGGGGTGGTGCAGAGCATCCCTGGGACCCGCCCAAGTTGTGCCAGGGCTGAGCCCCTAAATCTGCTCTAAGAGAGGAACCCTGGAACCCTGGGCAGCCCTGCCACATCCATGGGAAGGGGATTTGGGGTCTCTCAGCCCATTTGGGGTCTCTCAGCCCCTTTGGGGTGTCTCAGCCCCCTCGGCGGGTGCTGCAGAGCCGCAGCTCAGCCCCATCCCATCCCTGGGACCCCCCTGATCTGCCCCTAAATCTGCTCTGAGAGAGGAACCCTAGGCAGTCCCACCGCGTCTGTGGGAAGGGGATTTGGGGTCTCTCAGCCCATTTGGGGTCTCCCAGCCCTTTTAGGGTCTCCCAGCCCATTTGGGGTGTCTCAGCCCCTCGGGAGGTGCTGCCGAGCCGCAGCTCAGCTCCATCCCCGCACCCCCATCCCGGCCATCCCCCGCTCCCCCCGGCTCTCTCCCGGCTCGGCTCTGCCTCTCCCTTATCTATTTTTCAACGCAGCTTCAAAGCCGGGCGCCCTCAGCCAGCCGGAGAGGGAGGGGCAGGACAGGGATGGGGAGATGATAACGAGGGGAGAGGGAGAGGGGGAACCCCCCAAGCTGAGAGGGGTGGGGTCTGCACCCCATCTCTGCACCCATCGGGTCTGGGACCCCTCACACCCCACTGCGAGCCCCCCAAATCTGGGGTTCTCAGCTCATCCTGCCGAGCCCCCACCTCCGGGAAGGGTTTCTGGAAGTTTCTGAGCTCTGAATTTCCATCTCAGTCAGGGCTGGTAGCCAAGGCCGTGCCGCAGGTGCCCGTGCCCTTCCTCCCCTGCCTCAGTTTCCCTTTCCAATCCCCTCGGTGTGGGGTGATGGGGTTGGATTGGAAGAGGCTGAGACGGGAATGGCAGGGAAGGGACAGAAGGGGACAGGAAGGGACAGGGGAGGGACATGGAAGGGACAGGGAAGGGACATGGTTGGGAGAGGAGGGGACAGGGATGGGACAGGGATGGGCAGGCAGTGGAAGCAGAGCAGGACAGACAGACAGACACTCGGGGAAGGGACAGGGATGGGACGGGGGGGACAGGGAGGGGACAGGAATGGGCAGGCAGTGGAGCAGAGACGGACAGACGGACAGACAGACACTCGTTGTGCGACAGATCCAGGGGCTGGGGGGGCACGGATAGAGCAAACCACCCCATCCCTGCAGGAACAGAGGTGCCCAAACCCCCGCGGTCTCGGGGCCAGCCTGGCACCCCCCCAATCCCCCCAACCCCTGCGCAGGAGCTGCCGGGGGATGAAAGGGAATTGCAGAGCAGCGCTGCAGCCCGGAGCGATCGATCGCGGCACCGGCAGCGCGGGGGGACCCCCGCAGCCCCCGCCGAGCCCTGCTGGGCCGGGGGGGCTCGGAGCGGGCGGGTGGAGCAGGGACGGGGAGGTTTGGGGGAGCCAAGGTCACCCCCCTGTCGGCATTCAGGGCAGGTGCGGAACACCTCGCGTTAAATATTCATGTTCGTGTTCCTGCTCGGTGCCTCCTGTCGGGGTGTGGACGTGCCCTGAACCTCCTGGACACCCCTTGGGGGGATCTCAGTGCTCCTGAACCTCCTGGACACATCCCCTTTCCCCACCCTGTCCCCACCCCTGTCCCGTCCCCATCCCCTGTCCCCGTCCCCTCTCCCACTCTTTCCCCATCCTGTCCCCATCCCTGTCCCCAGTGCCCCTGAACCTCCTGGACACATCCCCTTTCCCATCCTGTCCCCGTTATTAGCATCACCCTGTCCCCATCCCCTCTCCCACCCTGTCCCCATCCTGTCCCCATCCCTGTCCCCATCCCTGTCCCCATCCCCTCTCCCACCCTGTCCCCAGTGCCCCAGAACTGCCTGGACACATCTTGGGGGGGGGTCTCAGTTCCCCTGAACCTCCTGGACATGGCTTGGGTGGTTCTCAGTGCCCTCCTAGACACATCCCCTTTCCCATCCTGTCCCCGTTATTACCATCATCCTGTTCCCATCACTGTCCCCACCCTGTCCCCATCCCCTTTCCCTCCCTGTCCCCATCCCTGTCCCCAGTGTCCCTAAACCGCCTGGACA
Organism: Ammospiza caudacuta; assembly: GCF_027887145.1. Taxonomy (NCBI): domain Eukaryota; kingdom Metazoa; phylum Chordata; class Aves; order Passeriformes; family Passerellidae; genus Ammospiza; species Ammospiza caudacuta. The sequence goes on from NC_080623.1 coordinate 3,118,954, forward strand.
CGCCTTGAGGGGGTCTCGGTGCCCTCCTGGACATGCTTTGGGGGGTCTCAGTGCCGCCCCCCTCCCGCTCTGTTCTCAGCGTTGGCCAGTGAGCGGCTCTGCTGCCGCACAGGTTACCTGAGATGTTGTTTTTCACTGTCACACGCACGGCTGCATTTACACAGCTCCCTTCCTCACCCCCATCCTCATCCTCACCCCCTGCTCATCCTCATCCTCATCCTCATCCTCATTCTCATCCTCACCCCCCTCCTCATCTTCATCCCCATCCTCATCCTCGCCCCCCTCCTCATCCTCACCCCCTGCTCATCCTCATCCTCATTGTCATCCTCATATCCTCATCCTCATCCTCATCCCCATCCCCCTGCTCATCCTCATCCCCCAGCATCGTTCCGTGCTTTAGCTGCTCTCCACCCCCCGTGTGTCCGCAGGCCCCTGTGGCGCCCCCGGAGCGGGCAGGGCTGCGGGAAGGGCCGGAGGCGGCTGCACAGGGACCGGGGAAGGCTCCCGGTGCCTTCGGCATCAATTTGGTTTGTCAGGCCCGGCGCTGATGGCCACTCACATCCCATTTGCTGCCGGGGCCAGGCGCCGTCAGCTGCTCCCCCGAGAGCCTCGGTCACCTTGGTGGAGGGGAGGGGAGCAGCAAAGGGGGGTTCAGGGGGCTTGGATGGGTTGGGATGAGCTCCAGCACCCGAGAGAGGGGCTGGGAATGATGACAGCCCCAGCAAGGGCCTCATTGCCACCAACACCTGTCCCTGTGCCAGGTTTGTCCCCATCTCTGCTGCCAACCTGTTTCCATTCCTACAGCCAGCCTGTGACTGTCCCCATGGCCAGTCTGTCTCCATGCCCACCGTCAGCCTCTTTCTGTTCCTAGCACCGCTCTGTCCCCATTATTAGCACCACACTGCCCCCATTAATACCACCAGCCTGTTTCTGTCCCTCCCCTGCTCCCATCCCTACCACCACCTTCTCCCCATTATTGCCACCAGCCTGTCCCCACTAATATCACATCCCTGTCCCCATCCCTCCCACCAGTCTGTCCCCATTATTGCCATCACTGTCTCCCCATTCCTCCTGCCATCCTGTCCCCATCCTGTCCCCATCCCCTTTCCCACCCTGTCCCCATTAATGTCACCACCCTGTCCCCACTAGTACCATCAACCTGTCCCTGTCCCACCACCATCCTGTCCCCATTAATACCATCATCCTGTCCCTGTTCCTACTGCCAGCCTGTCCCCATCCCTGTCCCCTTTCCCATCCTGTCCCCATTAATATCACCACCTTGCCCCCATTAGTACCACCAGCCTGCTCCTGTCCCTACCACCAGTCTGTCCCTATTATTGCCACCATCCTGTCCCCACCCTGTCCCCATCCCCTTTTCCATCCTACCCCCATTATTACCATCACCCCGTCCCAAACCCTACTGCCATCCTGTCCTCATTAATAATACCACGTTGCCCCCATTAATACCACCGTCCTCTCCCCATTATTGTCACCATCCTGTCCCCATCCTGTCCCCATCCCCTTTCCCACCCTGTCCCCATTAATACCTCCACCCTGGACTCATTAATGCCACCACCCTCTCCACATTATTACCACTACCCTGTCCCCACCCCTGTCCTCACCCTGTGTCCATCCCCTTTCCCCTCCTGTTCCCATCTCCTTTCTCCCCCTGATCCCATCCCTGTCCCCATCCTGTCCCTATCCCTGTCCCCATTATTACCACCATCATGTCCCCATTACCATCACCCTGTCCCATCCCCTGTCCCCTCCTATCCCCACCCCCTGTCATCCTCCCCCTCTCCCTCCTCGTGGTTTCCCCTCTCTCCCCACGGCCCCGGGCTCATCCCCTCCCTGTCACCCGGCTCCTTCGTTAGCACCGGGAGATTAATTGGAGGCGCAGAGCGACAATCCCGGCGGGGCCGCTCCCCCCGGCAGCCTCGGCCCGGGGGCGCCGTGGCATTTCCAAAGGTTAGCGGCAAACAAGGTGCCTGTGACAGCTCCCATTCATCTCCCGGCGCTGCCGCTGCGGCTCCGCGGGGCTGCGGGAGCCGCCCGGAGAGCCCAGGCGTGGCCGGCAGGGTGAGGATGGTGCGGGAGAGGGAACGGGAAGGACTTGTAAACAGGATTGTCTGGGGAAAGATTTGTGAGATTATGGAAATTATATATGCGAGATTGAAATGAAAGCAGCCAGGGGGTCACAGACACACAGACAGACACACAGACAGACAGGTGAGGATGATGGGGGAGATGGAACAGGAAGGACTTCTAAACATGATTGTCTGGAAAAAGATTGTGAGATTATGGAAATTATATATGTGAGATTGAAATGAAAGCAGCCAGGGGGGTCACAGACAGACAGACACACAGACAGACACACAGACAGACAGGTGAGGATGATGGGGGAGATGGAAAAGGAAAGACTTGTAAACAGGATTGTCCGGAAAAAGATTGTGAGATTATGGAAATTATATAAGTGAGATTGAAATGAAAGCAAGTTTAGGTAAGCCAGGATGGACAGACAGACAGACAGACAGGTGAGGATGATGGGGGAGATGGAACGGAAAAGACTTGTAAACAGGATTGTCTGGCAAAAGATTGCGAGATTATGGAAATCATGTAAGTGAGATTGAAATGAAAGCAGCCAGGGGGTCACAGACAGACAGACAGACAGGTGAGGATGATGGGGGAGATGGAACAGGGAGGACTTCTAAACATGATTGTCTGGAAAAAGATTGTGAGATTATGGAAATTATATATGTGAGATTGAAATGAAAGCAGCCAGGGGGTCACAGACAGACAGACAGACAGGTGAGGATGATGGGGGAGATGGAACGGAAAAGACTTGTAAACATGATTGTCTGGAGAAAGATTTGTGAGATGATGGAAATTATATAAGTGAGATTGAAATGAAAGCAACCAGGGGGGGTCACAGACAGATAGACACCCAGACAGACACACAGACAGGTGAGGATGATGGGGGAGATGGAACAGGAAAGACTTGTAAATATAAGTCTGGAAAAAAATTCTATTAATATAAATATATCAAATATATTTATAAGTCCGGAAAGACTTATAAATATAAGTCTGGGGAAAAAAAAATTGAGAATATGGAGATTGAAATGAAAGCAAGTTTAGGTGAGCCAGGATGGACAGACAGACAGACAGGTGAGGATGTTGGAGAAGATGAAACAGGAAAGACTTATAAATATGATTGTCTGGCAAGAGATTTTGAGAATATGGAGTAGTTTTTAGGATTTCCAAAGAGGAGTTTTTAGGGTTTCCGAAGAGGAGTTTTTAGGCTTGGCAGAAGGGGCCCAAAGAGGAGTTTTTAGGGTTTGAAATGTAGCACAGTATGGGAATGTAATGATTCTTATAGGCTGAATGGAAATGCTGTAGGATTTGTATCTTGTACTAGATTGGTTAGTGAGAATCAGAATATTCAACACAGAAAAGAAGATTTATTGTATTGGAACAGGAATCTTACGCTATTACCCTTTCACTCTCTTACCTTTTTACTCCCTTATGCTCTCACCCTCTCATCCTCTCTACCCCTCTCTCCTCTCAGTCCTGCTCCAGCTGTGCCTGGCAGCTCCCAGCAGCTCCCTGCACTTGGCCCTTTGCAATAAACCCCAAGTTCCACGCCCTGGTTTCAGAGATCTCTCGTGTCCGTCTGTCCTGACCATCCCACCCCTGACAGTCCCACAGAGGGAGCACCGAGGGCTGCGGGGTGGCTGTTCCCGAGGGTCTGGGTGTGTCTGTGCCCATGGGTGGCACAGGGGTGTGCCCAGGGCAATGCAGCGGATGGCAGTGGGTGCTGTGGAATGCATGCAGTGCTGCAAGAGCAGGTGGGGGTGCGTGGGCACCTGTGCATGTCCTGCAGGGCCCTGAGAGCAGCTGTGTGTGCACAAGCGTGGTGACACACACGGTGACATACGTGTGGTGACACACATATGGTGACACACAGTGACACGCACACAGTGACACACACGCAGTGACATGCGTGGTGGCACACACATGGTGACACACAGAAGAGAACACACACATGGTGACACACACACAGTGACATGCACATGGTGACACGCATATGGTGGCACACACAGAGAAGGGACATTCCAACATTGACCAGGGCACCCCAAACACCAGAATAGGCAACTTCAACATTGGGATGGGCACCCCAAACACCAAGAGGGGCACCCCAAACACCAGGATGGGCACCCCACCATTGGGATGGGAACCCCAGAACCAGAATGGGCACACCAAATACCAGAATAGGCAACCCCAGCCCCCCAATATCGGCCAGGGCACGCCCAGCACTGGGAAGGGGCACCCCAACATTGAGATGGGCACCTCAACACTGGGATGGGCACCTCCAACACCAGGATGGGCACCCCAAACACTAGGATGGGCATCCCAGCACTAGAATGGGCACCCCCAGCACAAAGAAGGGGTACCCCAATATTGGGATGGGCATTCCCAACATTGGCCAGGCATCCCCAGCACTGACAAGGGCACCCCAGCACTGGTATGGGCACTCCAGCATCAGGACAGGTGAATCTGGCACCAGCAGCTCCTCAGCCAGAGGAGAGTCTGTATGAGCTCAGCCAAATCCACCAAATTCATCAAAATCACCAAATCAAACTAAATCCACCTAATCCATGATACCCAACCAAACCCTCCAAATTCACCAAATCCAACCAAACCCACAAAATTCACCAGATCCAACTAAATCCACCAAATCCACCAAGTCCAACCAAACCCACCAAATCCAGCAAACACAACTAAACCCAACGAAACCCAACCAAATCCAACCAAACCCACCCAAAATCACCAAGTTCACCAAATCCACCAATTTCGTCAAATCCTCCAAACCCACCCAAATCCTCCAAACCCACCAAATTCACCAAATCCAACTAAAAACCCAACCAAGTCCACCAAATCCAACCTAATCTACCAAAACCCACCCAAACCCACCACAGGGTCCTCCCAGCCCCATGCTGGCATCCCACTCCTGGTGACACCAATGTTCCCAAGCCCTGGTGTCACCTGGAGCAGAACCAGGACCTTCAGGGGGATCAGCTGCGCCCTCAGCCCCCAAACATTCACCTCTCTCCTCTCTGACAGAAATAAAAAAAAATATGCAAATGTTGCAGCTTTATTAACGGGCTCGGCACGCGCTGGCTAATAAATATTTCATAGCCCGAGTAGGACTTTTTTTCTTTTTTTTCTCTCCCTCCTCCTCCTTCTTTCTTTTTTCGTTTTGGTTCCTTTTCCCTGTCACTCGTTTCCTGCCTTTTTCTTTTCCTCAGCCATTGTTTTATTTATTTATTACTTTTAAGGGCTTCACGGTGAGGTAGGAGCTGGGAGGAAAAAAAAAAAATAAATGTACAAGGCGAGTTTCTCCCCCCACGGGTGAAAAAAAGGGAAAAGTGCTGTTAAGAGCAAAAGGAAAAAAATATAATAGAAGGGAGGAGACGGCGGCAGGCAAAGGATTCGGGGCTTGTGTGAGTCATTGGGCTGGAGGAGAAAAGGGAATGAATGGGAAAACAGGAGATAAACGGAAAGGGAGGGGAGCAGAGAGGGGACACGGGGGTGGCAGGGATGGGGACGGTGGGTGTTTGTCACCCTGCAGCTCCCTGAGATGTAAAACAGGCCTGGAACAGCCTTGGTTGTGTTTTGGGGGGCTCAGCTCCTTGTGGGGGTCAATGGGGTGGGGGCTCCTCATGGTCACCCCACTGAGGAGGATGTGGGGACAGGGGAAGCTCACGGGGACGGTGTGGGGACAAACGGACAGCAGGGATGGCTTCCACATCTCCAGTGACAGGGATGGCCCCCAGGATGCTCCTGCCTCAGTTTCCCTCCAGCAGAACAAAATTCCTCTACCCCTCTTGCAGCAGATGAAGCAGCAGCTTCACCTGAGTCCACCCAAAACTGGGGGGACACAGGGAGCTCATGGGGATGGTGTGGGGACACACAGCCAGCAGGGATGGGTTCCGCGTCACTCCCACATCTCCTTGGGGTTTTATAAAAGAAAACTTGGGGTTCATTGCAAAGGGATGCCCCGCAGGGTGCTCCGGCCTCAGTTTCCCTCCAGCAGACTCAGCTCTTCAGCAGAGGAGGCAGCAGCTTCACCTGAATCACCCCAAAATCAGGGGGACAGGAGCACACTCCTTTGTGTGGGGACAAACAGCCAGCAGGGATGGGTTCCACATCAATCCCAAGTCTCCAGCACCAGGGATCGCCCCCAGGATGCTCCTGCCTCAGTTTCCCTCCAGCAGATCCAGATCTTCAGCAGATGAAGCAGCAGCTTCACCTGATTTCCCCCAAAATCGGGGGGACACAGGGATCTCACAGGGATGGTGTGTGGGGACAAGGGAGTACAGCCAGGTCCCACATCACTCCCAAGTCTCCAGCACCAGGGATCACCCCCAGGATGTTCCTGCCTCAGTTTCCCTCCGTCAGAACAAGATTTCTCTACCCTCTTCCAGCTCTTCAGCAGATGAAGCAGCAGCTTCACCCCAGGCACCCCAAAAATCGAGGGGACATAGGGATCTCACAGGGATGGTGTGTGGGGACAAACAGCCAGGTCCCACATCCCTCCCACATCTCCACCACCAGGGATGTTCCTGCCTCAGTTTCCCCCCAGCAGAACAAGATTCCTCTACCCCAGCAGAGAAGCAGCAGCTTCACCTGAGTCCACCCAAAACTGGGGGGACACAGGGAGCTCATGGGGATGGTGTGGGGACAAACAGCCAGCAGGGATGGGTTCCATGTCACTCCCACACCTCCAGGATGTCCCTCAGGATGCTCCTGCCTCAGTTTCCCTCCATCAGAACAAGATCCCTGTACCCCAGCGCATAGGCAGCAGCTTCACCTGAATCCCCCCAAATCTGGGGCACCCCAAACCCTCATCAGCTCATCCCCCACCTCCTGCTCCCCCCCAGGCACCCCCCAGCCCTTCCCTCCCCGTTTCACTTTATTATTGCAATAAATGCAGCCATAAAAGTGGCAGGTACTGGCGCTCGCCGCCATCGCTGCTCCCGAGCTATGGAAATGTAATTTCCAGTGTGCCCGGGAAATTTTATAAGATCGTATCAGGAGGGATCATAAATCCCAATCCCAGCCCCCCCACAACCTCCCTGCATGAGGCAGGGCCACTGAGAAGGTCACCAGAGAGGGGGGGAAATGCCGGGTTGTCCCCTTGGTGTCACCCCATTCCCTCCTGGCATCCCCAGTGCCAGCTGGGATCTGTCACCCTCAGATATTGGGGGGCACCAGCAAAGTCCCCACAATAAATTTTGATTAAAACCCTCCAAGAGACCCACCAAGAGCAGGGGACAGAATGTCCCTACACCCCCTGGGACCCCCTGGTGTCCCCCAGGGCTGGATTCAGCCCCGTTCTCACCCTACAGCGGATTTTGATTACAACCCTCCAAGAGACACCCAAGAGTGCGGGAGGGGGGGTGGGGGGGTCACAAGGAGGGTGACCCCAATCATGTGGTGGCTGCCACCAGGAGCAGGGGACAGAATGTCCCTGAACCCCCTGGGACTCCCTTGGTGCCCTCCTGGTGCCCCCCAGTGTTGAATTCAGCCCCATTTTCACCCCACAGTGGATTCTGATTAAAACCCTTCAAGAGGCCCCCAGAAGTGCTGGGAGGTCACAAGGACCGTGACCCACCTCAGCCAGGGTCTGGCTGCCACCAGGACTCCCCTGGCACCCTTTGGTGCCCCTCTGGGACCCTCCTGGTGACCCCCGGGTTGTACTGAGCCCCATTTCCACCCCACAGTGGATTCTGATTAAAACCCTCCAAGAGACCCCCCCAGAAACACTGGGGACCCTCTGGGGTCACAAGGAGTGACCAGGTGCTGGCTGCCACCAGGAGCAGGGCACAGAATGTCCCTAAAGCCCCCTGGGACCCCCCTGGCTACCCCTTGGTGCCCCTTTGGTGCCCCCCAGGGTTGGATTTTCAGCCCCGTTTTCCTCTCACAGGTGCCAGGTGAGGTTTTGATGCGGCTCCTCTGCCCCGAGGGGACAATGGGGACAGTGAGAGGGTCACCCCCGGTGTGACACCAACCCTGGGTGGCACAGGGGATCGGGAATTGATTTGGGGTTGATTTGGGATGGATTTGGAATTGATTTGGAAGTGATTTGGGATGGATTCAGGATTATTTGGGATTGATTTGGAATTCATTTGGGATTGATTTGGGTTTGATTTGGAATTATTTGGAATTGATTTGGGATTGATTTGGGACTGATTAGGAAGTGATTTGGGATTTTTTGGGATTGATTTGGGATTGGTTTGGAATTGGTTTGGAATTGGTTTGGGATGGATTTGGGGTTGATTGGAATTTATTTAGGATTGATTTGGGATTGATTTGGGATCAATTTGGGATTGATTCGGGATGGATTTGGGATTGATTTGGGGTTCATTTGGGGTTCATTTGGGATTGATTCGGGATTATTTGGGATGGATTTGGGATGGATTTGGGGTTGATTTAGGATTAATTTGGGATTGATTTGGGATCGATTCCCATCCCTGCTCTGTTCCTCCACAATGACTTTCTTTTTGCAACAGGGAAAAAAAAGAAAGCAGGGAGGGAGGGAGGGGAGGGAATGGGGGGGCACGGGGCTGTGATTATTCCTCCAGCAGCAATCCAAGCGGCGGCACAGGAAGCTTCATCTTTCCTGGGCCATTTCCCTCCAAAGCCGAGCCAGGCACCGCGGCGAGCCTGGAGCTGGGCCAGCCTGGGGGGGCTGGGGAGGGGGCTCAGCTCGGTGTCACCCCCCCAATTTGGGGTCACCGGCGGCGGGGGGCTCCTTGAGAGGATGCAGAAAGAGCGGGCAAAGTCATTAACGCCGGAGTGTTAATTGGCAAGGGTGTGATTGGTGATTAGTGATTAGCGGTGGGGGCTCAGCTGTGCTGCCCCCCCCTCCCTCCCCATCCCGGCCACCTCTGCCAATCCCCAGAGGAAAAATCGCAATTAAAAATAGGAAAAAGCAATAAAAGCCAACCAGATCGGCACCGGGGAGGGCAGGGTGGGTGGGTTTGGCTGGGGGGCACCCAGGGGTGCCCCCCCCTTCCCCATTCTCTGCCTCCCCCCCCTCGCCGAGGCTGCGCCAGCCACGCTCCAGGCTCCAGCCTTATTGAATCTCCCAGCTTGGGGTGCAAAGGGCACCAGAGGGAAGAGTTATTAAAAAAAGGGAAATGAGTCGCTTGGAAACCTTCTTTCGGAATAACACTGCGTGTTTGTTTGGCGATAGATTAGCTCAGCCATGCTGAGCACACACACAGCACCCGCCGCAACGGCGGCCACGGTACCGGGGGAGCTGCGGGGACGGTACCGGGGGTGCAGGGGGCTCCTCCCGGTACCGGGGGGTGCACAGAGCCCATCCCGGCACCGGGGAGCTGCAGGGGGCTCATCCCGGTACAGGGACATGCACAGAGCCCATCCCGGTACCGGGGCATGCACAGGGCTCACCCCGGTACCAGGGAGCTGCGGGAACGGTACCGGGGGGTGCACGGGGCCCATCCCGGTACCGGGACATTTCCAGAGCCCATCCCAGTACCGGGACATGCACTGAGCCCATCCCGGTACCGGGGGGTGCAGGGGCTCATCCCGGTACCAGGGGATGAACGGAGCCCATCCCGGTACTGGGGGTAACACGGGGCTCATCCCGGTACCGGGATATGCACGGAGCCCATCCCGGCCCGGTGGGCACAGGAACGGTACCGGGGGGTGCAGGGGGATCATTCCAGTACTGGGACATTTCCAGAGCCCATCCCGGTACCGGGGGATGCCCAGAGCCCATACCGGTACCGGGGCATGCACGGGGCCCATTCCTGCCCCGGGGAATGCACAGAGCTCATCCCGGTACCGGGGGATTCACAGAGCCCATCCTGGTACCGGGGGATGCACGGAGCTCATCCCAGCCCGGTACCGGCCCGGTTCGGGGAGCCACAGGAACGACCCCGGGGGATGAACGGAGTTCATCCCGGTACCGGGACATGCACAGAGCCCACCCCGGTACCGGAACGTGCACGGGGCCCATCCCGGTACCGGGGAAATTCACGGAGCCCATCCCGGCCCCGCAGGCACCGGGGGTCAGCACCCCCAGGGACCCCCGACCCCACACAAACCCCACATCCTCTCTCCTCTGACCCCAAATAACGCCTCACACCTCCGAGCCCGAATTTCGGGTGAATTCCCCCCAAAAACAGGAGCTGGAGAGGCAGAATTGGGGTGTCCTTGTGTGGAAAGGACTGGCAACCTCCCGGGACCCCACAAAAACCCCACACAAACCCCAAACCCTCTCTCCTCTGACCCCAAATACGCCTCACACCTCCGAGCTTGAATTTGGGGTGAATTCTCCCCAAAAACAGGAGCTGGAGAGGCAGAATTGGGGTGCCCTTGTGTGGAAAGGGCTGGCAGCAGCTGCCGAGAGCAAAACCATCTGTCACAAACCCAGGTGGCACCTCCGGGGTGACGGCGAGGGACAAAGTGGATGAGTCTGGCATCGCGGGCCACCCGCACGGCAGGATTTGCCTGCAAAGGGTTAATCCGGGGAGGAAAAGCTGCAAAGGGTTAATTTGGGGAGGAAAAGCTGCAAAGGGTTAATTTGAGAGGGAAAAGCTGCCAGCGACACTCAGGTGTTCACAGACAGCCGGATTGGCTCGCAAAGGGTTAATTTGGGGAAGAAAAGCTGCCAGGAACGCTCAGGTGTTCACAGAACGTGCCAGCAAGGAGGGAAACTGAGGCACGGGGATGTGGCCAAGGCACGTCCTGGCATGGAGCGGGGTGAGGAAGGACAGACAGACAGACAGACAGACAGACATCGCTGTGCCCGTCCTGCTGTGGCACTTAGCCATCCCACCGCGGCTGGTTTTGCCCAATTTTGCCCAATTTTGCCCAATCCCTCCTCTGCTGAGTCTTGCCCAGGCCTGGGTGCGGTCACCCCCATGCCAGGGGCACCCACGGTGGTGTCACCCCATGCCAGGGGCACCCAGGGTGGCACCGGCCCTGCAGGAACCCCCGGGGATGCTCAGAGAACGACCCCGAGGCACAGCCGAGGGTCCTGGGGGTCCCACACCCTGGGGGTCTCACATATTGGGGGTCCCCACATCTGGGGGTCCCACACCTCAGGGGTCTCAGACCCTGGGGGTCCCCACAACTCGGGGGTTCCACACTTTGGGGGTCCCACAGCTCGAGGGTCCAACAACCTGGGGGTCTCATACACCGGGGGTCTCACACCCTGAGGGTCCCCACAACTCGGAGGTCTCACATCCTGAGGGTCTCCACATGCTGGGGATGTCACACCTTGGGGGTCCCACACTTTGGGGTTCCTCACATCCTGAGGGTCCCCACATCTCGGGGGTTGCACACACCGAGGGTCTCACAACCGTGAGGGTCTCACACATTGGGGATCCCACACCTCGGGGGTCCCACACTTTGGAGGTCCCCAAAACTCGAGGGTCCCACACCGGGGCGTCCCACAGCTTGGAGGTCCCCACATCCTGGGGTCCCCCCCACCAATCCAGCCCCCTCCAGACTCCCAAAAGACCTCGGGAAAGTTTCTCCCCAGCAATCCCGCAGAGCCGAGCGGCAGGAACGGCTCCGGTGCCCCCCCTGGCACCCGGTGGGCACCGGGCTGGGCAGAGCCCGAACCCCCCGGACCCCTGGCAAACGGGGGGGGGGGGGGGGGGGGGGGGGGCGGGGGGCGGTTCTGAATCCCCACCTCAAATGGATCAGGCTGGCTCTGGACCCTCACCCCAAATGGGTCAAGGAGGTTCTGGACCCTTATCACAAATGGGTCAGGAGGGTGCTGGACCCCCACCCCAAATGGATCAGGGGGGTCCTGGACCCCCACCCCAAATGGATCAGGGGGGTCCTGGACCCTCACCCCAAATGGGTCAGGGGGGCTCTAGACCCCCACCCCAAATGGGTCAGGGGAGTCCTGGACCCCCGCCCCAAATGGCTCAGAGCATCTCCCTGGATGTTCCTGCCCCCCTCACGCCCGCCCCATGCCCCAAACCACATCCGTGCCGCCTCCCCAGCTCGGAGCCCCCTCCCCATCCCCGCTGCCCGGGTGGGTGGGTGGGGCAGGGAGGGGATGGAGGGGGGGGCCAGGGCAGCGCCCCGCTCCGGATTCGATCAAAACAAACCCATTTATCTTGAACCAGCTCCAGCAGCGCCAGATGCTCCGCAATGGATGGACACGGGGAAAGGAGGGAGGGGGGGGTCACGCAGAGCCGCCCCCACACTCCACAGACAGACAGACGGACGGACGGACAAGTTACGGGAGCCTTTGCCTTGGGTGGTGCAGAGAGGAGGAGGAGGAGGGTGAAGGAAAGGGAGGGGGGGGTCCCTGATGTGCATCCAATTCCCGAGAGGGAATTGACTCGTTTGATTTTATTCATGAAACACAGAAAGTAAAAATGGAGTGTCAGGAAATCAGATCCGCTGGGTGATGAGCGCGACCCCCCCTCCCTCCCCCCCTCCGGCTAAACTGGGGGGGCTCCATCCAAACCCCCCCCTCCTGACCACCGAGGGGTTCCAATGGGGGGGACACGCTTTGGGGATTGGGGGGACATTATTGGGGGGGGGTCCCTGCGGCTGCAGCCCACCGAGCAGCAAAAGGGGGGTCCCCCAAACGCCCCAGGCCTGTCCAGACCCCCGTGTGTCCTCCCCATGGTTGGGGGGGCTCTGGGTGAGGTGGGAGAAGCCTCCCCCAAAATCGGTGCAGGAGACGGGACAGGGATGAGGCGTCACCTCCGCAGGTGATTTTGGGGTTCACAGCAGAAAGAACAGCTGGGGACCCCCCCCCAAATCGTGTTTGGGGAACCCCCTCAAATCCTGCTTGGGGTTCCCCCCAAATCCTGCATGGAGACCCCCACTCAATCCCCAACACTATGGGGGGGGTCCCCTTGTTCTCCCTCCCATTCCAGGTGTGCTGCAGGTGCGGGGTGCGGACAAGGGGGGTCCCCCAAGCCCCCCCGACCCCCCCCAAATCCGTGGCCGCCCCCCCCCCCCCCGGTTCCGTCTCGCTGGCCCCCCCCCCCGCACCTGCCAGACGGCGCCTCTGCAATGGGGGGGGGGGGGGGGGGGAGGAAGGAAAACAAATCTTGGGGGGCTTCACCAACCACGGGACCCCCCCCCAACACCACAACTCCGGGACAGCCCCAGCTTGTGCTGGGGGGGCAGGACCCCCCATAAACTCTCACATTGACCCCCCCCATCAGTGCCTGCTGGACCCCCCCCAAACTCACGTATGACCCCCCCCAAACCTCCGTTCTTTTCGTGATTGTCAGAGCCCCCTCAATGCACGAACCCCCCCCAAAACCGGACCCCTAAATCTGTACGACCCCCACCCCCAAAAATCAGCACGACTCCCCCTGCACCAGGACCCCCAATTTCTCCTGCACCCCCCCAATAACTGCATGGACCCCCCTCAATTCATGACACCCCCCAAACCTCCGTTCTCTCCGTGATTGTGAGAGCCCCCCCAATGCACGAAACCCCCCCAAAACCGGACCCCTAAATCTGCACGACCCCCCCAAAAAATCTGTACGACCCCCCCCTCACGAGGACTCCCAATTTCTCCGGCACCCCCCAATAACTGCAGGACCCTCCCCCCCCAAAGTCGCATTTGACCCCCCCAAACCTCCGTTCTTCCCGTGACTGCCACAGCCCCCCAATGCACGAAACCCCCCCAAAACCGGACCCCTAAATCTGCACGACCCCCCAACAATGCACGACCCCCCCTAATTCATGACACCCCCCCAAAAATCTGCACGACCCCCCCCTGCACCAGGACCCCCCGGATTTCTCCTGCACCCCCCAATTGCTGCACGACCCCCCCCAAATTTCCCGGTAACCGCGCACCCCCCCCGCCCCGTGCCGGTAACCGCGCACCCCCCCGGTGGTCCCGGTGGTCCCGAGCCCCCCCGGTACCTGCAGCAGCAGCAGCCCGGGCCCGAGCAGGGGCAGGCGGCGGCGGAGCATCGCGGGGCTCCGGGAGAACCGGCGGCCCCGCTGGTGGTGATGATGATGATGGTGATGATGATGAGGGGCGGCTGGAAGAAAGTTGGAGACTTGCGGGGCCGGGCGGTGCCTCGGCGGCGCCGCCAATCCCGACCGGCGGCGGGGACGGGGGGGGGGAACCGGGAGGCGGGGGCGGCTCCGGGACCCCGAACCGGCCCCGTGAGCAGCGGAGGCTCCGGCGCGGAGCGGGGAGAGGGCGAGGGGAGAGCTCGGGGTGCTCACGACCCCCCTCTCCGCATTTTGGGGTGCGCCCCCATCCTCTTCTCCATCACCTTGGGGTGCTCCCGGTGCGCCCCCCCCCCCCCCTCCCCGCTTCCTTCAGCATCCCGGGGTGTCGCTGGTCCTGCCCCCATCCTCTTCTTCATCACCTCGGGGTGCCTCTGATCCCCCCCCCCCCCCCCCCCCAGCTCTTCTCCATCACCTCGGGGTGGTCGTGGTGCCCCCCCAGCTCTTCTCTATCACTTCGGGGTGCCCCCAGATGTGCTCCCCCCTTCTTCTCCATCACGTTGAGGTGCCCCTGGTTCCCCCCCCCCCAGCTGTTTTCCATCATTTTGGGGTACCCCTCATCCTCCCCCAGCTCTTCTTCATCACCTCGGGGTGCCCCTGGTTCGCCCCCCCCCCCCCAGCTCTTCCCCATTATCTCGGGGTGCCCTTGATCCCCCCCAGCTGCGCCCCCCCTTCTTCTCCATCACTTTGGGGTACCTCCAGTCCCCCCCCAACTCTTCTCCATCACCTCGGGGTGTCGCCGGTTCTGCCCCACCCCCCAATTCCCCCCCTGTACCCCCAGTTTTACCCCCCCCCCTTTTCCATTACTTTGGGGTCCCCCTGGTCCCCCCTCCCCAGCTCTTTTCCATCATCTCGGGGTCCCCCTGGTCCCCCCCCAGCTCTTCTCGATCACTTTGGGGTGCCCCCGATCCTGCCCCCCCTTTTCTCCATCGCCTTGGGGTACCCCCAGCTGTGTCCCCCCCTTCTCCAGCACTTTGGGGTGCCTCTGATCCCCCTTCTCCCTCACCTCGGGGTGTCCCCGCTTCCCCCCACCCCTCTTCTTCATCACCTGGGGGTACCCCCAGCTGTGCCCCCCACTCTTGTCCATCACCTTGATGTACCCCCGGTCCCCCCCTCCCGTTCTCCATCACTTTGGGGTGCCCCCGATCCTGCCCCCCCTTTCCCAGAGACCCCCAGGACCCCCCTGCTCCTGCCCCTCTCTTCAGCATCCTCCGGACCCCGTCCTGCCCCCCGATACAGCACCTCGGGGTGCCCCCCCCGTCCTGCTCCCCCAAATGCTCCCCCCGGGACCCTCCCGGTGCTGCGACCCCCGCCCCATTTCCCGGAGACCCCAAACCCCTCTGGGAACACCGGCTGTTCTTGACCCCCCCCCCAAAACTCCATCAGGAAGGGACGGGGACACCCCGGGGACCCCCCAGACCCCGCCACACCCCGGGGAGGGGGGGTCCCTTATCCTGCACCCCCCACCTGTGTCACCTGCACGGACACGTGTGTGCACACGGACACGTGTGTGCACATGGACATGCGTGTGCACACGGACACGCGTGTGCTCCTCCCCCGGCTCCGAGGGGTCCCAGGGGTCCTCACCCCCCTCAAGAGGGGTTTTGCGCCCCCCCCACGCGATTAATTGATCGTTAATTGATCGTTAATTGCTGTTATCGCTGTGATTATCGCGGGGATCGGCGGGGCTGGGGACACTCGGGGGGTTTGGGGACATTCGGGGGGTTTGGGGACATTTGGGGGGTCTGGGGGCACTCGGGGGTGGTGGGGGGCACTGCAGAACCGCGTGGACGCGCGGAGATGGAATTATAAAAGGAAAAACGGGGAAAAGGGAAAGGAGAGGGCGAGGAATGAGGGAGAAGGAGCCGGGGGAGAGAGAGGAGAACCACGAGGAGCGCGGGGTCCGGAGCTGCCGCTGCCATCACGGGGGTCCCAACCAGCCCCGGAGCACCCTCATGGGGGTCCTGGGTAGGTGGGGGTCAGAGGAGGGACCCCCAATTGAGGGGGAACCCCTCTAAGACTCCCGTCCCTGCTGCTGCTGCCTCGGTGGGTGCGAGACCCCAGAGCCCCCGATCCTCCCTGACCCCCCAATTCCTCCCAGAGCTCCCCGATCCTCTCTGACCCCCCAGTTCTCGCATTTCGGGGGCCTCCGAACACCTCTCTAATCCCACCGGGGTCCCCCCTGTACCCAAGGTTGGGGTGACCAAAGCCTGGAGGGGGGCCGGGGGCACCCAGACCCCTCAGGACCCCCCCAAATCTCCAGGAAAACTCCCCGAGGGGGGGTCCAGAGTATGTGGGGGTCAGAGGAGCGACCCCCGATCCTCCCTGACCCCCCAATTCCCGCATTTCAGGGGTCTCTGTATCCCCCTCCCATCCCCTACAATCCCACCCATGCCCAAGGTTGGGGTGACCAAATCCTGGAGGGGCTCCGGGGGCACCCAAACCCCTCGGGACCCCCCCAAACTCCCCTCATGGGGGTCCTGGGCACGTGGGGGTCAGAGGAGCGACCCCCGATCCTCCCTGACCCCCCAATTCCCGCATTTCAGGGGTCTCTGTGCCCCCTCCCATCCCCTCCAATCCCACCCGTGCCCAAGGTTGGGGTTACCAAAGCCTGGAGGGGCTTTGGGGGTACCCGAACCCCTCGGGACCCCCCCAAATCACCAGGAAAATTCCCCCTTATGGGGGTCCCGATGCCCCCCGATGTCCTCACCCACCCTGGGCTCTTCCAGAGCCCCCTCCCCACTTTAACATCCCACAGGAGGGGCAGAAACAGGCGAGGGGGGGATGAATGGGGGAAAAAGGGTGAAAAATAGAAAATATCGAAGGGAAAAGATAAAAAGGATTTGGTGAAGGATGGGGGGGGGTGTGGGGGGGAGAGGGGAAAGGGAGGAAAAACCTCGGGAGGAGATTTAAGGGCCGATAAATGAACAAAGAGCCGCGATTGAAATAGATCTGAGGCCGGCGGCACCCGGCGCGGGGCTGGGGGGGCTCAAAGGCGGCGGCTGCGGGGGGCCGGGGGGTGATGGTGATGATGGTGATGATGGTGATGATGGTGATGATGGTGATGATGGTGATGATGGTGATGATGGGGAGGGGGCGAGGAGAGACCCCCGGGGGGACACCAGGAGCTGCCGTGGCCATGGGGGTCCCTCACGGCGCCTGGAACGTGGGGAGGGTGCTGGAGACGCCCTGAGCCCCCCAGTCCTGCAGGATGAGCCCCCCCGCACGGGTGGGTACGAGCCCACGGGTCCCTGGGGGTAAAGGGGGCGTCCCAAGTGAGCCCCCCACTCACTTGGTGCTGTTCTGGTCGCCCCTGTGGTTGTGGCAGGGCGGGAGGGTGCCAGGGGCACCCCCAGGTATAGGGGGAACAGGGGAGGGGAAAATGGGGGGACATGGGGGTGCTAACCAGGGGACATGGGGGACAATGGGGGGATACTCTGGGGACATGGGAGACACAATGGGGGACAATGGGGAGGACATGGGGGACACAATGGGGAGACATGGAGGACAATGGGGGACATGGGGGATACAGGAAGGGGACATGGGGGACACAGAGGGGGGACACAATGGGGACATGGGGGACACTGGGTGGACATGGGGGATGCTCAGGGGACATGGGGGACACAGAAAAGGGACATGGGAGACGCAATGGAGGGATATGGGGGGACACTCAGGGGACATTGAGGATGCTCAGGGGACGTGGGAGACAATGGGGACATGGAGGACACAGAGGGGGGACGTGGGGGACAGTGGAGACATGAGGGACACTGAGGGGACACGGGGGACACAATGGGGGACATGGGGGATACTCAGGGACACGGAGGACAATGGGGGACATTGGGGACACAGAGAGGGGACATGGGGGATGCTCAGGGGACATGGGGGACACAGAGGGGACATGGGGGATACAGTGAGGGGACACAGGAGACACTCAGGGGACATGAGGGACAATGGGGGACATGGGGGACACACTGGGTGGACATGGGGGACACAGTGGGGGACATGGGAGATATTCAGGGTGCACTTATGGGGGGATCCATGGGGGCGTACAAGTGGGACACGAAGGCGGTGACACGTTGGGGGACATGGAGGGGCAGACACGGGAGGGGACACATAGGGGGACACAGGGGGGTCACACTGGAGGGTAACACGGAAGGTGACACATGGGGGGACAAGGGGGAGTCACATTGGGGGGAACACTGCTGCCCCCCAGCGCGTTCTCGATGGCGGTGTCGCCATCTGGTGGCGGCTCCCGGGACCGCGCGCGCCGCCGGTGCCGATTCCCGCTCCTGGTTCCCTTTCCCCCATTCCCCTTTACCATTCCCCTTTCCCTTTCCCTCTCCCCATTTCCCCATTCTCCATTCCTCATTCCCCATTCCCCATTCCCCTTTCCCTTCTCCCCATTTCCCCATCCCCATTCCCCCATTCCCATTCCCCATTCCCCCACTCCCCATCCCCATTCCTCACTCCCCATCCCCATTTCCCCATTCCCCCATTCCCCATTCTCCCTTCCCCATTCCCCTTTCCCTTCTCCCCATTCCCATTTCCCCATTCCCATCCCCATTTCCCCATTCCCCATTCCCAGTTCCCCATTCCCCATTCCCTTCTCCCAATTCCCCTTTCCCCTCTCCCCATCCCCATTCCCAAAAAACTTCCCCCTCCACCCTCTTACCCCCTCTCCAACCATCAGCCCACGCTTCACTTTTTAAAAATTTTATTTATAACAATATCTGTTTTGTTTAGTTGTAAAGTAATCCAGCAAAAATTATTAAAACATTTCCCCCCAATAAAAGGATGGGGTGTCCCCCCCCCGCCCCCCCCACATGCGTTTATTTCTTTATTTCTACTATAAAAGCTAGGTCATTTCCAGGGATTTTTTTTTTTGCATTTTTTTGGGTTTTTTATTATTTTTCCTGTTAAAAAATGTGCATGTTGGAGAGCAGGAGAGAGGAGGGGGGTGAGGGGTTGGGGACCCCCCCCCATCCCACAGCTCAGTGGGGCTGGGGGCTTCATCCTGACCCCTGTAACAGTCGGGGAGGGAATGGGGGAAAGGGAGGCAGAGAGAGGGAGGAGAAATTGGGAAAATTGGGGACGGAGGGGGGGAAGGAAAATTGGAAAATTGGGGAAGGAAAAGAGGGGAAAATTGGAAAATTGGGGAGGGGGGAAGGAAAAGAAGGGAGGGAGGGAAAAATTGGAGAACGAAGGGGGAAGGAAAAGAGGGGAGGGAGGGGAAAATTGGGAAAGGAGGGAGGAAGGAAAAAAGGGAAAATTGGAAAATTGGGGAGGGGGAAGGAAAAGAGAGGAGGGAGGGGAAAATTGGAAAATTGGGGAAGGAAAAGAGGGGAAGGAGGGGAAAATTGGGGAGGGCAGAAGGAAAAAAGGGGAAGGGGGAAATGGGGAGAAAAGAGGGGATGGAGGGGGAAAATGGGGTGAAAAATGGGAGGGAGGAGAATGAGGGGCTGGGGAGGAGCTGCAGGACAAGGGAGCAGCAAATTGAGGTGGGGGAATCAAATGGGGGTCCCTGGGGAGGGGAGCTCTGCACTTAGGGGGGGTTTGGGAGCATGTGGGACCCTCCTGTGCCTGCCCCCAAGCTGTGCCCCCTCCCCAGCAATGACCCCCAAGTGTCCCCCTCCAACCCCCAGCCCCGATGTGTTTGAGGAGGGAGAGGTGGGGAGAGGGGGAAAAGGGGAATGTCAAGAGATTTCAAATAAACCAAATGTAACGAAATTTCAAATAAAACAAAACAAAAAAAAAAAAAAACAAAAAAACCAAAACAAAAGCCGGGTCTGGCCTGAAACCAGGGGTGGGGGAGAGGGGGGAAATATACAGGTAATAATACTGCTCACATAGAAAAGTAATAATCCTTCATTTGTACATTTATACAGCGGCTCGTGGCCCCCCCCCGGCCCCCTCGTGCCCCCCCATCTATGCCAGGGGGTCTGCCAGGTCGTCGTCCCCCCCCCGGGCCAGCAGCTCCCGTTTCTCGTCCGTGCTGGCCAGGGAGTTGCGGCTGTTGTGGGCGCCCATGTAGAGCGTGGCGTACACGGGGTTGGTGAAGTTGGTGGGCTGCAAAAAAAGGGGGGCGGGGGGAAAAGGTGGGAGGGGGCACAGATATCCAAACATCCCCCCCCCCCCCCCCCCCCCGCCCAGCAATGCCATTTCTGGGGGTGGTCCCCATGCTGGGGTCACTCGGTGAGAGCCCCCAGTAGATGGGACCTACTCAAGGGACATGGGGCAGCTCTGCTGGCTCTGCCTGCCCCAAAAGCTTTGTGGCCCCTCAGAGCCCCCCAGCCCTAAAATCTGAGATCCCTCAGAGCCCCCCAATCCAAAACGTTTGAGACCCTTCACATCTCTCTAACTCCAAAGGCTTTGAGATCCCTCAGAGCCCCCCAGCCCCAAAATCTGAGACCCCTCAGAGCCCCCCAGCTTTGAGATCCCTCAGAGCCCCCCGGTCTCAAAACCTTTGTGACCCCTCAGAGACCCCAAAACCTTTCAGAATCCTCAGAGCCCCCCAGCCCCAAAATCTGAGACCCCTCTGATCCCCCAACTCAAAAACTCTGTGACCCTTCACAGCTCCCCAGCCCCAAAACCTTTGTGAACATCCAGTGTCCCCCAGCCCCAAAATCTGAGATCCCTCAGAGCCCCCCAACTCCAAACCCTTGAGCCCCCTCAGAGACCCCAAAACCTTTGAGACCCCCCCAACCTCAAAACCTTTGTAACTTTAGAGACCCCAAAGCCTTTGTGCCCCCTCAGAAACCCCACAACCTTTGAGACCCCTCAGAGCCCCCAACCCAAAGCTTTTGTGAAGCTTCAGAATCCCCCCAACCCCAAAACCTTCCAGACCCCTCAGAGCCCCCCAGCCCCAAAATCTGAGACCCCTCAGAGCCCCCCCAACTCCAAAACCTTTGAAACCCCTCAGAGACCCCAAAACCTTTGAGACCCCTCAGAGCCCCTCAGCCCCAAAACCTTTGTGATCCCTCAAAGCCTTTGCAACCTCTCAGAGAACCCAAAACCTTTGAGATCCTTCAGTGTCCCCAAAGACTTTGCGACCCCTCAAAGCCCCACCCCAGCACTTTGGGCAGGACCCTGCAGACCCCCCAGCCCCCCTCACCTTGTCGGGGTCCAGGGCAAAGTCAGCATCCAGCAGCTCCCCCACGTCGTCGTCGGGCTCCCCCTCGTACATTTTGTACGTGGGGTTCCCAATCTCCACGTTCATGGCACCGTTGGTCATCCTCTGGTGCTGGAAGCCCTTGGCACTGATGGGGAGGGGGCACAGGGTCAGTGACACCCCCAGAGTGTCCCCAAACCCTCGGGGAGCTCCTGTCCCTGTCCATGGCATCACTCACCCTTTAATTCTCCATTTGTACCACACGAAAGCCACCACGGTGAGGAGGATGAGGAGCAGCAGGATGGGGATGACGATGGAGGCGGTTCCTGAGAGAGGAAGGCACGGGACAGTCAGAGCCTGGGGACATGGGGGGCAGCTTGGGGTGGGACTGTCCCCCCTTTCACCACAGGATGGACGGCAGGAGGTGCTCAGGGGTAAACAGGGATCAGCAATACACCCATGGGTGTGGTGTGGGGTGAAAGGGGGTCACACAGTGCCCCCAAATTAATTTATATCCCCCAAAAAACCCATGGGAGTGGTGTGGAGTGAAAGGGGGTCACACAGTGCCCCCAAATTAACCTGCCCCCCAAAAAAACCCCTGGGTGTGGTGTGGGATGGAAGGAGGGTCACCCACTGCCCCTAAATTAACTTATATCCCCCAAAAAACTGCCCAACAAACTCCTGGGTGTGGTTTGGGATGGAAATGGGGTCACACAGTGCCCTCAAATTAATCTATATCCCCCCAAAAAACCGATGGGTGTGGCGTGCAATGGAAACAGGGGTTACCCACTGACCCCAAATTAACCTGTCCCCCAAAAACTGGCCAAGAAACCCCTTTAGTGTGGTGTGGCATGGAAGGGGGGGTCACCCATCCCCATTCATTGGGGGTCACCCCCAATTAATCTGACCCCCAATAAACCACCTGGGTGTGATGTGGGATGGAAGGGGGGGTCACACACTGCCCCCAAATTAACCTATCTCCCAAAAATACGCCCAAAAAAAAAAAGCCTGGGTGTGGTTTGAGATGGAAACAGGGGTCACAGAGTGCCCCCAAATTAACCTGTCCCCTCCAAAAATGCCCTAGGTATGGCATGGAGGGGGGGGGGGGGGGTCATACACTGCCCCCCAACAAAGTGCCCGACAAATCCCGGGGGTTTGGTGTGGGATGGAAGGGGAGTGATCCAGTGCCCCCACATTAATCTGCCCCCCAAAAAACTGCCCAACAAACCCCCAGGGTGTGGCGTGGGATGGAAGAGGGGTCACACAGTGCCCCCCCAAAAAAACCCTGGGTGTTGTGTGGGATGGAAAGGGGGGTCACACAGTGCCCCCAAATTAACCTGACCCCCAAAAAAGTGCCCAAAAAACCCCCTGGGTTTGGCGTGGCAAGGAAAGGGGAGTGTCTCCCAGCGCCCCCCACTTAAACCTGCCCCCCAAAAACCAGCCCCAAAACGCCCCTGTGTGTGGCATAGCATGGACGGGGGGTGTCCCCCAGTGCCCCCCACTTTTCCTATCCCCCATTAAACCCCCTGTGTGTGGTGTGGGATGGAAGGAGGGGAGGTCACACACTGCCCCCAAATTAACCTGCCCCCCAAAAAAGTGCCCAAAAAACCCCTTGGGTGTGGTGTGGGATGGAAGGAGGGGTCACACACTGCCCCCAAATTAACCTGCCCATCAACAAACTGCCCCCCAAAAACCAGCCCAAAAATCCCCCTGTGTGTGGCATAGCATGGAACGGGGGTGTCCCCCATTGCCCCCCACTTTTCCTATCCCCCATTAACCCCCTGTGTGTGGCATAGCATGGAACGGGGGTGTCCCCCAGTGCCCCCCACTTATCCTATCCCCCATTAACCCCCCTCAGTGTTGTGTGGCATGGAAGGGGGTGCCCCCCATTGTCCCCCACTCACGGCCGCTCTGCTGCTCGCCCAGCACCATCTCCTCGCAGCGCGGGCCCGTCCTGCCCGCCGGGCACCTGGGGGAGAGCAGCAGGGAGAGCAGCGGGGTTAGCGGGGCAGGGCCATGCAGGGCGGGAGGGAGGGACAGCTGGGGTGGGGCCGGGGCGGGGACACACATCGGGGGGCGTCAGTGACGTCCGGAGGGACACACGGCCCCTCTGAACCCCCCCTCAAAGCTCCCCCTCGTCTCTTACTGGCACTCTGGCAGCTGGCTCTTGTCGCTGATGGAGCAGGTGCCGCCGTGCAGGCAGAAATTGTCACAGGTCAGGCAGCTCGGGGCGATCTTGCCATCGGGGCAGCTGGGGGGGGCACAGGGGGTCAGCGCCATGGGTACCCCCAGATGCCCTGTGCCCTCCTCTGGGTGTTCTGTGCCCGCCCTGGGGTGTTCTGTGCCCGCCCTGGGGTGTTCTGTGCCCACCCTGGGGTGTTCTGTGCTACCCCCACCTGCCTTGTGCCCTCCCTGGGGTGTTCTGTGCCATCCATGGGGTGTTCTGTGCCATCCCCGAGTGTTCTGTGCCCTCCTCTGGTGTTCTGTGCCATCTCTGGGGTGTTCTGTGCCCGCCCTGGGGTGTTCTGTGCTACCCCCACCTGCCTTGTGCCCTCCCTGGGGTGTTCTGTGCCATCCCCGAGTGTTCTGTGCCCGCCCTGGGGTGTTCTGTGTCACACTGAGACACATCCACCTCATCCTCGCAGATTTATCCACCCTGAATTACCCACCCAGCTCTGGCCATCCCAGCCAGGTTTTTTCTGCTTTTCCCTGTGCCCACCACCCCTTTTTCCCCCTCCACATCCTCCTCATCCTGTTTTCTGTGCCCCCTTTTGGGTGTTCTCTGCCATCCCTCAGGTGTTTTGTGCCCATCCCTCGGGTGTTTTGTGCCCCCTCCAGGGTGTTCTGTGCCATCCTTGGGGTGTTCTGTGCCACCCCCAGGGTGTTCTGTGCCCTCCCTGGGGTGTTGTGTGCCCTCCCTGGGGTGTTGTGTGCCCTCCCTGGGTGTTCTGTGCCATCCCTCGGGTGTTCTGTGCTCCTCTCTGAGTGTTCTGTGCCCTCCTTGCGTGTTGTGTGCCCTCCCTGGGTGTTCTGTGCCATCCCTGGGGTGTTCTGTGCCATCCCTCGGGTGTTCTGTGCCCCCTCAGCCCCTCAGGACTCAGCTCTGGGCTCATCCCACCCCTGGGACACCAGAATGGGCTCTGGGGGACACACTGAGACACATCCACCTCCTCCTCATCCTCGCAGATTTATCCACCCTGAGTTACCCACCCAGCTCTGGCCATCCCTACCAATTTTTTTCTGCTTTTCCCTGTGCCCACCACCCCATTTTCCCCCCTCCAGCCCCACATTCCCAACACCTACATGCAGGAGACCTCTCCACTCTGCTTGTTGATGCTGCACTTGCCCTCCTGGCAGCGGGAGCACTTGTTCTCCTGGCACTGGGCACCCTCGAACTGAGGGGGGCAGCGGCACTGCTTGGCACCGCTGGCTGTCATCTGGCACACGCCGTCGTTCTCGCAGTAATCAAAGCATTGTCCTGGGGGGGACAAGGGGGTCAGGGTGGGCAGCACCTCCAGAGGAGCCCCCCAATCCCACAGAGCATCCCAGCAAAGAGGGGGAGCTGGAAATCCAATCCCATGGGGGCTGCTCTCAGGGATTCCCACAAATGAGAGGAAAATGGGAGCCCAATCCTTTGGTGTTGTCACCAGAGGGGACATAGAGGGTGGGAAAAACACAAAAGAGGGTTGGCAGCTCAACACTCTGGCATTGTCCCTAGAGGTCTGACCCCAGGCATCTCCAGGTGAGGGACACCCATCCTTCTCATCCCACACTAATGTTCCCAGACATTCCTAAATGAGGGACACCCACCCTTTTAACACCCAAATTGTCCCTAGACACCCTCAAATGAGTGACACCCTTCCTCCCAACATCTCCCCCACTGCTGTCCCCAGACAGGTGACTCCCATCCTTTTAATGTCCCCACTGATGTCCCCAGAGATCCCCCAATGAGTGACACCCACCCTTTTAATGCCCCCATTACTGTCCCCAGACAGGTGAGTGACACCCATCCTCCCAACACACCCCACTGCTGTCCCCACACATCCCCAAATGAATGACACCCATCCTTTTAACATCCCAATTGCTGTCCCCACACATCCCCAAATGAGTGACACCCATCCTTTTAACATCCCAATTGCTGTCCCCAGATGTCCCCAAATGAGGGACACCCATCCTTTTAACATCCCAATTGTTGTCCCCAGATGTCCCCAAATGAGGGACACCCATCCTTTTAACATCCCCAACTGTGGTCCCCAGACATCCCTGAGTGACACCCATCCTCCTGATGCCCCCATTTATGTCCCCACACATCCCCAAATGAGTGACACCCATCCTCTTAATGCCCCCATTGCTGTCCCCCGATGTCCCCAAATGAGTGACACCCACCCTCCCAACTCCCCCACTGCTGCCCCCAGATAGGTGAGGGACACCCATCCTCCTGATACCCCCATTTCTGTCCCCAGACATCTCCAAATGAATGACACCCATCCTTTTAACGTCCCCATTACTGTCCCCAGACATCTCCAAATGAGTGACACCCATTCTTTTAATGCCCCCCCTTGCTGTCCCCAGACAGGTGAGGGACACCCATCTTCCCAACATCCCCTACTGTTGTCCCCAGATGTCCCCAAATGAGGGACACCCATCCTTTTAATGCCCCATTGTTGTCCCCAGACATCCACAGATGAGTGACACCCATCCTTCCAACACCCCTTCCAACACTGCTGTCCCCAGATGTCCCCAAATGAGTGTCACCCATCCTTTTAATGCCCCCATTGTCGTCCCCAGACATCCCCAGGTGAGTGACACCCATCGTCCCAACATCCCCACTGCTGTCCCCACACAGATATGTGACTCTCATCCTTTTAATGTCCTCATTGTTGTCCCCCAGTGTCCCCAAATGAGTGACACCCATCATCCCAACTCCCCCATTATTGTCCCCAGACACCCCCAGGTGAGTGACACCCATCTTCCCAACACCCTCCACTACTGTCCCCAGACAGGTGAGGCACACCCATCCTTTTAATGTCCCCATTTCTGGCCCTAGACATCCCTAAATGAAGGACACCCATCCTCCCAACACCCCCTATTGTTGTCCCCAGACATCCCCAAATGAGTGACACTCATCCTTTTAACACCCAAATTGTCCCCAGACATCCCCAAATGAGTGACACCCATCCTCCCAACTCCCCCTCCCGATGTCCCCAGACATTCCCAGACAGGTGAGCGACTCCCATCCTCCCAACTCCCCCATTATTGTCCCCAGACATCCCCAAAGAGTGACACTCATCCTCCCAACATCCCCACTGCTGTCCCCACATGAGTGACACTCATCCTTTTAATGTCCCCATTGCTGTCCCCAGACGTCCCCAAATGAGTGACACCCATCCTTTTAATGTCCCCATTGCTGTCCCCAGACATCCCCAAATGAGTGACACCCATCCTTTTAACATCCCAATTGTTGTCCCCAGATGTCCCCAGGTAAGGAACACCCATCCTTCCAACACTCTTTCCAACACTGCTATCCCCAGACATCCCCAAATGAGTGACACCCACCCTTTTAACACCCAAATCGTCCCCACACGTCCCCAAACGAGTGTCCCCCATCCTCCCAGCGCCCTGGTGCTGTCCCCAGATGTCCCCAAATGAGTGACACCCACCCTTTTAACACCCAAATCGTCCCCACACGTCCCCAAATGAGTGTCCCCCACCCTCCCAGCGCCCCGGTGCTGTCCCCAGATGTCCCCAAATGAGTGCCACCCACCCCCCTGACGTGCCCCCCACCGTGCCAGCCGTGTCCCAGCAGTGCCACTCACGGTACTGGCAGCGGTCCCCGATGAAGGAGGGCGGGCAGCGGCAGCTGGGCTGGTTGCCCTGGTTGACGCTGCAGCTGCCGTTGTGCTGGCAGTAACCCGAGCACACCTGCTGGTTACACCTGGGGCCCGTGAAACCCGTGGGGCAGCGGCAGGTGGGCATTCCTGGGGAGAAAGAACATGTTAGTTCCTTCTGTAGGAGGGTCAGGACAGACGGACATGAGAGATCTCTGACGCCAGGGTGTGGAATTTGGGGTTTATTGCAAAGGGACAAGTGCAGGGAGCTGCTGGGAGCTGCCAGGCACAGCTCAGAGCAGCCCCAAGAGAAGAAAGGGGTAAAGAGAGAGGTAAAGAGAGTGGCAAAGAGGATGAGAGAGTGAGTGAGGCTCCCATTACAATACAATAAATCTTCTGGTCGTGGAATTTCGGGTTTATTGCAAAGGGCCAAGTGTAGGGAGCTGCTGGGAGCTGCCAGACACAGCTGGAGCAGGACTGAGAGAGGGAGAGAGAGGTAAAGAGGCTAAGAGAGCGAGGTTCCCGTTATAAATCTTCTTTTGGTTGTGGAATTTGGGGTTTATTGAAGTGCAGGGATCTGTTTGGAGCTGCCAACCACAGCTCGGAGCAGGACTGAGAGAAGAGAGGGGTAGAGAGGACGAGAGGGGGAGAGAGTAAGAGGATGAGAGAGCGAGGTTCCCGTTCCAATACAATAAATCTTCTTCTGTGTTGAATATTCTGATTCTCACTAACCAATCTAGTACAAGATACAAATCCTACAGCATTTCCATACAGCCTATAAGAATCATTACATCACCATACTGTGTTACATTTTAAACCCTAAAAACTCCTCTTTGGGCCCCTTCTGCCAAGCAAGTATAAACTTGCTTTCATTTCAATCTTGCTTATATTTTCCATATTCTCAAAATCTTTTGCCAGGCAATCATATTTGCAAGGCTTTCCTGTTTCATCTTCCTCAACACTTCACCTGTCTGTCTGTGTGTCTGTCTGTGTGTCTGTCTGTCTGTGATCCCCCCCGGCTCACCTAAACTTGCTTTCATTTCAATCTCGCTTATAGTTTCCATATTCTCAAAATCTTTTGCCAGATCTTCCCTAACATCCCCACCTCTCTGCCTGTGTCTCTGACCTCTCTGTCCGTGTGTCTGTCTGTCTGTGACCCCCCCTGGTTCACCTAAACTTGCTTTCATTTCAACCTGACTTATAGTCTAACTATTTCCAAAATCTTTTGCCAGGCAATCCTATTTATGAGACTTTCCTATTTCATCTCCCCAACACTTCACCTGTCTGTCTGTGTGTCTGTCTGTGTGTCTGTCTGTGACCCTCCCAGCTCACCTAAACTTGCTTTCACTTCAATCTCACTCATAGTTTCCATATTCTCACAATCTTCTGCCAAGCAAGCCTATTTATAAGGCTTTCTGTTTCATCTTCACCAACATCCTCACCTCTGTGTGTGTGTGTGTGTGTGTGTGTGTGTGTGTGTGTGTGTGTGTGTGTCTATCTGTGCGTCTGTCTGTCCGTGATCCAACCTGGCTCACCTACACTTGCTTTCACTTCAATCTCACTTACATTTTCCATATTCTCAAAATCTTTTGCCAGACAATCATATTTATAAGGCTTTCCTGTTTCATCTTCCCTGACTGTCTGTGTGTCTGTCCGTCTGTGATCCCGCCTGGTTCACCTAAACTTGCTTTCATTTCCATCTCGCTTATAGTTTCCATATTCTCAAACTCAATCATATTTACAAGGCTTTCCTGTTCCATCTCCCCCAACACCCCACCTGTCTGTCCGTGTGTCCATCCATCCGTGACCCCCTGGCTCACCTGAGGGGGAGGCAGCGCAGGTGCCCCCGTTCTGGCAGAAGCCTGAGCACTGGTTGATCTGGCACCTGTCCCCGCTGTAGTGGGGCTGGCATCGACACTTTGCCTGCTTGCGGGCATTCAGGAAGCAGCTGCCACCATTCAGGCACTCCAGGTCACACGTATCGGTGGTGGGCACTGCCAGGGAGGGGTGAAAAATGTGAAAAATATAAAAAATGTGAATTTTATGCTTGGTTTTTGGTGAATATTCAAGTGAATGTTATATGTGTTGTGTTAGAAAGTGATGGTGCATTAGTTCTCTTAAGTAGTGTGGTGGGGTTAAATATAAATATAAATATAAATATAAATATAAATATAAATATAAATATAAATATAAATATAAATATAAATATAAATATAAATATAAATATAAATATAAATATGGCATAGATATAGATATACAGATACAGATATAAATATGGATATAAATTTATAGACATAAATATAAACATAAATAAATATAAATACAAATAAGATATAGATAATATAGATATAGATGATATAGATATAAATATACCTAAATATACCTAAATATAAATATAAAAATATAAATATAGATGCACAGAGGCACGGAGGGGATGGAAGCGAGCAGGGCTGTGCTGGCAGGACCCAACCTCCCTCCTCATCCTCATCCTCACCTTCTCTGGTGTCACCTACCTACAGGGGACACGGTGGGCGAGGAGACAACCACACAGGTGCCATTGTCCAGGCGTTTGCCATTGGGGCAGGTGCACACGGGGCCACTGGGGCTGAGCAGGCAGAGCCACTCGCACTTCTTACGGTCACAAGGGTTGGTCACTGCAGGAGGAAAGGGCACAGATGGTGAGGACAGTGAGGTGGTGACCCATAGCCCTTCTTGCTCCTCTAGGACATTCTCCTCCACAGCTCTGTGCTGCCCCATCCATGCTCTGAGGTCCTGAGGTTGCCACCTGGACAGCTGGACTCTCCAAAACCACTTCACCAACCCCCAGCTCTGCCCACCCAGACATCCTCACTTTGGGCAGGAATTTGGGGGTCTGAGTCCCCTCAAACTCAGTGTAGGAGGAGAGGGCACAGATGGTGAGGACAGCAGGGTAGTGACAGCATGGTGACCCACAACTCTTCTTGCTCCTCTAGGACACTCCTCTCCACAGCTCTGTGGTGTCCCATCCATGCCCTGAGGTCACCACCTGGCCAGTTGGACTCCCCAAATCCACCTCACCAACCCCCTGCTCTGCCCACCCAGACACCCCCACTTTGGGTAAGAACTTGGGGGTCTGAGTCCCCTCTTCCCAATCCCTGCCGACACCTCCCTCACCCTCCGGCACCTCACACCCGGTATCACCCCCTAGCACCTCCCCACCACCCCAGGAGCAGGGTGGGGGTCCCAGGCCCTCACCCACCCTCTGGCTGCTTGTACTGGTGGTAGAGCACCACGTCGGTGGCGTGGTTGAGGCCGGAGGTCAGGTTGGTGACGGGCTTGTTCCCAAATTTGTGGATCTTGAAGATGCGGTTGTTGATATAGGTGACGCCGTAGATGTAGTCCTCAAAGATGTCGATGCTGAACGGGTGGCTCAGCCCTGGGGAAGCCAGCAGAAGACATGTGGAGGCAGGAATTTGGGGATTTGGGGATTTGGGGTGGGTTCTGAGGCCAGGGACCCCCATGGAACACCCCTTACCCTTCTTGTTGTCGATGGCCACCACGGGGTCAGTGCCGTTGAGGCGGATGCTGCCGATGACGGAGAGCTTGGCATCAGCCCAGTACAGCCTCTCATTGTGGTAATCCACAGCCAGACCTGGGGGGACACAGCCCTCAGTGAGCCCTCAAGCCCCTCCTGAGCAGCTGACCCACACAGCAGCACCCCCACTTGCCCTACACCCTTCTGCCATGGGGCTCTGAGCCCTCAGAACAACCCTCCCCAACAGAAATGGGTTGAATGTGTCCCCATTGTGGCTTTTGTCCCCCTTCCTGTCACCTGTCTGCCTCACCTGTTGGCCACTGGATGTTGTCCTGCACCAGGGTCTCCCGCAGAGTCCCATCCATGGCAGCTGTCTCGATCTTGGGGTGATTGCCCCAGTCTGACCAGTACATGGTTCTGTAAGGACACAGGCAGGTCAATCCCAGGGGAATTGGAGAAACCCTCCCACACCATCCCCACAGCATCCTGGAGTCATCAGGCAACTCAAGAAGGCACAGAGAGTGATCCTGGGACACATGGGTGGTGAGGGGAGTGCTGTGAGGGATGGACAGACGGATGGGAAGTCCCAGGGGAACTTTCCATCCACAGTTGTCAATTCCGGACAGCCCAATGACCAAGGAGGAGAAACCCTCCCACACCATCCCCATGGCAACCTGGAGTCACCAGGCAACTCTGGGGCAACTCGAGAAGACACAGAGAGTGACCCATGGGTGGGTTTGTGGTGAAGGGAGTGTGATGAGGGATGGACAGAGGGATGGGAAGTCCCAGAGGAAGAGGACAACCCAATGACCAGGGAGGAGAAACTCTCCCACACCATCCCCACAGTATCCTGGAGTCACCAGGCAACTTGAGAAGACACAAAGCGTGACACTGGGACACACGGGTAGGTGAGGGCTGGGCAGAGGGATGGGAAGTCCCAGAGGAACAGGACAGACCAATAACCAGGGAGGAGAAATCCTTCCACATCATCCCCATGGTATCCTGGAGTCACCAGACAACTTGAGAAGACACAGAGCATGATCCTGGGACACATGGGTGATGAGGGGAGTGCTGTGAGAGACAGACAGAAGGATGGGAAGTCCCTCACCCCCTCAGTGGGTCCACCACGATGGCGTGGGGCTCGTCGATCATCCCCGAGATCAGCGTCTTGCGGTTCTCGCCCTTCATCTGCGCCACCTCAATCACGTCCCGCCCCGAGTCCGTCCAGTAGATGTTCCCGGCCACCCAATCGATGGCGATTCCCCTTGGCATCTTCAACCCTGAGATCTGTGTGGGGCAGTGTTGTGGTGTGATGGAACAGCCTGTCTCAGTCATGCTGGTTCTTTCCCCAGGTGTGCCAATCACCTCTCCCTTCCCCTCCCTTGCTCCTTGCTGAGTGCTCTCTGTCAATCTTGGCATTCCAGAAGGGTGTCATGTGATTGGTGAAGTTCAAAAGATGCCTCTCAGCCCTGGGGACATTGGGCCATCCAGGTGTCATTTGTTCCCTGAGATTTCCCCCCCCTTACCTGGTTGGTGGCTCCCTACCCCTTCCCTGCCCCTCTCCCCGGGGTTAAAAGGAACAGCAACCACGGGGTGGGGAAGTTCTGTTGGAGCTGTTGCTGCATTCAGAGGCCTGTGGGCCACAACAAAGCTCTGGATCCAAACCCTCCAGCAGAACCGACTCCTTTCCTTCACCATGGCCTTAAAGCTTCTCTGCCAGAGGTAAACCTGAGCTCCTTGCAAGCCTGGACTTGTCCCAAGCACCCAGCTGCAATATCCAGCTGGCCAAAGGTATCTCTGGGGTGAAACCACCACAGCTGCTGCCTTTGGTCAAGCAGCAAGGACTGGACAATCCCAGGCATGTTCCATCTGGCTATATTGGTATTTAATTCCAATATAACGGTGCCCAGTGTGAGGCAGCTCCATCCTGGGGATGGATCAGTCAGGGAAGAGACCCCCGAGGTGAAACCACCACAGATGCCAACTTTGGTCAAGCAGCAAGAGCCAGACAAGCCCAGGCATGTTCCATCCATCTATATTGGTATTTAATTCCAATATCTTGGTGCCCAACATGGGGCAGATCGATCCTGGGGACGGATCAGTCAGGGAAGACACCTTTGAGGTGGCACCCTCACTTTTGTTGCAATATCCAGCCAGCCAAAGGTGTCTCTGAGGTGAAACCACCACAGTTGCTGCCTCTGGCCAAGCAGCAAGGGCCAGATGAACCCAGGCATGTCCCATCCAGCTCTATTGGTATTTAATTCCAATAGGGCAGAGTGGGGACAGTGAGAGGAGAGGAAACCACCAGCCCATCCCTCCATGCCCTGGCAGAGCTCGCTCACGTTCAGGTGGGTGACGCCGCCGTCGATCTGGCGCCGGTTGCGGTTGGAGGCGGTGGAGGCGGACGAGGAGGCGGGCAGCTCCCGGTAGGAGATCCTGCCCGTGTGCCAGTTGGTCCAGTAGATCTTGTTGCCCTTGACGTAGATGTCCATGGCGTCGATGCGCACGTTCTCGTCGCCCTGGAAGGCCGGCTCGTAGGCGGAGTTGGGGTTGAAGGGGTACATGCTCCTGATCTTGTTGTCGTCTGCGATGTAGAGGATCTGGTGCTCAGAGCCTGAAGAGGAAGAGGAGGAGCAGGAGAGGTTGGCATGAGTTGGATGTAGAGGATCTGGTGCTCAGAGCCTCAAGAGGAAGAGGAGAGGTTGGCATGGGTTGGACTGGGAAGAGGGGCTCAGCCAGGAGTGGGGATCTCCTGATCTTGTCATCTGCGATGTAGAGGAGGAGGAAGAGGAGGAGGAGGAGGAGGAGGACGAGGACGAAGATGAGGACAAGGGGGACAAGGAGGACATGGACGAGGAGCAGGAGGAGGAGGACGAGTAGAGGTTGGCATGGGTTGGACAGGGAAGAGGGGCTCAGCCAGGAGTGGGGATCTCCTGATCTTGTCATCTGCGATGTAGAGGATCTGGTGCTCAGAGCCTGAAGAGGAAGAGGAGGAGGAGGAGGAGGAGGATTGACAGAGCTGCATTTCATTTGGGTCTGTGGGGTCTCTATGGGGTCTGTGAGGTCTCTGTGGGGTCTTTGGGATTCAATGGGATCTGTGGGGTCTCTGTGGGGTCTGTGGGATTTCTGTGGGGTCCCCGTGGGTCTGTGGGGTCTCTGTTGGATCTCTGGGACTCAATGGGATTTGTGGGGTCTCTGTGGGGTCCCTGTGGGTCTGTGAGGTCTCTGTGGAGTCTCTCTGGGGTCTGTGGGACTCAATGGATTGGAGGGAAGAGCAAAGGATTCCCACAGGAGCTCTGGGGGGCTCCTGGGCACACACAGAACCCACGTGAGTCCCTGTTCCCTCCTGACCTTCTGCCTTGCACATGCTGTCCGTCTTCATGAAGTTCTTGGCGCAGCTGCAGACGTGGGAGCCCTTGGTGTTGTTGCAGAGCTGGGAGCAAGTCCCAAAGCGCAGGCACTCGTTGATGTCTGGGCAGGGGGAGGTGGAATCAGGGGAAGAACAAAAAACTGCCCCCACAGACCCCAAGGACACCATCCTTGCCACCCCACCCCATCCCAGCTGTGAAATCACATCTCAATGGTAAAAACCAGAATTCACAGCCCAATCCTGAGGCCTCTCCAGCAGCAGCAGGAAATACCTTGGCAAAAATTCTTGTCTGGAACCTTCTGGAAGCCTCTACGGCAGGTGCAGTAGGAGGTGGACTGGGACTGGACACAGTGGGCCTTATCCCCAACATGGTGGTGTTGGACACAGTGGGCCTCATCCCCAACATGGTGGTGTTGGACACAATGGGCCTCATCCCCAACATGGTGGTGTTGGCCACATTGGGCCTCATCCCCACATGGTGGTGTTGGACACAGTGGGCCTCATCCCCCCACATGGTGGTGTTGATCATCCCCACACATGATGGTGTTGGACACAGTAGGCCTCATCCCCACACATGGTGGTGTTGGACACAGTGGGCCTCATCCCCACACATGATGGTATTGGACTCACTGGGCCTCATCCCCAACATGGTGGTGTTGGACACCATGGGCATCATCCCACCTGTGAAATCATGCCTCACTGATAAAAACCAAACCCCACAGCCCAATCCTGAGGCTCTCCAGCAGCATACCTTGGCAAAAATTCTTGTCTGGAACCTTCTGGAAGCCTCTACGGCAGGTGCAGTAGGAGGTGGACTGGGACTGGACGCAGTGGGCCTCGTCCCCACACATGGTGGTGTTGGTCTTGCAGTCATATGACTTGTGCTCTGTGGTGGGACACGTGTGTCACACGCGTGTCACAGCGAGTCCCCCCCAGTCCCCACCATGCCCCCCAGCTCCCCCACCCACCGTGGGAGCAGGATTCCTCATCAGAGCCATCTCCACAGTCATCGAAGAAGTTGCAGCGGAGGTTGGCACTGATGCACTTCTTGTTCCCACACAGGAACTCGTTCTTGTCCTGGCTGCAGCTCTTGGGCTTGGCCGTGGGTGACTCTGAGGGTGAGGGACAGCAGATGTGACCCCCATGTCCACGGGACCCTCTGGGAGCAGGCAGGGACTTGGGACCTTGCATCCACAACCCCAATTTTGGGAGGAAACACCAAAAGCCAACCCCAATCCCTGATTTCGTGAGGAAAGACCAAAAGCCAACCCCAACAACTGATTTTGGGAGGAAAGACCAAAAGCCAACCCCAACACCTGATTTTGGAAGAAAGACTGGGCAAAGCCAACCCCAAGACCTCATTTTGGGAAGAAAGACCAAAAGCCAACCCCAACAGCTGGGCTGAACTTTGGGCTCTGGGAGGGCCTTCCCAAAGGCCAACAGTGACTTCCAGGCAGCTTGGCCAGGCAGGCTCAGGCCTGTGAGGCTCAGAAAACCACAATGCCTGCCATGCTCCTGCTTCTCTCCCAGGCTTCCAGTTCCATGCCTTCTCCCTGAATATGTCTCACAGTTTCCATCTCCTGATGTGCTGTGAAAGCCTCCTGTGGCCTGGAGAGCACACCATGGAGAGCAAAGGGCAGCAGATGTCACTGGTGTCCTGCCCCCATCTCCCCACTGCTCAAGCAGCACCCTTTGGACATGTTCTCTTCCAGGCTTCCAGCTTCATGCCTTCTCTCTGAATATATATCACAGTTTCCATGTGCTGTGAAAGCCATGACACCTCCTGTGGCCAGGAGAGCACACCAAGGAGCGCAAATGGCAGCAGATGTCACCAGAGCCAGCACTGGTGTCCTGTTCCCATCTCCCATCTCCCCACTGCTCAAGCAGCACCCTTTGGACATGTTCTCTCCCAGGCTTCCAGTTTCATGCCCTCTCTCTGAATATGTACCACAGTTTCCATCTCCTGATGTGCTGTGAAAGCGTCCTGTGACCAGGAGAGCACATCAAGGAACACAAACAGCAGCAGATGTCACTGGCGTCCTGTCCCCTTCTCCCCACTGCTCAAACAGCACCTTTTGGAGACATTTCTGTCCCAGGCTTCCAGTTTCATGCCTTCTCCCTGAATATGCACCACAGTTTCCATGTCCTGATGTGCTGTGAAAGCCATGACACCTGCTGCATACCAAGGAGTCAGGCAGCGCAAACGGCAGCAGATGTCACCGGTGTCCTGCCCCCATCTCCCCACTGCTCCAGCAGCACCCTTTGGACCTGAGCAGCATTTCAGAGCTGCAGTGGCAGAGCTGAGGGAGAAGGATCAGCCCCCCTCACTCACCGCAGTCCTTCTCATCCGTGTTGTCTCCACAGTTGTCGATCCCGTCGCACTGCCGACCGATCCACAGACACACGCGGTCGTTCTTGCAGCGGAACGGTCTGTTGGGGGGACACTGGAATTTCACTGCACCAGCAAACAGAAACAAACGGTGACGGTGAAAGGAGACGCCGGAGCCAGGCTGTCACACATGTCACACGAGCTGCTGCTCGGCCTCTGCCCCCGCTCAGCTCTCCGCTAAGGGCTGTCCCACGCGGCCCAGAGGGCTCCGGAGGCTGAAGCAGAGAGACTGAAGCAGAGACAATCTGGCTGCTGTGAGCCCTCTCCTCACCCAGCCCACTCCCCATCACCAGCCCCTCAATCAGAGTCACCTCCTGACACAGACATGGTTTATGAAAAATCCTTTCCTTAGGATTTTTTCTCCTAAGAAACTGAGGGGACATGTCAGTCCTCCCTCCTCATCACCAGCCCCTCAATCAGAGTCACCCCCTGACACAGACATCTTCGATGAAAAATCCTTTACTTAGGATTTTTTCTCCTAAGAAGCCAAGAGGCCTCAAGAATAAAATGTAAACATTGATTATCTGCTGCTGTGGAATGCAACAGGTGCATCTGTGATTGGTCTCAGAGTTGTTTCTAATTAATGGCCAATCACAGTGAGCTGGCTCAGACTCTGTCCCAGACAGAAGCTTTTGTTATCATTCCTTCTTTTTCTATTCTTAGCTAACCTTCTGATGAAATCCTTTATTCTATTCTTTTAGTATAGTTTTAATATAATATAGTATATAATATATATGTGTATATATATAATAAAATAGAATAAAATAGAATAAAATAGTATAATATAATATAATATAATATAATATAATATAATATAATATAATATATATTAAATAATAATATTAAATGTATTTAAAATAATATATTAAAATAAATTATAAATTAAATTAAAATTAAATATAAATTAAATAGAAATGAAATTATAAATATATTAATATTAAGTATAATTATGAAATTAAGAATAATATATTAAAATGTACTATGAATATATTATATTAGAAATATATTTTATATTATAAACAATATAATAATATTATTAAAATTATTAATAATGATATATTAAAATATATCTTCTAAATCTATTATATATATTAGAAATATATTTTATATTATAAATAATAATATTATTAAAATTATTATTGATAATATTAAAATAATAAATCAAGCTTTCTGAAACATAGAGTCAAATCCTATCTCTTCCCTCATCTTCAGACCCCTGTGAACACAGTCACAACTTCCAAGCCCTCACCTGCACCAGCCACCCCCCAGAGGTCCCCCCCAGACCCTCTGGTCCCCCTCTAATCCCCCTCTGGTGCTCAGGCTCCAGGAGTGTCCCCCCCATCCTGGGCTATGGGGCTTGGGGACAGGGGCAGTGTCACTCACAGCACTCCTCAGGATTCTCGTCTGAGTTGTCCCCACAATCGTCCTCCCCGTCACACTTCCAGGCCAGGGGCTTGCACAGGGTGTTGTTGCACTGGAACTCGTCCAGGGGACACGTGCGGACTGTGACAGAGCAAGGGGGACATGTCAGTGCAGGAGGGGACATGGCAGGGCAAGGGGGGACATGGCAGAGCAAGGGGGGACATGGCAGAGCAACAGGGGACATGTCAGTGCAGCAGGGGACATGGCAGGGCAAGGGGGGACACGGCAGGGCAAGGGGGTGATGTGTCAGTGCAACAGGGGATGTGTCAGGGCAAGGGGGACATATCAGAGCAAGGGGGAAAATGTCAGTGCAAGAGGGGACGTGTCAGTGCAAGGGGGACATGGCAGAACAACAGAGGGACACATCAGTGCAAGAGGGGACATGTCACTGCAAGAGGGGATACGTCATCTCATGCTTCCCTCCTGCCAAACCCCCACTCTGGGGCTGCAATTCCAATTTCCCACATGCACAGGGGGTCTCCAGAGCTGAGGCATTTCCATGTCCGTGCACGCTCCAGATTGGGACACACACACAGAGCAGCACTCCCACCCATAGCAGGGACACAGTGACACCAGGGCAGGGATTGGGGGACACCAGCAGCCCCGGGGGACACCCAGCAGTGCCATTACCCCCTGTGCCACAGTTCTCCTCGTCGCTGCCATCCATGCAGTCGGCGTCGGCGTCGCAGCGCCAGCGCATGGGGATGCAGTGCCCGTTCTTGCACTTGAACTGGTCAAACTCACAGCGAGGGGTGCAGTCTTTCTGCAGGGGACAAGCAAGGGACACAGTGGGCATGGCAGGCCCCTGTGCTGTTGCCACCGCCCCAGGGCAGGGGCAGAAGGGAGGTTTTGTGTCCCCATCCTGCTCGTACCTCGTCAGAGCCATCGGCGCAGTCGTGGTCACCGTCGCATTTCCACCTGCCCGCGATGCAGCGGCCGTTGGCACAGGAGAACTCGCTCTCAGAGCAGGGCCTGGGTGCTGGGGACAGAGCACAGAGGGTGCCCTGAGCGTGGGGACAGCCTGTGAGGGCAGGGGGTGTCCCTGGCCAGCAACTGTGGGGCCACAGGGTGACAGGGACACTGGGGACAGGGGGTACAGGCAGAGCTATGGGAGCTCACAGAGGGGCACAGCTGGTACCAACTCCCACCACTCCCTGTGGAGGGTTTGGGGGACACTGTGTCCACACAGCCTGGCTGTCAGGGTGCTGGGGACAGAGCACAGAGTGTGAGAACAGCCTGTGAGGGCAGGGGGTGTCCCTGGTCAGCAGCTGGAGGGGCACAGGGTGACACAGACACATGGCCAGTAGCACTGGGGACAGGGGATACAGGCAGAGCTACCAGAGGAGCACAGCTGGTATCAACTCCCAAACCCTTCCCACACCATCCCTGTGGGGGTTTTGGGGGACACTGTGGTCACTGAGGTCACTCCTCTCCACAGGGCAGCACCAGCCCCACTGCTGCCCACCCCAGCTGCAGGAGGAACTGCAGCAGTGCCCTGGCAGTGCCCAGCCTCACCCCTGTGCCCCCTCACAGGGCATGGGCACAGCTCACAGCTCACTGGCACAGCCTGTGCCACATCCAGCAGGATGGCACCTGGCACAGCCGCCCACCTGGGATGGCTTTTGGGACCCTTCCCCTCCCTATAGCCCCCATAGGGGTATTGGGGCACAGGGACCCCCCACTCATGGCACAGGACTGTGGGGAACAGGGGGTGTCCAGAGGGAGCAGGGAGAGGTGGGGATGGGGTTTGGAGCCAAATCCAAGCCATGCAGAGCCCTGCAGAGCAGCAGGGTCAGACCCTCCCCAGTTCCATGGATGGAGATGCTTGTGCTGATGCTCAATAAATCCACCTGGACTGTCCAGTCCCACCTAGAAATTATTGTCTTCACTGGGTTTTAGAGAGAGACTGTAACACGGAATTAAAAGATTTTGGCAGGAACCTACCTCTGTGTGCCCCATAACGACAGTGTGGAAATGGAGAAAAACATAAGATGAGGTGAAATGGCACAAAACTCAAAAAACACGACGGGAAATCAACAGAAAAGAAAAAACAAAAGCTGCACCCTGAAGAGCTGCAGGAAGATCAGAGAGACCCAGTCGGCACTGTGGGGTGGGAGAGGGGCTGGCAGCAGACCCTGGGCAGACTGGACCCCTCTGGGTGCTGTGGGGTGGGACAGGATCAAGCAGAGACCCTGGTGCCATCCCATGGGCAGCCTGGAACCCCTTTGGGTGCTGTGGGGTGGGCAGCAAACCCTGGTGCCATCCCATGGGCAGCTTGGGACCCTCTGTGTGTCCCCACTGCCATCCCAGGTGGCACTGCCATGAAGGAGGTGACACAGGGGGTGATGCTTGGTGGCAAAGCAGGACAAGGTGCCCTCAGGTGACTCTGCTGGGCCTCTCATGCTGCTGCAGGGAGGGTGTTGGGGTCACCCCTTGAGTGTCACTTGTCACCTTTGGGGTGTCTCATTGGCACAGGGACAGGGTCAGTGCTGTCCCCACAGGAGGGCATGGATGGGATAGGGACAGGGACGGGGAGAGGGAGAGGGACAGGGACAGGGTCAGCACTGCCCCAAAGGAGGGCATGGATGGCACAGGGACAGTGACAAGGACAGGGTCACCATTGCCCCAAAGGAGGGCATAGATGGCATGGGAAAAGGGACAGGGACATTTTTGCCCCAAAGGAGGGCATGGATGGCACAAGGACAGCCCTGTCCTGGCTGGGGTGGCCCAAACCTGTCCCCTGAGCAGTGCTCCCCCATGGGGACAGCAGGGGCAGGGGAGTGGCACGTACTGCAGCTCTCCTCGTCGGAGTTGTCCCCGCAGTCGTTGTCGTAGTCGCACTGCCAGCGGCCCGGCACGCAGCGGTTGTTCTTGCAGCGGAACTGGTACGGCTCGCACGTGCGCTCGTCTGGGGACAGCGGGGACAATGGGGACAGGTCAGGGACAGGGTCATGGATAGGGACAGGGACAGGTCAGGGAAATGTCAGGGACAGGGACAGGGACAGGGACAGGTCAGAGAACTGGTACGGCTCGCACGTGCGCTCGTCTGGGGGGACAGGGACATGTCAGGGACAGGGACAGGACAGGGACACATCAGGGCTGCTGGTGGGACAGCAGGGACAGGGACAGGTCAGGGACAGGGACAGGGCAGAGAACTGGTACGGCTCACATGTGCGCTCATCTGGGGACAATGGGGACAAGTCAGGGACAGGGACAGGTCAGGGCTGCTGGGGGACAGCAGGGACAGGGACAGGGGTCAGCACTGCCCCAAAGGAGGGCATGGATGGCACAGGGACATGGATGGCACGGGGACAGGGGTCAGCACTGCCCCGTACAATGGGACAGGGATGGGATCAGCACTGCTCCAGTGAGGGCAGGAATGGGACAAGGACAGAGGTCAGCACTGCCCTGTGACAGGAGGATGAGACAGGGACAGGTGTCAGCAGTGCCCTGAACATGGGGAGGGACAGGACAGGGACAGGGACAGGGACAGGGACAGGGACAGGGACCAGGACAGGGGTCAGCAGTGCCCTGAACATGGGGAGGGACAGAAATCAGCACTGTTCCACACGATGGAAGGGATGGGACAGGGGTCAGCACTGCCCCAAGGAGGGGATGGATGGGACAGGGACAGGTGTCAGCAAGGCCCTGAACATGGGGAGGGACAGGACAGGGACAGGGACCAGGACAGGGGTCAGCACTACCCCTGCACCTCCCTCTGACCCAACCCTGCCCACACCACCCCAAAAAGGAGCAGCTGGAGCTCCTGGGCCACCTCAGAGAAGCCAGCCAGCTCCAGGCCAGCCTGTCCCTCAGGGAACAGGGACACAAAATGACACTGGCTTGTCCCCAAGGCCTCCACTCACCGCATTCCTCCTTGGGCTCATCAGATCCATCCCCACAGTCGTCCTCCCCGTCACATTTCCAGCGTGCAGGGATGCACCTGCCCGAGTCCTTGCAGCGGAATTCATCCACACCACAGGTCATCTGGGCTGCAGGGGACAAAGGGACACAGGGCAGGGTCAGCGCTGCTCAGCACTGTGCTGCTCTCTGCAGGGATGATGGACAGCCTGGAGATGAGGGGATCTTCCTCCTTTTCAAGGAGTTCTCCAGGGAGAGAGGATCCCTGGAGGATCTCAGGGGAGGAGGATCCCAGCGGGACAGAGACACCAAGAGCATCAGCCACTGCACACAGGGACTGAGCAGGGACAGAGGAGGGACACAGGAGGAACTGGGGTAAAACTGAGCAGGGACTGAGGTAGAACTGACCAGGAATTGAGCAGATACTGAACAGGGACTAAGTAGGGACTGGGGTAGAACTGAGCAGAGACTGAGCAGGGACTGAGCAGGGACTGAAGAGGGACTGGGGTAGAGTTGAGCAGGAATTGAGCAGGGATTGAGGAGGGACTAAGGTAGAACTGAGCAGGGACTGAGGAGGGAACTGGGGTAGAACCAGGCAGGAACTGAGCAGGAACTAAGCAGGGATTGGGGTAGAACTGAGCAGGAATTGAGCAGGGACTGAGAAGGGACTGAGCAAGAACAGAGCAGGGAGCTGGGGTAGAACTGAGGTAGAACCGAGCAAGACCTGAGCAGGGACTGAGCAAGGACTGAGCAGGGACTAAGGAGGGACTGAGAAGGGACTGGGGTAGAACTGAGCAGGAACTGAGCAGGGACTGAGCAGAGATCAAGGTAGAACTGAGCAGGAACTGATCAGGGACCAAGGAGGGACTGGGGTAGAATTAAGCAGGAACTGAGCAGAGACAGAGCAGGGACCGAGCAGGGACTGAGCAGAAACTGGGGTAGAACTGAGCACAGACTGGGGTAGAACTGAGCAGGAACTGAGCAGAGACAGAGCAGGGACTGAGCAGGGATCAAGAAGGGACTGGAGCAGGGACTTGCCACCCCTCCAGCACACAGAAGTGCCAGGTGTGATCATTTCACACTGGTCAGAGCCCCCTCCCCACACACAGGTGCCTTACTGCAGTTAGCAGGTTCATCAGAGCCGTCCACGCAGTCGTTGTCACGGTCGCACACCCAGACCCGTGGGATGCAGCGCTTGGTGATGGCACACTGGAACTGGTTGGGGGCACAGGTCACCTCGGCTGCAGCAGGGAGAAAGGGGGGTCAGGAAGGGCAGCAGGGCAGGCAGGGACAGCCATTCCCTTCCCCAAAAACCAGCTGTGGGGCTGGGAGGTGTGTGGGTGCTCCAGGGATCACAAGGGGCTCAGTGGAGATGGAGCAGAGCCATAAAATGGCTCCAGAAGACTCCAAGCTGTGAGGGGACAGGGCAGAGGCCACCAGATCCCTCAGCTGGGCAACGGGCTCAGCCCAAATCCACTTTGAGGGATTTAAGGATTTCATTCCCACTAGGAAACAGGGTGGAGGCCACCAGATCCAGGCTCAGCCCAAATTACACATCAAGGGATTTAAAATGTTTAATTCCCATTAGGAAACAGGGCAGAGGCTACCAGATCCCTCAGCTGGGCAACAGGCTCAGCCCAAATCCATTTCAAGGGATTTTAAATATTTCATTCCCACTAGGAAACAGGGCAGATCCCTCAGCTGGGCAACAGGCTCAGCCCAAATCCACTTCAAGGGACTTAAAGATTTAATTCATTTCATTCCCACTAGGAAATAGGGCAGAGATCACCAGATCCAGGCTCAGCCTAGATCCACTTTGAGGGATTTAAGGATTTCATTCCCACTAGGGAATAGGGCAGAGGCTACCAGATCTCACAGCTGGGCAACAGCTTCAACCCAAATCCATTTCAAGGGATTTAAAACTTGATTCCCACTAGGAAACAGGGCAGAGGCCACCAGATCCAGGTTCAGCCCAAATTCCACATCAAGGGACTTTAAAGATTTCATTCCCACTAGGAAACAGGGCAGATCCCTCAGCTGGGCAACAGGCTCAGCCCAAATCCACTTCAAGGGATTTAAAGATTTCATTTATTTCATTCCCACTAGGAAACAGCAGTAGAGATGACGGCAACAGAGGGTCTGCAGAGACCAGGGGTATGGAGAAAGCCCTGGCACAACCCAGGGAGCCAAACACCCCAAGACACAGACCTGAACCCCTCAATCTGACCCACAGCAGCCCCCAATTGACCCCCAGAGTCCCCCACTCACGACAATCCTTCTCATCCTCTCCGTCCCCACAGTTGTCCTGCCCGTTGCAGCGGAAGATGCCGGGGATGCAGCGGTTGGTGTTGGTGCACTTGAACTGGCTGGGCAGGCAGACGTGGATGTCTGGGGACAAGGTGACAATCAGGGTGTCAGTGTTCAGAAACACATAATCACGAGAATGATTCTATGTAGGGGCTTTAATTGAAGAGCTGGAGGCACCTCAGGGACACAAACGTGGTGTTGGGAGGATGCAGGAGTGCCCAGAGTGTGCTTTAGATTTGGAAAAGAGAGCTCTGGGTGTCAGGGGTACAAACCCAAATCTGACCCCGACATGGGTTAGGGACGAACATGTTTTTATATTCTATCGTTCTATAACTTTCATGTTAATTATTAAACTTATATTGCTCTATTGTATACATAGATTTCATCCAAGCACAGGCTCCTCATGGTCCCCCTCAAACTTCTAACATAGTTTCTCATGATTCTTCTTACGATTAACAATAAATATATTTAATTACTAAACAATCATCAC
This sequence comes from Ammospiza caudacuta, assembly GCF_027887145.1. Classification (NCBI taxonomy): domain Eukaryota; kingdom Metazoa; phylum Chordata; class Aves; order Passeriformes; family Passerellidae; genus Ammospiza; species Ammospiza caudacuta. Next base: position 3,163,286 of record NC_080623.1, read on the forward strand.
ATCTAACAATTATATAATTTATCATATACTGCTTACCCAGGTGCAATTTCACATCATCTGGCAAACACAAAGCCTAACATTTTCAGAGTCTCTTTTTAACATTTTTCCAGGGCCCCACTAAGTCCAGCTTCTTTCTAATTCCCCGAATTTTATGATTTTAAAACCTTTTACTATCAAGGGGGTGACAGGCAGCATCTCCACGCTGTGGAGGGTCACAGGGGGACACAGGGACCTACCACAGTTGGCCTCATCCGAGTTGTCCTGGCAGTCGTTGTCACCATCGCAGATGAAGGCAGGGTTGGTGCAGATCCCTGTGGAGCACTGGAACTGCCCTGGCCTGCACTTGAACTCAGCTGTGGGGTGACACAGGGCCACAGGTTTGCTCTGAGGAACGTTTTGAGGGCACATCTCAACCTCAAACCCCTCCATCCCTCTGGTGTCATCTGGACACTCTCTGGACGCAGCATCCAATTGTGGGCTTGGGCACTGCTCCATGGGACAGATGTGTCCCACTGCTCCCTGAACCCTGTTGTGACTGACCCTCCCCTCCACAGGGCTGTCCCAACAGCCACCCTGCACACCCTGGGACACTTTGGGGCTGTGTCACCCCCTGGCACTCACGGCAATCCTCCGGCTCGTCCGACCGGTCCCCGCAGTCGTCCTCGGTGTCGCATTTCCACCAGAAAGGGATGCACTTGTCATTCTTGCAGACAAACTGAAGGAGAGAGGAGCTCATGGATTTCAGGACAAACTGATGGAGTTCAGGATGGGGAGAGGGGACCCCAAAAGATTTCATCCCACTGAGCTCAGCCGAGGGCACCGATCCTGCACTGTCCCTTCTGGGCATTCCCAAATCCAGACCCAGAGCAAAGCCTTAACCCCACCCAGCCCTTGGGGTTTGAGGAGAGGGGTAAAAGAACATTCTAGAGCTGAAGGTTCTCTGGCTCCACTTCAAACATGAAGTGCCACAGGAGGGAGGTGCTGCCTGCACCCAAACAACACCCCATCACCACCAGGGAGATCATGGCACGAGGGAACCGGACATGGGGAACACCCAGACAGGCAGGGACAGGTGGGGACAGGAAAGGACAGGAAAGGACAGGCAGGCAGGAGCTTACCTGGCTGGCAGTGCAGTTGGACACGCAGGTTTTGCCATCACTGCCCAGGTAGAAGTTGGTGGGACAGGCACATTTGTGCCCCCCACCCGGGGAGAGCAGGCAGAGGTTGCTGCAGCCGCCGTTGTTGGTCTTGCAGGGATGGTTGGGAACTGGGGAGAGCAGGGTGACAACAGCAAGTCAGACCAAGCTGGGGACCCTCAGGGTGGCAAGACCCTTGTCACCCTGCTCCTGCTCCCCCTGCCCAACCTGGCATCCCCCCACATCCCTTTCCTGGCGTGGTTCCCCAGCACCCCCAAGCTGTGCTCCATGAGAAATGAAAATGAGAATTTAAACTTCTATTTCTCCGAAGTATCCAGTCTTATTTACAAGGCCACCCTTTGCAACTTGTTTCTACTTCCATTTCTCTCTCTCTGTCCCATTCCATGGCATTTCCAAGCCAGCATTTCTTATCTCAAGGTTTGCACACAGTGTGAGCTTTTTGTCAGGCTTGGAGAATTCTCTACAAATCCCTTTCCCACGTCGCTCACCGTCAGGCTGGCGGTAGGGGTGGTAGATGTGGATGTCCATGGGCCTGTGCAAGGTGCTGATCAGCAGGGTCTTGTTGGCTCCTGTTGTTTTGTGGGCTCGGTTGATGGATTTGGTCTCCCAGTCAGTCCAGTAGATGAAATCCTCGAAGAGGGTGAGCGCGAAGATGTGAGGGATGTCCTGGCTCAGCACTGAGAGAGGAATGGGTGCTCAGACAGGGGCTTTCACAGAGAAGCAGCATGGACACAGAGGAGTGGCCAGAGCTGGGGACTGTCCCCAACAGTGCTGGCTCCCAGTGCCTGGACCTTCCCAAGGTGTGCTGGCACCCATGGAGCTCAGGAACAGGTACTCAGAGAGGAGCTGTGCCACATTCCCCTCCCATAAAGAAGCAGCAAAGAGGACACAGAGGGGTGACCAGAGCTGGGGACTGTCCCCAACAGTGCTGGCTCCAACACCTGACCAGAGCCTGGCTGTGCTGGCACCCATGGAGCTCAGGAGCAGGCACTCAGAGAGGGACTGAGCCATGTTCCCCTCCCACAAAGAAGCACCACGGACACAGAGGAGTGGCCAGGGATGGGGACTGTCCCAAACAGCGCTGGCTCCAACACCTGACCCAGAGCTGGACCATTCCAAGGTGTGCTGGCACCCACGGAGCTCAGGAGCAGGCACTCAGTGAGGTGCTGTGCCATGTTCCCTTCCCATAAAGAAGCAGCAAAGAGGACACAGAGGAGTGACCAGAGTTGGGCACTGTCCCCAACAGCTCCCACTCCAACACCTGGCCAGAGTCTGGTTGTGCTGACACCCATGGAGCTCAGGAGCAGACACAGAGGGGCTGAGGCACATTCCCCTCCCAAAAGGAAGCACCATGGACACAGAGGAGTGGGCAGAGCTGGGGACTGTTCCCAACAGTGCTGGCTCCAACACCTGACCCAGAGCCTGGCTGTGCTGGCACCCATGGAGCTCTCACCCGTGTGCCTGTTGGAGCCATCCAGGCTGGCAAACTCGATGTAATCCTCACGGGCATCAGCCCAGTAGATCCTGCTGTTGATGTAGTCCAGGGTGAGCCCGTTGGGCCAGGTGATCTTGGTGTCCACAATGACGCTGCGGTTGGTGCCGTCCATGCCGATCTTCCCAATCAGAGAGTGGTCACCCCAGTCTGTCCAGTAGAGGTAGCTGGGGGTGAAACACAAGAGATGTTGAGTTGTAAACCACAAAAATTTCTCCCTGTGAGAATCCCTGGCCCAGAGAAATTGTGGTTGCCCCATTCCTGGAAGTGTCCAAGGTTGGATGGGGCCTGGAGCAACCTGGGACAGTGGGGTGGAACAAGATGGTCTTTAGGGTCCCCTTCCATTCATGACTCTGTGATAAATGGAGGTGCACAGGCGCAGAGTAGGGAAAAGCATCCCAGTGGCCAAGAGGGAAGGTTTGATCCCATCTCCCAACCTCTGGGACAGCAGCAAGATGATCACAGCCCCTTTCCCCAAACCCCAGGGCATGGAACAGGATGGTCTTTAAGGTCCCTTCCATCCATGACTCTGTGATAAACTGAGCTGCATGGCCATCGGGTGGGGAAAAGCAAACCATCCCAGTGTCCCAGAGGCCAAGAGGAAAGGCTTGATCCCATCTCCCAACCTCCGGAACCACAGCAAGATGACCACAGGGCATGGAGCAACCTGGGATAGCGGAAGGTGACTGCCCACAGCAATGAGGTGGAACAAGATGGTCTTTAAGGCTCCTTCCATCCCAAACCACCCCATGACTCTGTGATAAACAGGCACAGGGTAGGGAAAACCATCCAGGTGTCCCAGAGGCCAAGAGGGAAAGCTTCATCCCATCTCCCAACCTCTGGGACTACAGCAAGATGACCACAGGGCATGGAGCAACCTGGCATAGTGGAAGGTGACTGTCCACAGCAGCGGGGTGGAACAAGATGGTCTTTAAGGTCCCTTCCATCCCAAACCACCCCATGACTCTGTGATGAACAGGCACAGGGTAAGGAAAACCATCCCAGTGTCCCAGAGGCCAAGAGGGAAGGCTTGCTCCCATCTCCCAACCTCTGGAACAGCAGCCAGATGCCCCCAGCCCCTTTCCCAGCCCAGCCCAGAGCAGCAGGTGCCCAGTCCCCCAGGCTCTCACCCGTTCTGCACGTCCACCACGAGCGCGCGCGGCTCGCGCAGCCCCGAGTTGACCAGCACAGTGCGGTAGGCCCCGTTGAGCTTGGACACCTCGATGGTGTCCCGGCCCTTGTCACACCAGTAGAGGTTTCCTCCCACCCAGTCCACGGCCAGCCCGTCAGGATTGCTGAGCCCAGTGCGGTGAAGGACCTGCCAGGAGGAGTCAGAGGTGACGGGGATGAGCAGAAAGAACCAAACTTTGTCTCAGTGGTTATAGCATCCCCACTCCCCAGCCCAGATCCTCTTCATCACTCCCCTCTTAGGTTTAGATGGGATATTGGGAAGAAATTCCTCCCTGTGAGGGTGGGGAGGCCCTGGCAGAGGCTGGCCAGAGAAGCTGTGGCTGCTCCAGATCCCTGGAAGTGTCCAAGGCCAGGCTGGATGGGGCTTGGAGCAACCTGGGATAGTGGAAGACGTCCCTGCCCACATCAGGGGAGTGAAACTGGATGATCTTTTTCTCCTCCAAATCATTCCATTCAAAAGCTGATCCTCTCTAATATCATCCTAATCATTAAGAAGCTATGAGCCAGCATTTGCCTTTTAAGCTAAAGAAAGAGGGCTCCTCCTCTCCATAATGGTATTCCTCAACTAAACCCCAGCCCCTGACTTTTTATCATGCTCACTTCATGACTCACTTTCTCTTTAATTATCCAACCCAAACTTCTGTCATTTGTATCAATAAATCCCCCCTCTTTGACAACTCCATAACTCTTCCCCCAACCTTCCTTGTTATCTAATTTTTTAAATTATTTAATGCTTTAATTTTTTATTTTTATTATTTATTATTTTAATTTATTTTAATTCTTTAATGTTACAACTCACTTTATAAGCTTCTTGACCAATCACACACAGCAAAAGCACATTGACAGTAGTTCTATTTAATTACCATAAGCACAGGTACCTTTGGTTAAAACAATGCTTGCTTATTTCCAATACAATACCTGCTTGTAAGCCTTAAAACACAACACACAGAGCTCCATTATTAAGCTTTAACTTTCCTAATATCTTGCTAGATAAACTTTCTGCAGCTTAGAGAGCTATTCAGACAAGCGTTAATACACAGACCATTGTTCTATTTGCTTTTCTACAGTTTAAATAATTTTTCTACTGACCTATCTCATGGCTGCTGCTTTCGCTCTACTCACAGTTCTGCTGTCTCTGAGGCCTGCCTTTTGCAGCTTTCCCCAAAACCCTCTGATTTTCCCTGTAATTCTGTGGATTCCCCCAGTCCCCACCTGGACGTTGCTGCCGTTGATGTGCATGCGGCGGATCATGCTGCCCTGCGTGGTGACATCTGTCCAGTAGATCATCTGCTCCCTGTAGTCGAAATCCAGAGCCACAGCGTTGTTCAGCCCCTGGACAGCAGGGAGGGAGAAGGGTTGCAGCAGCTTCAGTGGCTGCCGTGGGTTCTGGGGGGTTTTATAAAGCCCACAGCCTCGCTGCCTGCTCCTCGCTCACAGTGACATTTAGATGGATCTGCCATTCCCCTGAGAAACCAGGAGCCAAAACTCCTCAGCTCCTGTGTCCTTCAGGGCTTGCTCCATCCCCAAATCCCCTCCATATGGAGCTGCTGTGCCTCCTGCTCTCACTCATGCCTCACCTGTTTGAGCAGGGTGTAGTTGGAGCCATCCAGGTTGAGCTTCCTCAGATAGTAACGGTTGGCAAAGATGAGGAAAGGCTCTTCATCTGCACAGGGAAAGAGGGAGAAGTGGCAGGGGAGCACTGCTGGGATGTGGGCAGAACCCTGCAGACCTGCCACCCCTCCCTCATGAGCTGGGGGCAGCCATTCACCCTCCATCTCCAGCACCAGGAGCATCCCCACGGTCACCAGGAACACCCTGAGCTCTGTGCCCACACCTGGCTCTCACCTGTGACAGCCTTGCAGCTGGTGGGGTTGTCAGGTCTGAGCTTGTAGCCCTCAGTGCAAAGGCACTTGTAGCTGCCCAGGGTGTTGATGCACTTCTGGCTGCAGGGGTAGGTGGTGGAGCACTCGTCGATGTCGATGCACGTCTTCCCGTCGTCCTTCAGCCGGAATCCGGGACGGCATCTGCACTGCAGGAGCAACCCAGAGCTGTCAGACACCTCCAGGGGAGGAGGTGGCAGGTGCTGGGAGGTGACAAGTGTCACCATGGGACATGCAGACTCAGCAAGGACAGCTGAGATGCACAAACAGTGCTTGAAGAGACCGTGTCATGTCCCTGGCCCAGCTGGCACAGGACAGACACAACGCGCAGAGGAGGAGGAGGAGGAGGAGAGGGAACAGCAGGAGCTGTGCCAGGGGAGGTTTAGGCTGGATATCAGGAAAAGGTTCTTCCCCCAGAGGGTGGTCAGACAGAAAAGGTTCTTCACCCCAGAGGGTGGTCAGGCACTGCTGGCTGGAACAGCCCCAGGAGAATTTGGACAATTCTCAAGCACAGAGTGAGATTGCTGAAATCTCCTGGTACAGGACAGACACAACCCACGAAGGAGGAAGAGGAGGAGGAGGAGGAGGAGAGGGAACAGCAGGAGCTGTGCCAGGGAGGTTTAGGCTGGATATCAGGAAAAGGCTCTTCCCCCAGACACTGCTGGCTGGCACAGCCCCAGGAGCATTTGGACAACTCTCAGGCACAGAGTGAGATTGTGAGATCTCCTGTGCAGGAGCAGGAATTGGACTTTGTGGGTCCCTTCCAACTCAGGGCATTCTGTAATTCCACAATCTCTGCAGCCAGCCCGCCCCCACCCTGTTGGGGAAGATGAAACAGGAAAGACTTATGATTGCCTGGCAAAAGATTTTGAGAATATAGAAACTATCAGTGAGATTGAAATGAAAGCAAGCTTTGAGATACTTTAGTTACTGAACAATAGGAAAACAATGGTGTGGCCAGCTGAAGGTGACCCCCTTTTGATGAAACAACACCCTCTGCTCGCAGGCAGCTCCAAGGGTGCGAGCAGACCCTGCCAGCTTGGCAGATGGGGTCCAAAGAGGAGTTTTTAGGGTTTAAAATGTAACCCAGTGTGGTAATGTAGTGATTCTTATAGGCTGTATGGAAATGCTGTAGGATTTGTATCTTGTACTGGATTGGTTAGTGAGAATCAGAATATTCAACACAGAAGATGATTTATTGTATTGTTACAGGAACTTCACTCTCTCATCCTCTTTCCTACTCTCTTTACCTCTCTCTCCCTCTCTCAGGCCTGCTCTGAGCTGTGCCTGGCAGCTCCCAGCAGCTCCCTGCACTTGTCCTTTTGCAATAAACCCCAAATTCCACGCCCTGGCTTCAGAGATCTCTCCTCTCCATCCATCCCGACCATGCAACCCCCCGTCATTCCTACACCACCCCGTGTCCCTTTACCTTGTACCCAATCTTGAGGTCCTCACACTCCTGGGAGCAGCCACTCAGCTTCTTGTTGAGGCACTCGTTGATGAAGCAGTTGAGCTCGTCGGAGCCGTCGGCGCAGTCGTTGTTGTTGTCGCACAGCAGCGCCTCGGAGATGCAATTCCCGTTCTTGCACAGGAAGAAGGAGTCGTTGCACTTGTTTTCTGCAGAGAGGAGGTGGCAGTGGTCAGTGCTGGGATTCCATTATCCCCCCCAGGACCCCAGCATGTCCCCACAGGTACCTGGGCTGCTGCAGCGTGGGTTTTTGGGTGCCTCATCCGAGTGGTCGTGGCAGTCGAACTCGCCGTCGCACTCCCACTGCCGATTGCTGAGGCAGCGGCCGTTCTGGCAGCGGAACTCGTGGGGGCCACAGGTGGGATATTCTGGGGGAGGATGAGGGGCTCAGCCAGCAGCCCACCCTCCTAGGGCTCCCAGAGCCACCATGGGGACACTCAGAGAGAGGAACCATACAGCCAAACCTTCCTGAGCTGCTGGGAGTGATGGGGACAGCACAGAGCAGCTGGCGTGGGACAGGGCTGCCCTGCACACACATGGAACTCTCTGTGGGTTTGGATCTCTGGGTGGATCTGGATGTCTCTGTGGGTTTGAATCTCTTTGTGGGTTTGGATTTCTGTGTGAGTTTGGATCTCTCTCACTGGGTCTGGATCTCTCTGGGTTTGGATCTCTCTGTGTGGATTTGGATCTCTCCGGGGGTTTGGATCCCTCTGGGGGGTTGGATCTCTGGGTAGGTCTGGATGTTTCTGTGGGTTTGGATCTCTCTGTAGGTTTGGATCTCTCTGGGTGGGTCTGGATCCTCTGTGGGTTTGGATAATTCTGTGGATTTAGATCTCTCGGTGGATTTAGATCTCCCTCAGTAGGTTTGGACCTCTCTCACTAGGTTTGGATCTCTGTGTCGGTCTGGATCTCACGGTGGGTTTGGATCTCTCAGTGGGTCTGAATTCCTGTGTGAGTTTGGATCTCTGTCTCGGTCTGGATCTCTCTGGGGGTTTGGATCTCTCAGTGGGTTTAAATATCTGTGTGGGCTTGGATCCCTCTGTGGGTCTGGATCTCTGTGTCTGGGTTTGAATCTCTTTGTGGATTTGGATCTTGGTGGGTTTGGATCTCTCAGTGAGTTTGGAACCCAGTGGGTTTGGATCTCTGGGTGGGTTTGGATCTCTCTGTGGGTCTGGACCTCTGTGTCAGGGCTGGGGCGCTGCCCTCCACTAACAACCCCTTTCTGCTGCCTCTCTGGGCTCCCTCTCACCACACTCACACCAAACCCCTCTGGGGTGATGAAGCCCCTCCCAGGGCACTGTCCCAAAGCCCATGAGGACCCAGCAGGGCCAGTCCCCACCCAGGGTCCCACAAACACCCACCACATTCCGGGGACTCATCAGAGCCATCACCGCAGTCATCGTCGTGGTCGCAGACGAAGTGCTTGGGGATGCACTGCCGGTTCCCACACATGAACTCCCTCTCATCACAGGTGTTGTTGTACACTGCAAAGGGGCACTGTCACCACCAGCCCCTGCCAGCCCCCAGCCTCCCCCAGCCCCCAGGCACTCACAGCAGCCAGCAGCGAGCGTCTCATCAGCCCCGTCAGCGCAGTCCTTGTCCCCGTCACACAGCCAGCGCTCCGGCACGCACACGTAGGTGCCAGGGCACTGGAAGGATCCTGAGCTGCAGGTGGTGAGCTCTGGGGAAGGAAAGGGCAGGATGTGTTACAGTGCAATGTAATAGCCTGTTTTAAACTCTCTTGCTGAGAGCTGTCTGTCAATCTTGGCATTCCAGAGAGGGCATTATCATGTAATTGGCAAAGTTCATAAGATTCGTCTCAGCCCTGGGGACATTGGGCCATCCAGGTGTCCTTTGTCCCTTGAGACTTTCCCCTCCTGTACCTGGTTGGTGGCTCCCTACCCCTTCCATGCCCCTCTCCCCGGGGTTAAAGGAACAGCAACCACGGGGTTGGGGAGTTCTGCTGGAGCTGTTGCTGCATTCAGAGTGGGCCAGAATAAAGCTCTGGATCCAAACCCTCCAGCAGAACCGACTCCTTTCCTCACCATCACCTTAAAGCTTCTCCATCAAGGTAAACCTGAGCTCCTGCAAGCCTGGACCTGTCCCAAGCACCCAGCTGCAATATCCAGCCAGCCAAAGGTGTCTCTGAGGTGAAACCACCACAGTTGCCACCCTTGGTCAAGCAGCAAGGGCTGGACAAGCCCAGGCACGTTCCATCCAGCTCTATTGGTATTTAATTCCATTATATTGGCGCCCAAAGTGGGGCAGCTCCATCCTGGGGATGGATCAGTCAGGGAAGACACCCCTGAGGTGGCACCCTCACTTTTGCTGCAATATCCAGCCAGCCAAAGGTGTCTCTGAGGTGAAACCACCACAGCTGCTGCCTTTGGTCAAGCAGCAAGAGCCAGACGAGCCCAGGCATGTTCTATCCGGCTATATTGTTATTTAATTCCAATAAGGATGGAGCCCCATCACCCCACTGCTGGAGCCCCAGCAGGTATAGATACAATGAGACCACAGGTGGGAGAAGGGATGGGCAGAGGCAGGAACACGGATGTAGGAACATGGTGATGGAGCAGGAAGGGATGGAAACGGGGGAGAAGGGCTGGAGCAGACTCACGGCAGCGACTGTCCTCATCAGAGCCATCCCCACAGTCATCAGCCCCATCACACACCCAGAGCTTGGAGATGCAGCGGTGGTTGTTGCACTCGAACTGCACGGGGTAGCAGAACTTGTCTGGGGGAGGAGAAGAGGAGGAGATGGAGGTCAGAGGGAGGTGATAAAGGGAGGAGAAACCAGCAGAGCATGGCCAGGCTGGGCCAGCTGGGCTCCAGGAGCCCAGGGGGTGTTGTGGTGTTTTTGTCCCACAGGGATGGTGTGGGACTCGCTGGTGGGGACCTGAGGAAGATCCCCAGCTCCTGAGCATTGTTGGGGCTTGTTCCAGGAGGTTAAAACTAAAAGTGCAGCTGAAGGGAGTCATAACTGGTCCAATTCAAAAGTGCTACAGACATTTGTGCATGTGCTGAGCAAATGAGCACATGAGGATATTTACACTGGTCACAGCTAAAAGCACAAAAGTGTGGAGTAAAACCACAAAGGGGGAAGAATCTTGGGTCTGTCCTTGGCAAATGGATGTCAGAGAGAGAAGAGGGTCCTGCCCACCCTGCAGCACCGCCCCGTGCCCCAGCCCAAACCCTGAGTGTCCCCACCCTGCCGCTCACTGCACTGCGCCTCATCCTCGCCGTTCTCGCAGTCATCCTCCTTGTCACAGGTCCAGGTCATGGGGATGCACCTCCCACTCGGGCAGGCAAAGTAGTTGGATGGACATTTGGGCTTCCTCCCACCTACTTTGTGATGGAAACATCAGTGAGGACAACAGCACAGCCAGGTCCTGCCTCCTCCCAGCCCAGAACTGAAGGATTCCTCCCCAAAATCCCCCTGAGGTCCCAGCTCCCTCCAGCACCATCTATGCAGGAGAACAACAGTCCCAGTGGGCAAACAGAACCTCCACAGCCCAAGCAGACCCCAAAAGGGGCATCCCTGCCCCCCAGAGCCCCCTGTGCCCTCCTGCTCTCACCGGGGCAGTTGCGCTCGTCCGAGAAATCGCCGCAGTCGTTGGCACCGTCACACACCCAGCTGGGGGCATAGCACAGCGACGTGTGCTCGCACTTCTGGAACGTGGTGCCCTTCACCCCCAGCTTGAAGTAGCTGCTGCAGTCGGTGGCAGCTGAGAGGAATCACAGAAGGAGCTCCGGTGACACAGCAGGAACCACGGCAGAAGCCCCCTGGTCTGGCTCCACCATGTGGCACTGGACCCTGCCCTGCTGCCAGGGCCCACCACACCCCACAAACCCCCAGATGTGCCCCACACACCCCCAGATATGCCCCACACATGCCCAGAACTGCAGGGATCCAACAGGTTTTGGGGTGCTGAGCATGGCACAGAGGGGCTGAAGGGGAGGGCTGGGACTGCCTCATCCCAGGACTGAAGCAGGACCCTCCTCCCTCCCTGACCCACCACGTGGCACTGGACCCTGCCAGAGACTACCACACCCCACAGACCCCCAGATATGCCCCACACATGCCGAGAGCTGCAGGGATCTAACAGGTTTTGGGGTGCTGAGCACCAGCAGGATCCAAATGGTGTTGGGGTGCTTCAGAGGGGCTGAAGGGGCGGGTTGGGGCTGCCCCATCTCAGGACAGGAGCAGGACCCTCCTCCCTCCCCGACCCATCCCAAATCCCAAATCCCAGCTCCCTGCTGCCAGCACTGAGAGCAGGAGCATCCCCAGAGCTGAGGAGGGGCCAGGGGCAGCAGCTGGGCACTCACTGCAGTTCATCTCATCAGATGCATCCTCGCAGTCGATGAACTGGTTGCAGCGGCTGGAATTGCCGATGCAGGTCCCGTCCCGGCAGCGGAACTCGGTGGCAGCACAGCTGGTCTCTGCCGGGGGGGGAGAAACCCCCAAAATTCATGAGGAAGGGTCCTCACATGCACATCCACACCTCCCCAGTGCCCACACAGCTCTGGGATGCTCAGAGTGCTCCCAGACCCTGCCTGGCTCACGCTCTCCCTGGCACAAGCAGAGCTGGACAGGACTCTGAGGAGCTCCTGACTGGCCCTGTCACTTTGGAACAGAGCAGTGTCACAGACATCTTTTATGAAAAATCCTTTCCTTAGGATTTTTCCTCCCGAGAAGCTGAGAGGTCTCAGGAACAAAATGTAAACAATGATTATCTGCTGCTGTGGAATGCAACAGGGGCATCTGTGATTGGTCTCATAGAGTTGTTTCTAATTAATGGCCAATCACAGTCAGCTGGCTTGGACTCTGTCCGAGACAGAAGATTTTGTTATTCATTCCTTTCTATTCTTAGCTAGCCTTCTGATTAAACATTTTCTTCTATTCTTTTAGTATGGTTTTAATGTAATATATATCATAAAATAATAAATCAAGCCTTCTGAAACATGGAGTCAGATCCTCAGTCTCTCCCCTCACTCAAAGACCCCTGTGAACATGGTCACAGAGCAGACCCTGCCTGAGCCCCTCTCCCTGGCACAACCAGAGCTGGACAGGACTCTGAGAAGTTCCTGACTGCCCCTGTCACTTTGGAACTGAGCAAACCCACCCTGCAGCCCCCAAGAGAATGCCTGGGAGCCATGAGGAGCAGTGACATTACACCCCTGGCTGTCAAACCCCTCTCTCTGGGAAGCTCTGAGTGCTGCACACCCATACCCAGGAATTTTTCCTCTCAGCTGTCACCGCGAGCTTTACAAACCAGCGCAAGCTTGACCTTGACTCTCTGTTAGCCCTGGCTCTGCTCTGCTCCTGTCAAGCTGACAGTAACTCCTTCCTCTCCTTTCTGAAGCTGCTGTCCCTGTCCCAGGCAGCTGCCAGGGGCTGGCTGGGGGCCAGGCAGACACTCACTGTTGCAGGGCACCTCGTCCGAGTTGTCCCCGCAGTTGTCCACGCCGTCGCACCAGTAGCGGCTGGCGACGCAGCGCCCGTTCATGCAGTGCAGGAAGCCCTTCTTGCACTTGCGGCTGCCTGCCGGGGAGGAAGAGGAGGAGGAGGAAGAGGAGAAGGTGAGGAGAAGGAGGGCAAGCATCCTCGACAGTCTCAGATCCTTTGGGAGCTTCCAGCAGAGGAAGAAACCACAGAGAATCAACAGGAAACCTATTCCTTCATGCACTTACAGCTGCCGGCCAGGGAGGAAGAGGAGGAAGAGGAGGAGGAGGAGGAAGAGGAGAAGGTGAGGAGAAGGAAGGCAAGCACCCCTGAGGGTCTTAGATCCTTGGGGAGCTTCCAGCAGGGGAAGAAACAACAGAGAACCAACAGGGAACTTATTCCTTTGTGCAGAAGGATTAGGGAACCTATCCCTTCTTGCACTTGCAGCTGCCTGCCAGGGAGGAAGAGGGTGAGGAAGAAGAGGAGAAGGAGGGCAAGCACCTCTGAGGGCCTCAGATCCTCGGGGAGCTTCTAGCAGGGAAAGAAACCACAGAGAAGGATCAGGGAATCTATTCCTCTCAGATCCTCAGGAGCTTCCAGCAAGGGAAGAAATCACAGAGAAGGATTAGGGAACCTATCCCTTCTTGCACTTACAGTTGCCTGCCAGGGAGAAAGAGGAGGAGGAGGAAGAGGAGAAGGTGAGGAGGAGGGCAAGCACCCCCGAGGGTATTAGATCCTTTGGGAGCTTCCAGCAGGGGAAGAAACAACAGAGAAGGATTAGGGAACCTATTCCCTCATGCAAAAGGATTAGGGAACCTATCCCTTCTTGCACTTCTGGCTGCCTGCCACGGAGGAAGAGGAGGAGGAGGAAGAGAAGGAGGGCAAGCACCTCTGAGGGTCTCAGATCTTTGGGAAGCTTCCAGCAGGGGAAAAAAACCACAGAGAAAGATCAGGGAACCTATTCCCTCATGCATAGGGATTTGGTTTAGTTTGGTGCCACAGTTGGTATCTTCTCCCTCACAAAGGTGGGATCTGCCTGTGATCACCTCTCACCTCCTCCCTGCACTGTGCCTTGCTGGCACTCCCAGCTCCTGCTCTTCTAACACAGGCACATTTTCTGCCAAGGTGTGTGGGTGAGCAAGGCAGCAAGAGGAGGAACCTTACTGCAGTAGGACTGCTTCTCGTCCGACTTGTCCTTGCAGTTCACGACGCCGTCGCAGGTGCGGCTGAAGTCGATGCATTCTCCATTCCCGCACTCAAACTCCTCGTGCACGTTGCAGGTGGAATTCACAGCTGGAAAGAGCACGGGAAATGTCAGCTCTGCCAGGCTGAGATCAGCCTCACCCCTTCCTCTCCTCATTCTGTCCCATCCTCCTCACCTTTGCAGGTGAAATCCTCCTGCAGGACGCGCTCCCCACGGCAGGAGCAGTTGACGTGGCCCTTAGGGGTGAGCAGGCACAGGTCCTGGCAGCCACCGTTGTTCACCCGGCACGGGGACAGCTCACCTAGGACAGAGGGACACTGGTCACACCAGGGATGGACCCAGCAGACCCTGCTCCTCCTCCCTGCTGTGGGATGCCTCCCCAGGGTCTTCCCATGGGGCTATGGAGGGTGTAGGGGGCTGGAGGAACCTGGTCTCCCCAGATTTTACAAGGAAAAGCAGGGACAGGGCAAATCCTCTTTGTCTTCAGCCTGCACTGGGTTTGGGGATGGACAACTCTGGTGTGAGAGTCATGAGGGGGCAACAACAAGCTGGGAAGGACAATGGGATGATTCCAAAAGGGCTAGGAAGGATGAGGGGATGGATTCCCAAAGGGCCAGAATGGACAGAGAGATGGGTTCCCAAAGAACCACGAAAGGATGGTGGGATGGGCTCCCAAAGGAACACGATGGACAGTGGGATAGATTCCCAAAGGAAGGACAGTGAGAGGGACTCCCAAAAGGCCAGGAAGGACAGAGGGATGGATTCCCAAAAGGCCAGGAAGGACAGTGGGATGACTTCCCAAAGAGCCAATGAAGGATGGTGGGATGGATTCCTGAAGAGCCAGGAAGGACAGTGGGATAGGTTCTCAAAAGACCATGAAGGACATTGGGATGGGTTCCCCTTCCCTAACCCTGCTGCCAGGCTGAGGAGCAGAGCTCAGGGATGCTGCAGGGACCCCAGAGGGTGCTCACAGCTGTCGGTGTCGTTGGCCACGGCGATGATGCCCATGGGCTGCTGAGGGATGTCCACTCTGAGCAGCTTCATGTCAGTGCCCACGTACTTGTTGGCACGCTGCACGGCCCGGCGCACCCAGTCTGTCCAGAAGATGTAATCCCCATACACGGCCAGGCCAAAGGGGTGCACGGGCTCCGACTTCAGGATCACCTGCCAGGCACAGAATCGTGGCATGAGTTGGGTTGGAAAGGGTAAAGTCATCTCTTCAAACTCATCTCGTTCCCACATGGGTGGATACACCTTCCAGGATTGCTCCAAGTTCCATCCAACCTGTACTTGGACACTTCAGAGAAACCTTGAGGTTGGAAAAGATCTCCCAAGATCAAGTCCAACCTGTGACTGACCACCTCCAGAGCACTCAGTGCCATGTCCAGCAGTTCTTTGGACACTTCCAGGGATGGTGAAGTGTCCACTTCCACCACCAACCTGGGCAGCCCCTTCCAACGTTTAGAAATTCCTTCTCGTGTCCAACCTGGATTCCCTGCCTCAGTCCAGCAGTTCCTTGGACACCTCCAGGGATGGTGACTCTACCACCAACCAGGGCAGCCCCTTCCAACATTTAGAAATTCCTTCTCGTGTCCAACCTGAACCTCCTCTGATGCAGCTTGAAGCCAAGTCCTCACTTCTCAGGGACACAGCCCCGGTGGGAGCAGGAGGAACCCACTTTGGGGTGCAGCCCCAGAGCCCCCCAAACACAGAGTGACCTCCCCAGCCCCAGGAACATCTCTGCTTCCCTCTGCCCACACTCCAGCCCCATTATGGACACCCTCCTCCCCATCTCCCTGTCCTAAGACTCACGTGGCGATGGGAGCCATCGTATTCACAGCGCTCAATCTTGTCCAGGGTGGCATCAGAGAAGTAAATCTTCTCAGCCTTGTGGTCGATGGCCAACCCGTTGGGCGTCCGTATGTCCTGGTCGATAATGATGAGGACGTTGGCGCCGGAGAGGGTGGCCCGCATGATGCTGGGGTGCTGCTCGTTCCAGTTGGTCCAGAACATCAGGCTGGGAGGGGAGGGACACAAAACACCTTTGGAGCACCAGCTCAGCCCATCCCTCCATGGCTGGGAGGCTTCCAGGGACTAGGGGATGCATGGGATATCATTACCACAAAAAACGAGTGGGGAGGTGCTGCAGCCAGCTGGGAAATGTGGCACCTCATGGATGGGGATGGGATAAGGGGTTTGACACCCAAGGCCTTTGGAGCCCCAGCTCAGCCACATCCAGGCTGGCTCAGCCCATCCCTGCATGGCTGGGGGGCTTCCAGGGACTGGGGCATGCATGGGACAACATTCCCACATAAAACCAATAGGAAGGGGGTGAATGAGGGTGCTGCACCCCATGGATGGGGATGGGCCAGGGGGTCTGAAGCTATTTATGGGGAGGGGGCTACAGGGTCTTTCCTCCCTGGGAGTCCTGTGCTGGGATCCAGAGCTCCCTCCCCACCACGCGTGGATCCCTGGGGATGCTGGCTGGACCCTCAGTGGTCACTCACTTCTGGCACTCGTCCAGCACGAAGGCCCGGGGGTGGTCATCCCCTGACATGGTGATCACAGTCTCCCTCTCAAAGGCCCCCAGCCTGCTCTGGTCCACGGTGTGCCGGGTGATGGTGGACGTGGTGTAGCTGGTCCAGTACAGGGTGTCCCAGCCACGGTGGTAGGCCAGTCCCTCCACTGAGCCCACATCTGTGGGGACAGAAAAGGTCACAGCCAGCCCTGAGCCTGATGTACAACTAAAAAAATATTTAATTTTTAGGGTAAAAAGTAAAAAAAAAAAGTATTTTAAAAAGGTGTCTCTGGGGTGAATCACCACACATCCAGAAAGCCAAAACTGTCTATGGGGTGAAACACCACACATCCAGCTGGCCAAAAGTGTCTCTGTGGTGATCCAGCTAGCCAAAAGTGTCTCTGGGGTGAAAACATGACACATCCAGCCAGCCAACTGGGATGAAACACCACACACCCAGCCAGCCAAAAGTGTCTCTGGGGTGATCCAGCTGGTCAAAAGTGTCTCTGGGGTCAAACACCACACATCCAGCCAGCCAAAAACATCTCTGGGGTGAAAACACCACACACCCATCTAGTCAAATAATGTCTCTGGGGTGAAAAACCACACATCCAGCTGGCCAAAAACGTCTCTGGGGTGAAAACACCACAGATCTAGCTGGCCAAAAGTGTCTCTGGGGTGAAAACACCACAGTTGCTGCTACTTGGTTCAGCACCACGGGCCAGACAAGCCAAGGTACGCCTTGTCCAGCAACATTGGTAATATCCCAATAGAGAACCCCCTGCCACCTACTCTCCACGATGGTCTTGCGCCCCGTGCCATCGTCATTGATCTGCTGGATGTTCCCGAAGTGGATGTCACTGTAGAAGATGCGGTTGCTGCCCTTGGAGCCGTAGCGGTAATCGAAGGCCAGGGCGATGACATTCTTCATGTGCTCGGCGTCCTCGAAGGGCTTGATGGGCGCATTGAGGTTGTTCTCATCCGACAGGTGGATGCTCTTGAGGATGGTGCGCTCCGAGTAGAGCAGGTACCCGTCGTAGTCGCGGCAGCTGACGCCGTCCTCCGAGAGCATCCCGTGGGCGCAGGCGCACGTCCTCTGCCCGCCGCCGCGGAACAGGCACAGCTGCTGGCAGCCCCCGTTGTTCTGGGCACAGACGTTGGTGCCTGGATGTTGGGCAAGGTGAAACAGGAAAGCCTCATAAATAGGATTGTCTGGCAAAAGGTTTTGAGAATATGGAAGCTGTAAACGAGATTGAAATGAAAGCAGGTTTAGGTGAGCCAGGGAGGATCGTGGATGGACAGGCACACAGACGGACAGGTGAGGATGTTGGGGAAGGTGAAACAGGAAAGACTTATAAATTAGGATTGTCTGGCAAAAGGTTTTGAGAATATGGAAGCCATTAAGCGAGATTGAAATGAAAGCAGGTTTAGGTGAGCCAGGAGGATCACAGACAGAGAGACACACAGACAGATACACAGACAGACACACAGACAGACAAGGCAAGGACGTTGGGGAAGATGAAACAAGAAAGCCTTATAAATATGATTATCTGGCAAAAGATTTTGAGAATATGGAAACTATAAGCTATAAGTGAGATTGAAAGTGAAAGCAAGCTTTGAGATACTTTAGCTACTGAACAACTGGAAAACAATGGTGTGGCCAGCTGAAGGTGATCCCCTTTTGATGGAACAACACCCTCTGCTTGCAGACAGCTCCAAGAGTCAGAGCAGACCCTGCTAGATTGGCAGAAGGGGTCCAAAGAGGAGATTTTAGGGTTTAAAACTGCTCCAAAGAGGAGTTTTTAGGCTTAGCAGAAGGAGTCCAAAGAGTAATTTTTAGGGTTTAAAATGTAACACAATATGGTAATGTAATGATTCTTATAGGCTGTATGTAAATGCTATAGGATTTGTATCTTGTACTAGATTGGTTAGTGAAAATCAGAATATTCAACACAAAAGATGATTTAATGCATTGTAATGAGAACTTTGTCCTCTTACCCTGCTGAAGATTGCAATGCAAGTTGTTTTCAATTACCATCTGTATGGCAGATTATCTTTTGTCAAGTGAGCAGTTTGCTTTATCTCTCTCTTTGAGTGACCACATTCACACCTCCCTCTGGGGGGACATCTGCTGATAACAGCTATTGAATGTCACTGCATGGCTGATAAGAACTACAGCATCTCATTGTGAGATGCTCTGCACAGGGGGAGGAGCCAAGCATTCCTACCTGGATACAATCTGAGGTTTCAAACATTCCCACCTGGATATAATCTGAGATTTCAAACATTCCTACCCGGATATAATCTGAGGTTTCAAACATTGCTACCCAAATATAATCCAGAGGTTTTTGAGACACCAGCATGGCTTCTCCACTGGACTCCCCAGAGGAGCAGCAGCTGCCTCTTCTTCCACTGGATCTTCAGAGGAAGAATAAATCCTTCTCTACAGGACCCCCTTGCTCCAACAGAACCACCCCTGACACTGCAGGAGGGCTGCAGCCACATTTCCAATGGGACTGCTGCCAACACCCCGACCCACAGGGTGTCAGGTTGGGTTCTGACTCTGTCAGGCACTTTCAATGCTCAGCACTCCTGGAGGAAGGAACAGGCTCCAACCATGGGGGAACAGGCTCAAACCATGGAGGAAGGAACAGGCTCAAACCCCAGTGCAACACGACTCCAATGGGGACAGAGTGATCCCAACCCTATTCCCCACATGAAGATCTGCCCCCCATGCTCACACCTACCCTTCTGCCGGGCCCGGTTGAAGACTTTGATGTCCTTGAGCTGCACACCAATCCCAGTCCTCAGGGACACCGACTCGGTGGCGTTGTCCTTGTTTCCTCTTTTGATGGAGCCATTGGCATGGGTCCTGAAGGAAGACATGGTCACCAAGGACCCTTCCCCACCTTCCCACCAGCTCCCCCCATCCTCCACAGAGCCCCCAGCCCCTTTGGCACCTCACCTATCACTCCAGTAAATGTATTCCTCAAAGACTGACACGGAGAACATGTCCATGTTGTTGCTGGACAGGACAACCTCGCGGTTCTCTCCCGTCTCCAGGTCAATCCGTTCGATTTTGTCTGTCCGAGCATCACACCAGTACAGCTTCCCATCCTGCAGGGGTGAGATAACATCCCAGTTGGTGTGGGAGCAGCACCACCCTCTGCACCTCTGGCAGGATGTCCTGGGGTTCAGAGCACCTTGGACAACCCTCCTGAGACCCTGGAGCCCTGAGGAGGGCAAGAATGTCCCCAGCAATAAGGCATGGCCACAAAACCATCCAGGTACCATCCAGGTACCATCCAGGGACCATCCAGGGACCCTGGGGACTGGTGCCATCCTCCCAGATGCCAACTGTACCTCGTAGTCCACAGAGATCCCGTTGGGCCAGCTGATGCTGACGTTGACCAGCACCATCCTCTCGGTGCCGTCCAGGCGCGAGCGCTCGATGCGGGGGTACTGCCCCCACTCTGTCCAGAACAGGTACCTGAGGGGACAGCAGGGATGTCACCACAGGTTTGTCACCATGAGCAGCATTGGCCCTTTGAGTAAAGGACAGACACCACCTCATTCATGCCCCAACACTGGGGCTTCAATCCAGACCCTGCCCAACCATACACATTACATGCTCTGCATCTCTATCCAAACTCCTCTGCTCTCCCTGGGGCTCTGCCCAAAGCTGAAGCCACTAAGGAGGCTCCACTTGGATTTTCTGAGGTTCTGACACCCATCAGGTCCCAAGGGGCCCCCAGGGAATTTAGCTCATCAGTGAAAGGCAGATTAAATCCAAGGTTTGGACTCCTTGGTATGGTGAGTCCTTCCCTGCTGTGTGTACACAGCTCTGCTGGAGGTGCTGGGGGTCTCACCCTGTGCCCACCCCACAGGTGATGCCCCTCTTTGGGGCAGTGTCTCACCCCTTCTCTGGATGGACTGTGATGGCCCGTGGCTTGTCCAGCCCCTGCGAGATGACCACGTAGCGGAAGGACCCGTTCAGCCTGGCCACCTCAATGACATCAAAGCCCTGGTCTGTCCAGTAGATGTTTCCTGCAAGAGGGGATGATGAGCCCCCACACAAGCCCCACTGTCCCCCCTGGCCCTGTCCCCAGAGCCC
Source organism: Ammospiza caudacuta (assembly GCF_027887145.1). Classification (NCBI taxonomy): domain Eukaryota; kingdom Metazoa; phylum Chordata; class Aves; order Passeriformes; family Passerellidae; genus Ammospiza; species Ammospiza caudacuta. The sequence continues at coordinate 3,183,756 of NC_080623.1, forward strand.
CATCCCACCTGCAATCCAGTCCACAGCAATGCCCTCCACACGGCCAATGCCGTTGGTCACCACGTCCTCACGCCACGTCTGGTCCCTCTTGGCTCGACTGATGGTGCTCAGGCCCATGTCCACCCAGTAAATCGTGTCATTCTCTGAGAGAGGGACAAGGAGGGAGGAGTGGACAAGTCAGTGACCACCTCTGGTCACTCCAGAATGGTAAAAACCTCCACCCTGGAGCCCTGAAATTCTCCCTCACGTGGCGCTACCAAGGGGGCATTCCAGGGTGCCAAAAGGGTGATGGTGACGTCCCCCTCATGCCCCCCATCCCCTGTCCTGTCCCCAGCCCTGCATCACCTGCGTGGAAGTCGATTCCCACAGCCAGGGAAGTTCCCGACACTGGCACCAGAGCGTCCGACTTGTCATTGGGGTCCAGGGGGATGCCCCGGATCCCCTCGTGCACTGAGTACAGCAGGAAGGAGCCAACACCTGCAGCACAGGTGTAGGGAGAGTCAGACACACCCTAAAACCCACAGGCTGTCCCTCCCCCATGGAAAACTGGGGAGGAGAATGAGCCTGGCAGGATTCTGCAGACGCAGCAACACTGGGGTCTGCAACCCTGGCACAATCCTGGTCCTGCCCTGCTCCAGGGGGGCACGAGTGAACCCCCTCCCACCACCCACCACCCACCACCCCCACCCCCTTGGCAAAGGCTCCACAGCTCATCTGGGTCAGGGCAACACTTGTTATTCAGCCCCTGCCCTGACCCAGATGGTGCAGAGCTCTGCCAAACCCCCCCGAAACCACCCGGAACATTTTGCACACAAACAGCCTTTGAGAGAGAGGCCCTGGCAGTGCCCGAGGGGATGGCACAGAACAAAGTGGGCATGGGAGATCTGCAGAGTGAGGGATGTGCCTGGCTCTGCTCCCAGTGTGCCCAACCTGCTGCCCACTGCCAGGGTGCCACCTCTCTCTGGGAGGGTCACAGGATCACAGAATCAATCACAGAATCAATCACAGAATCACAGAATCAATCATAGAATCCCAGAATCAATCACAGAATCCCAGAATCAATCCCAGAATCACAGGATCAATCACAGAATCACAGAATCAATCACAGAATCATTCACAGAATCACAGAATGAATCACAGAATGAATCACAGAATCACAGAATCACAGAATCACAAAACCAATCACAGAATCAATCACAGAATCACAGAATAATGAGGTTGGAAGAGACCTCTAAGATCATCAAGTCCAACCTATGCCCTAACACCTCAGTTGTAGTACCAAGTGCCATGTCCAGCCTTTTTTTAAACACATCCAGAGATGGTGATTCTGCCATCTCCCTGGGAAGAGCATACCAGTGCTTTATTACTGTTTTGGTGCAAAATTTCTTTCTAATATCCAACCTATACCTTCCCTGACGTAGCTTGAGACTGTCCTGTCCCAATCCCCTCCACCAGTGGCCCCACATTCATCAGGGACAGCCCATGCAAAGGGTCTTGATGCCACCTGAGCCCACAACCCCTCCAAACCTCCAGTGTCCCTCTGGTGCCCTGCAGTGACATTGGGGAGGAGCCCATGAGCAGCCAGAACAAGGGGCCACCAGCTCAGGTGGCCACAGGCATGGTTGGGGTGGCCAAGGGGTGGTTCAGAGAGGGGACAGGGACAAGCACACACCTTCACAGGACTGCTGCCCACTCTTGAGGCTGTAGCCAGCAGTGCACATGCAGGAGCGGGAGCTCTCCGAGGTGGGCAGGCACAGCTGTGAGCAGTCGCCGTTGTTCTGGCTGCAGGGGTTGGTCCCAGCTGTGGCACAGAAAAGGGGGTGAGGGGGTACAGGGGGCCCCCACCAGGGCTGGGACAGCTGGGGCAGCACCCACGCGAGGTGTGAGTGCCCTGCACCAGCCTGGGATGGGATGGGACCCAAAGGATGGGATGGGATGGGATGGGATGGGATCCATGGGATGGGATGGGATCCATGGGATGGGATGGGATGGGATGGGATAGGATAGGATGGAGAGAGCAGCCAGCACAGGCTTGGCACGAGTGCAAGGGCAAGGCTTGGGCCAGCTGCCAAGGGGGCTCCAAGGGATAGAGCCACCACAGAGGGGCTGAGCAGCTGCTCGGGAGTCTCTGCATGGGATCTCTGCCCCAGGAGCCCACACTGACCTTGCTGGATGCTCTCATCGTACACCTTCATGTGCATCACCAGCGTGGTGCTGTTGCGCAGCACCGTCACCTCCGTGCCGTCCTTCTTGTTGCAGGTGCCCATCCTCTCCGAGGCCTGGTCAGCCCACCACAGCTTGTCTCCTGTGGTGGTGGGGACAAAGCAGGAGCATGTGGCATGCTGTGGTGGGCAGGAGGGTTTGGGAAGGAGCAGGAGACAGGGAATGGTGTCCTCCCTCACCCATGATGGCCAGGGCGGTGGCCTTGCTCAGCTGGCTCCTCAGGGACTCGATCACCTCCAGGTTGCTGCCATCCAGGTCACACCTGTTGATGGTGCCGTTGCCAGAGCTGATCCAGTACAGTTTGCTCTCTGGGTAGTCGATGGCCAGGCCTGGAAAGGATGGGAATGTCACCGGGCTGGTGGCACACAGGGATCGTCACAGATCATGAGGTGGGATGGGATAGGATCCATGAGATGGGATGGGATGGGATCCATGGGATTGATGGGATCAATGGGATGGGATCAACAAGATCAACAGGATCCATGGGATAGGATCAATAGGATCAATGGGATGGGATGGGATAGGATGGGATCAATGGGATGGGATCAACAAGATCAACAGGATCCATGGGATAGGATCAATAGGATCAATGGGATGGGATCAATGGGATGGGATCAACAAGATCAACAGGATCCATGGGATAGGATCAATAGGATCAATGGGATGGGATGGGATAGGATGGGATCAATGGGATGCTATCAATGGGATCAATAGGATCAACAGGATCGATGTGATCAATGGGATGGGATCTATGAGATAGGATCAATGGGATGGGATGGGATCAATGGGATCAATGAGATTGATAGGATCAATGGGATGGAATCAATGGGATCCATGGAATGGGATGGAATGGGATGGGACCCATGGGATGGAATGGGATCCATGGAGAGAGCAGGCAGCTGAGGTCATGGTGACCCAGCACAGGACAGCTGCCACCTCCCCAAGGAGCCAGAGTGGGAACTTGAGGCTCTGTAGGACAGCAAGGCGATGTGGGGGATCCTGGGGGCTATGGGGGGGCCCATACCAACAGGTCCCTTCTGGTTGGTGAAGAGGAGCGTGCGGTTGCTGCCATCCATGTTGGCCACACTGATGTTGTCCCCATCTGTCCAGTAGAGCTTCCTGCAAGGTGAGGGGACAATGGGTGAGGGGCCATGGTGCCAGCAGCCCCCTGCACCCTTCCAGCCTTGCAGAGCCCCTCACCTGCTCGTGGCACAGCCTGGGCAGCCCCATAGCCCCTTGTCCCTACCCAGGAGGGAGACAAAGCCCTGTGCACACCTGGATTGGCACACACTGGTGGGTGCAGACTTATACTCACCCCCGGAGTGGGTGCACCACCAGGCAGTGAGGTTTGTCCAGCCCTTGGATCACGGCGTTCTTGAAGGAGCCATCCAGCCTGGCCACGTTGATCTGCTTCTTGTTGGCATCGTAGCTGGTCCAGAAGAGATTTCTGGAAACCCAATCCACGGAGAGGCCATGAGCGTTGGGCAGGTCTGCAAGGGAATGAAGATGGGAGCTCGTCAGGACTGGAATGATGCTCAGATGAAGAGGAAGGGCAAATCCCAAGGAGCTGAAGGCTTTGGAGGATCCCATCTCCCTCCACACCAACCTGCAGACACGACGGTCTCCACGCCGGTGCCGTTGATGAAGGCTCTCTTGATGGTCTGGGTGCGGACATCTGACCAGTAAATGCGCTGTTCCAGGGCGTCGTAGTCCACCACGGTAACGTTGTCAATGTCAGGCACGGTGAAGGAGATGATGTAGTTGTAGTAGGGGTTGTCAATGTCCACGCCCCGGATCTCCATCTGCCGCGCGTACAGCAGGAACTTCTTAAACTCTGGAATAAGAAGGGTAGAGGTGGGATCTCAGCTCCAGAGCACCCCCTCATCCTCCCAACCAGCTCCCCAGCAGACCCCTACCATAGCAGGTGGTGTTGTCCTTGTCCAGCTTCATGAGGTGGGGGCAGGCACAGGACAGGGTGCGGTTGTAGTTGATGAGGCAGAGGTGGGAACACGGCCCTTTGCCCCCGTTGGCTTCACAGGGATTAGGAGCTGCAAAGGGGACAGCACTCAGTGACATCCCAGCCTTGGGGACACCCATCCAGGAGTCCCCAAGAGCTGCAGCCACCCCAGACCCTGCCTGCTCCATCAAGCATCACCTGATGGGGCAAAGTGGCAACCACAAGGATGAGAGCAGCATCCACCTGGCACTTGGTCTAAGCCCATCCAAGGGTTAGTGTGCTTAGACCAAGCACCAGTGCCACCCCCTGTTGTCCCCCCACCCTGTCCCTCCCTGCACTCACCCAGGGGCTGCCGGGAGGGGTGATACACCTGCAGGTCAAAGGGCTGAGTGTTGGTCCTCTGCACCACGGTCACGTTGTGCCCTGTCCACTTGTTGGCCTTGGCCAAGGTGTTGGTGCGCCAGTCGGTCCAGTAGACCTCCCCGCCATAGAGGGTGACAGCAAAGGGGTGGGACAGGTACTCGTGTCCCCTCAGCACCTCAATGTGCCCTGTGCCATCATACAGGGCTGAGTAGATGGCGTCCGACCTGTGCCGGGGGGAGATGAGGGTGAGGGAGGTGAGGAGGGGGCACCATGGGGTCTTGAACCCAACAGCAACAACCAGCAGGGTCCAAGGTCTAATCCTGCTGATTTACACCAGGATCCACAGAGGAGAACACCCAGAGCCAGGGCTGGAGACACAAATACCCCCCATCTATGGTCAGACCCTAAAGAGCTCAGCATCCCCTATCCATGGTCAGACCCCGAAGAGCTCAGCACCCCCTATCCATAATCCTGACCCTAAAGAGCTCAGCACACCCTATCCATGGTCAGACCCTAAAGAGCTCAGCACCCTCCCTCTATGGTCAGATCCAGAAGAGAAGCCCCACAATGTGAAGGCTTCTCTCTCCCAGCCCAGCACAACGCTGAACCAGGTGAAGATCCAAACTGGGAGGGACACTGAGGGGCCCTGGCCCTACCTGGCATCGATCCAGAGGATCCTCTTCTCCAGGTAGTCCACAGTGAGCCCATTGGGCCATCCCCCCGAGCCCGTCTCCTTGTGGATGGTGCGTCGGCCCTCGCCGCTCATGGAGGCGGCCTCGATGCGGGGCAGGCTGGCGTCCCAGTCTGTCCAGAACAGGATCCTGCCAGGAGGAGAGGCTGTGAGCAAGGACAGCAGCCCGTGGCCTCATCCTCCACATGATCCCACAGGTGTCCTGGTGTTGCAGTGTGATGGAACAGCCTGTCCATCCCCGTTCTTCCCCCAGGTGTGCCAATCACCTCTCCCTTCCCCTCCCTCACCCCTGCTGACTGCTGTCTGTCAATCTTGGCATTCTAGAAAGGGGTGGAGTGATTGGTGAAGTTCAAAAGATGCCTCTCAGCCCTGGGGGACATTGGGCCATTCAGGTGTCACTTGTCCCTTTGTCCCTCCCCTCCTGTCCCTGCCTGGTGGCTCCCTACCCCTTCCCTGCCCCTCTCCCCAGGGTTAAAAGGAACAGCAACCACGGGCTCAGGGAGTTCTGCTGGAGCTGTTGCTGCATTCAGAGGCCTGTGGGCCACAACAAAGCTCTGGATCCAAACCCTCCAGCAGAACCGACTCCTTTCCTTCACCATGGCCTTAAAGCTTCTCCACCAGGGTAAACCTGAGCTCCTGCAAGCCTGGACTTGTCCCAAGTGCCCAGCTGCAATATCCAGCTGGCCAAAGGTGTCTCTGGGGTGAAACACCACACACCCAGCTGGCCAAAAGTGTCTCTGGGGAGAAACCACCACAGCTGCTGCCTTTGGTCAAGCAGCAAGGGCTGGACAAGCCCAGGCACATTCCATCTGGCTATATTGGTATTTAATTCCTATATATTGGCACCCAACGTGGGGCAGCTCCATCCTGGGGATGGATCAGTCAGGGAAGAGACCCCTGAGGTGGCACCCTCACTTTTGCTGCAATATCCAGCCAGCCAAAGGTGTCTCTGAGGTGAAACCACCACAGCTGCCACCTTTGGTCAAGCAGCAAGGGCCAGACGAGCCCAGGCACATTCCATCTGGCTATATTGGTATTTAATTCCAATATCCTGGCGGGCGCTGTCCCCTCCTGGCTCACCCGTAGCGAGGGTCCAGGGCGATGGCGCGGGGGTGCTCAATGTCCCCGGCCAGCAGCGTGGTCCTCATGGTGCCATCCAGCTTGGCCACCTCGATCTGGTCCAGGTTGCTCTCCACCCAGTAGATGTTGCCAGCGATCCAGTCCACGGCCAGTCCCTCAGGGGTGGCCAGGCCGTACTGTATCACCACCTCGAAGCTGGTCAGGGCTGTGGGGCACAAGGTGAGGGCTCAGGGTGGTGCCACTTCCCCAGCCCACACAGAACCACCACCCCTGTATCCCCAACAGCTCCAACCAGCTCAGCTGGGGTTGACTGTGAGGGGATGTGTCCTCCCCAAACAGGGCGTGAACCACCCCTGTGCATGGTCCAAACCCCAAAGAGCTCAGCACACCCTATCCATTGTCAGATCCTAAAGAGCTCAGCACCCCAATCCATAGCCCAGACCCCAAAGAGCTCAGCACTCCTAATCTATAGTCCAAACCCCAAAGGGCTCAGCACATCCTATCCATTATCAGACCCCGAAGAGCTCAGCCCCCATCCATGTTCCAGACCTCAAAGGGCTCAGCCCCCATCCATAGTCCAGGCCCCAAAGGACTCAGTGCCCATCCACAGTCCAGACCTCAAAGCTCCTCGAAGGGCTCAGCATCCATCCACATCCCAGGCCCCAAAGAGCTCAGTCCCCATCCATGTCCCACACCCCAAAGGGCTCAGCATCCATCCATGGTCAGACCCCAAAGGGCTCAGCACTCCCTATCCATAATCCTGACCCCAAAGGGCTCAGCCCCCCCATCCCTACTCCTGCCACTGGGCTCCTGTGGGAGCAGCACTGCTGGGGAGGGTGTCCTCTCTGTGCCCAGCTGCTGGGCTGCAATTACCAGCAGGGAAGTGCTGGGAATACTAATTAACTACTGCATAATGAGAGCAGAACAAGATCACTATCAGGGCCAAGGGCTGATATCACTATCAGTGATATCACCATCAGCTGCTGTATCGCATGCCACGAAATCACTGACCCCAGACCTCCAACCACCAGCTCCCCCAACCCAGGGCTCCTCACCCCCGTTCTCCAGCAGCTTTCCCCTGTAGATTTTGTCCTCCACCACGTCAGTCCAGTACAGGGAGCTCTGGTTGAGGTGGAAGTCCAGGGCGATGGTGTTGCGCAGCCCGGGCACCAGCACGCTGTAATCCCCTCGGTGCAGGTCGATGCGCCGGATCTCGTGGCGGTTGGAGAAGATGATGAACGGCTTAAAAGGGTCTGGGGGAAGCAGGGAAGGGTCAGCAACAAGGCAGGGGACAGTGCACTCAGCCCCTGTCAGCACAAATCCCACCATCACTCAGCACAACCCCCAGCTCAATGAGAGAACAAACCCCTCAAGGCAGCTGGGGGACTGCTCCAGTCCCTGGTGTCCCCCAAAACACACCCAGGGTTGTGGAAACCTTGAAAACGATGCCAAGGTCTGGAACAATCCCTTGCCAGGCTATTCCCCCAGCTTTCCTCGCCCCAGCACATTTGGGGGGTTGCTCCCAGTCCCTGATGCCCCCCAAAACACACAGCACAAAACCCATCATCATGCAGCCATGTACATCAGCACAACCCTCAGCTCCATGAGAGAACAAACTCCTCCTGAGGCAGCTGGGACCTGCTCCCAGTCCCTGGTGTCCCCCAAAACACACCCAGGGTGCTGGAAACCTTGCAAAGGATGCCAAGGTCTGGAACAATCCCTGCCAGGCTATTCCCCCAGCTCTCCCTGCCCCAGCACATTCCTCCAACCCCCTGCGGTTGGAGAAGATGATGAAGGGCTTAAAAGGGTCTGGGGGAAGCAGGAAAGGGTCAGCAACAAGGCAGGGGACAGTGCACTCAGCCTCTGTCAGCACAAATCCCACCATCACCCAGCCACGTCCATCATCACAACCCCTGAGGCAGCTGGGGGGCTTCTACCAGTCCCTGGTGCCTCCCAAAACACACCCAGGGTTTTGGAAACCTTGCAAAGGATGCCAAGGTCTGGAACAATCCCTGCCAGGCTACACCCCCAGCTCTCCCTGCCCCAGCACATTTGGGGGGCTGCTCCCAGTCCCTGATGGCCCCCAAAACACACCCAGGGTTTTGGGTTAGGATGCCAAGATCTGGAACAATCCCTGCCATGTTATTCCTGCTGCCCCTGCACAGCCAATGGAAATATGGGGCTGGGGGCTGCAGGTCTGGAACAATCCCAGATTATTCCTGCAGCTCTCCATGCCCCAGCACAGCCAAGGGAAATATGGGGCTGGGGGCTGCAGGATGGGCTCAGCTTTGGCTCCCCTTGGAGCTCTGCCCTCCAGCACACACTGAGAACTTGCCCAGGCTTCTGCAGCTCTCTCCATCAGGCTCCAGCATCCATCCCTCGTAGCAGGAACACTTGACATTGTACTTGTCCTGCTCGCACTTCTGGCTGCACTTGAGGTGCTTGGCACAGTAGCTCTGGATCTGGCAGGTCTTGTTGTCAGCACCCAGCTCCATGCCCAGGGGACAGGAGCACACAATCCCCTCTCCAGGTGCCACCGTGCAGTTGTGGCTGCAGCCTCCGTTGTTGAGGGAGCACTGATCTGTGGGGACAGGACATGGTTGTCACCTCCTGGTGCCACTCTCGGGTCACCAAGTGTCCCCACGCCTGGCTCTGTGCTCACCGCAGAGCTCGCCCTCGTCGGAGCCGTCGCCGCAGTCGTCGGAGCCGTCGCAGAGCTTCTCGGGGGGCAGGCAGATGGAGGTGTTGTTGGCACAGGTGTGGGAGGGGGGTTTGCACACCAGGGACTCGCAGTTCTCCTCGTCTGAGTTGTCCTCACAGTCACTGTCACCGTCACAGACCCAGGCCTTGCTGATGCACCGGGCTGAAAGGGACACGGTGGGGAGGGGACAGAGCAGAACCAGTTATTCCAGGCAGACAAGCAGGTCAGTCAGCCCAGGGATGGACAGACAGATTGGTCAGTCCAGGGACAGGCAGACAGGTCAGTCAGCCCAGGGAGAGACAGATGGACAGACAGACTGGTCAGTCCAGGGACAGGCAGACAGGTCAGTCAGCCCAGGGATGGATGGATAGATTGGTCAGTCCAGGAAGGAACAGGCAGACAGACAGACAGGTCAGTGAGCCCAGGGAGGGACACACAGACAGGTCAGTGAGCCCAGGGATGGACAGACAGGTCAGTCAGTCCAAGGACAGACAGACACATTGGTCAGTCAGTTCTGGGATAGACAGATAGACAGACAGACAGAGTGGTCAGTCAGTCCAGGACAAATAAACAGAAAGGTCAGTGAGCCCAGAGACAGACAGACAGTTCAGTGAGCCCAGGGACACACAGATGGATGGACAGACAGGTTAGACAGACCAGGGAGGGACATGAGGGTGTTTGAGTAGCTCAGGGCTCCCCAAAGTTGGATAGGACAGCTCAGGGAGGGCCTGGGGGCTCAGAAGGTCATCCCCTGAACTGGTGTCCCTCCTCCTTTGTCCCCAACCCACCAAAGTGTGTCCCATTCCTCAGAGAAGAGCAGAAAGGATCTGAAGATGACACCATCCATCAGGATCACGATTCACAGGTTGGCTGCTTGTGTTTCTGCATTATCCCACCACCCCCAGCTGCTTGCCCCCCTGCTCTCACCTGAATCCTTGCAGCCAAATTTGACGTTGGGGTCGCAGACGTGCGTGACCCCCTCGCAGTTCTTCTCGTCGCTGGAGTCCATGCAGTCCGTGTCACCGTCACAGCGCCACCGCATGGGGATGCACAGCCCGTCCAGCCGGCACTGGAACTCGTCCGTGTGGCAGCCCCCGGGTGGGCGTGTGGCTGTGGGGAGGCCACTGCTCACTGCCTGGTCCCCACGGAGCTGGGGGGCTCCAGGACTGGGTGGGGACCAGCAGCAGGACCACTCAGCCAGCAGGGAAACAGCTGGATGCACCCAGAGTGTCAGGATGGGGATCTGGGGGTCCAGGAGTGGATGGGGACCAGGCACTCAGCCAGCAGGGAAATAACTGGAGGCACCCAGAATGTTAGGATGGGGTTCTGGGGATTCAGGAGTGAATGGGGACCAGGCACTCAGCCAGCAGGGAAACAGCTGGAAGCACAGGATGGGGATCTGGGGCTCCAGGACTGGGCAAGGACCAGGCACCCAACCAGCAGGAAAACAGCTGGAAGCACCCACAAGCACAGGAGTGGGATCTGGGGCTCCAGGAGTGAATGAGGACCAGGCACTCAGACAGCAGAGAAACAGCTGGGTGCACCCAGAATGTCAGAATGGGGTTCTGGAGATCCAGGAGTGGATGGGGACCAGGCACTCAGACAGCAGGGAAACAGCTGGATGTACCCAGAGTGTCAGGATGGGGATCTGGGGCTCCAGGACTGGATGAGGACCAGGCACTCAAACAGCAGGAAAACAGCTGGAGGAACCCAGAGTGTCAGGATGGGGATCTGGGCACTGAGTATGGCCACAGAAAGCTGCAGAATTCCCTGCATTTTGGGCAGGAGGGGGATCTGAGCACTGAGGGTGGGCACAGAAAGCTGCAGAATTCCCTGCATTCCCAGCCTAGAAGCAGGAGGGGCATCTGGGCACAGAGAAGGCTGAAGAATTCCCTGCATTTTGGGCAGGAGGGGGATCTGGGCACTGAGTATGGCCACAGAAAGCTGCAGAATTCCCTGCATTTTGGCAATGGCTGTGCTTGGGGGTCTCTCCCACGTGCTGGGGCTCACCCTGGTTGGTGCAGTTGGCGTGGGTCTCGTCACTGTAGTCCCCACAGTCGTTGTCCCCATCACAGGTCCAGTGCACGGGGATGCAGCGGCCGCTGTTGCATTTGAACTGGTTGCTGGAGCAGGAGTGGCTGCAGCCAGCCTCGTCACTGTTGTCCCCACAGTCGTTGTCTGCAGAGGGAATTGGGGTGGCCAGGGGGTCAGCAGGAGCCCGGCCAGGACGGGGATGGAAGGAGGGAGGACAGCAAAGACCCCTCGGAACAACAGGGGACAGGACAGGCCACGCCACAGAGGGGACGTGGGGTGACTGCAGCCCCTCATCAGTGCTGGTGGTGGGACCCCCACCATGGGCTGGAGACCCCCCAGCCCTCCCACCCCACAGCACCAGCAGCACACAGAGGAAATGAAACACAGAAACTGCATAGATCAGCCATGAACCTGGATGGGGACTGGGCTCCACTCTGGGGATGGGAGCTCCTTTGGGGGTGCTGGGACAGCCAATTTTGGGGGTTGGATTGTCTGGAGGAGACCCCCATGCCTGCTGTTTGAGGGGGGGTTGTCTGAGGGTAGCTGGACACTGGCAATGCAGCCCCTCTGCCTGCCTGGCACAGGGGGCATGGGCTGGGCACCACCACAGGGATCCACTGTGGGTGCCCCACCTGAGACTGGGCAAGGGGGTTTGCCTCCTGGTGCCTCAGGATGGGCACGAGGATGGTGGCACTGATGGGGATGGTAGCACTGATAGGGACAGTAGCACCGATGGGGATATTGGCACTGATGGAGATATTGGCATTGATGGGGACAGTGGCACTGATGGGGATGATGGCATTGATGGGGATGGTGGCACTGATGGGGATGTTGGCACTGATGGGGACAATGGCACTGATGGGGATGATGGCACTGATGGGGACAATGACATTGATAGGGACAATGGCACTAATGGGGATATTGGTACTGATGGGGACAATGGAACTGATGGGGATGATGGCATTGATGGGGATGATGGCACTGTGGAGACAATGGTACTGGGGATGATGGCACTAATAGGGACAATGGCACTGATGGGGACAATGGCACTGATGGGGATAATGGCACTGATGAGGATGATGGCACTGATGGGGACAGCGACACTGTGGGCACAGCGGCACTAATGGGGATGATGGCATTGATGGGGACAGTGGCACTGATGGGGACAATGGCACTGCCAGCTGCCACGTGGCCTCTCCATCAGCTCAGCTCCTGCATAGGGGACATTGCTGGAGAGCTGGGGGACATCACCAGAGGTACCAGAGGCATTGTCAGAGGCACAGGAGCATTGCTGGAGAGAAGGGGAACATTGCCAGAGGCACCAGGGGCATCGCCTGACGCACAAGGGGCATTTCTGAGGCGGAGGAGGGCATCACCAGAGGCATCAAGGGCATTGCCAGAGGCACAGGGGGCATTTCCAGAGAGGTCAGGGGGGCATTGCCAGTGTCCAGCACCCCCAGGGCTCATAGCCCCCTGGAGGGACAGGTCTGGGGGCTCAGGGGGGCTCAGGTGGGAGGTTCTGGTGCATGTTGATCTATGCACTAACCGGTAGGCTTTGGACAGTTCTTTTCGTCAGAGCCATCCCCACAATCTTTTTCTGAAACACAGAACCACCAGACAGGAGCATGGGCACGGTGACAAACACAACACAGCACAGGTGACAAACACAGAGGGTGGCACAGAGACACTGGGACACGGACAGGGACACACAGAGCCTGGGAGGCGAGACCAGAAGCAGCAGAGGGTGCTGGGGGAGTGGGGGACAGCCAGGGTTGGGGTACCCTCGTGGCGCTGCAGCTCCTGCCCTGGGTGCCTGGTGAGGCTCAGAGCAGCACGAGGGGTTCCATGGCACAGCCTGGCTGCCAAAGTGGGGGATTCCAGGAGAAGGGACCATCTCTCAGCTCCAAAGGAGCCCAGGAAGACTCCAGGGACAGTCCTGCACCCCCAGCTCTGCTCAGCCAGGGTTGGGGTACCCTCATGGTGCTGCAGCTCCTGCCCTGGGCACCTGGTGGGCTTCATGGCACAGCCTGGCTGCCAAAGTAGGGGATTCCAGAAGAAGGGACCATCCCTCAGCTGCTAAGGAGCCCAGGAAGAATTCAGGGAGAGTCAGCACCCCCAGCTCTTCTCAGCCAGGCACCAGTGTCTCGCCCTGCTCTGAAGATGTTAATTATTCCCAACAAGGCACAGAGGCTCAAAAATTGATATAAACTTGTGGGAAAGGAAAATCAACCTTGGGGCAAACCCTCTGTCCCAGGTCTGGCTCTGGAAACATCCAGGGGCAGATGGGAGCTGGCTGGGAGAGCTCTGGGAGAGCTCTCCTGCTTTCCCTGGGGCTGCATGACCTGGCTCAGCCCCACCAGCAGCTCTGGCCATGCCACACCTTGTTCCAGCACCAGGGCAGGGTTTTGGAAACCTTGCAAAGGATGCCAAGGTCTTGAACAACCATTGCCAGGTTATTCCTGCTGCCCCACCACAGCCATGGGGCTGGGAAAGGAAATCAACCTTGGGGCAAACCCCCTGTCCCAGGTCAGGCTCTGGAAACATCCAAGGGCAGATGGGAGCTGGCTGGAAGAGCTCTCCTGCTTTCCCTGAGGCTACAGGACCTGACTCAGCCATGTCACACTTTGTTCCAACACCAGGACAAGGTTTTGGAAACCTTGCAAATGATGCCAAGGTCTGGAACAATCCCTGCCAGGTTATTCCAGCACAGCCAAGGGAAATACAGGGCTGGGGGCTGCAGGATGGGCTCAGTTTTGGCTCATGCCCATTCCCCTTGGGGTCTGCCTTCAGCACATGCTGAGAATTGGCCCAAATTGCCCAAATTGGGTCCCTGCCAGGCTGCACCCCCTGCTCAGGTCTCGCCATCCCTTTGGGGACACCCCGGGGCCAGGTCCTCACCGTTGTCACAGCGCCAGTTGATGTTGATGCAGCGCCCGTTGTTGCAGGTGAACTGTGTCAGGGGGAAGCAGGTCGGGTAGGCTGCAGGGGAGGGAAAGGCACCATCAGCACACCCCAACACACATCAGGGCACCCCAACCCTCCTCACAGCCCCGGGGAGCACCCCCAGGGCTCCTGTTCCAGGTTGCAATGCAAGATGTTTTCTATTACCATCTGTAGGGCAGATTATCTTTTGTCAAGTTTGCCTTATTGCAGATTATTTTTTGTGGGCAATTTGCCTTATCTCTCTCTTTGAGTGCTCACAATCACACCTCCCTCTGGGGGGACATCTGCTGATAACAGCTATTGAATGTCAGTGCATGGCTGATAAGAACTGCAGCATCTCATTGGGAGATGTGAGCCCAGAGGGAGGAGCCAAACATTCCTGCCTGGGTACAATCTGAGGTTTCAAACATTCCTACCTGGATACAATCTAGAGGTTTTTGAGACACCAGCACTTCTCCACTGGATTCCCCAGAGGAGCAGCAGCTGCCTCTTCTTCCACTGGATCTTCAGAGGAAGAATAAATCCTTCTCTACAGGATCCCTGCTCCAACAGAACCACCCCTGACACTGCAGGAGGGCTGCAGCCACAATTCCAATGGGACTGCCACCAACATCCTGACCCACAGGGTGACAGGTTGGGTTCTGACTCTGTCAGTGTTGTTTTAGTGTACTGCATTGTTTATTTTATCCTTTCATTTTTTTTCTCCCCTATTAAAGAACTGTTATTTCCTGCTCCCATATTTTTTGCCTGAGAGCCCCTTAATTTAAAATTTATAACAATAAATATATTTTTATGTATTATTGCTATAAATATATTTATTGCTATTGCAGAGGTGGGGAGGGTTTACATTCTCCATTTCAGGGGAGGCTCCTGCCTTCCTTAGCAGACACCTGTCTTTCCAAACCAAGACAAACTGTTATTTCCTGCTCCCATATCTTTTGCCTGAGAGCCCCTTAATTTCAAATTTATAGCAATTTGGAGGAGGGGGAGTTTTACATTCTCCATTTCAGGGGAGGCTTCTGCCTTCCTTAGCAGACTCCTGTCTTTCCAAACCAAGCCAGCTCCCAGTCCCAGCTCACCACACGAGGCAGACTCGTCGGAGCGGTCCCCACAGTCATCATCCAGGTCACAGGTCCAGGAGATGGGGATGCAGCGGCCACTGGCGCAGGAGAACTGGTTGGGAGAGCAGGTCCGGGCTGGCCAGGAGGGACAGATGGAGTGTTAATGGTTCATTGTACCTTGTTTTATCAGGGGAAGGTGGGGAACAACCCCCTGGGCTCCCAGGTGCAAAACCAAGGTGTGAGACTGCAAAACCTCAGGTTGTGGCTCAGCATGGGCTCTCCTGAGGTTCCCTGAGGGCAAGGCAGGGTCCTCACCTGAGCAGGTGGAGTTGGACTCGTCCTCGTTGTTGCCACAGTCGTTGTCCCCGTCGCAGAGCCAGCGGTTGGGGATGCAGCGGTTGTTCTTGCACTTGAAGCGGTCCGAGGGGCAGGTGTGCTGGTCTGTGGGGGGAAACAACACTCAGGACCATCCTCATCCCACCCCATCCCTCCAACAAAGAGAAAACTGGAATAGAAAAGGGCTGGAGGCTCAAACTTGGCATCAGAATCTCAACCAACTCTCCTCAAGGAGAGTTGCTGCCCTCAAGGAGGGCATGGGTGGCACAGGGACAGGGACAGGGACAGGGACAGGGACAGGGTCAGCACTGCCCCAAAGGAGGGCATGGATGGCACAGGGACAGGCACAGGCACAGGGGTCAGCACTACCCCAAAGGAGGGCATGGACAGGGGTCAGTGCTGCCTCAAAGGAGGGCATGGACAGGGGTCAGTGCTGCCCCAAAGGAGGGCATGGCATGGATGGCACAGGGACAGGGACAGGGTCAGGGACAGGGTCAGCACTGCCCCAAAGGAGGGCATCGATGGCACAGGGATAGGGACAAGGACAGGGACAGGGTCACCACTTCCCCAAAGGAGATGGAGAGGGCACAGAGGATTCCTGGCTACCCAGCCCTACCCCAACCACTTCCTCCACATCTGGAGGAGCCCAAATCCCACCGCCCAGGAGGGATCACCCACGGCAGAGCTCGGGGGCCTCGTCACTGTTGTCCAGGCAGTCGTTGTCCCCATCACATTTCCAGCGCTCCTGGATGCAGCGGTTGTTCTTGCAGGCGAACTCCCCGGGCTGGCACTGCGGCGGGGGGATGTAGGATGGATTGGCTGCCAACAGGAAAGCACAGGCAGGATTTGAACCGAGTGATCAAGTGCAGCATCCCATGGGGAGAGCCCCCAAATGGGTCTCAGCCTACCCTGGCAGGTGACAGAGTCCGGCCCCAGGATCTGGTCCTCGGCACAGGCGCACTGACGGCCCCGCGGGGTGGCCAGGCACAGGCTGCTGCAGCCCCCGTTGTTGACACGGCATTTGTTGGAGCCCACTGTGGAGGGAAAGGGTGAGGAGATGGTACCTCAATGCCCAGGGTGCCCTGCAGACTCATGGGGGTGCTGGGAGCCCCCAGCCTCTGTGGGTAGTTACAGCTGCTTGGGAAACTCAGCCTCTCCCCCAGCCCCCCAGAACTCCCTCAACAGCAGCCACAGCTGGAAGGCAGCTGGAAACACGAGGGATACAGAGCCTGATGGAATTAGGGTGGCAAAAAGAGGGAAGGCTGGAAGGGCAGGGCATGAACAACAGGAAAGAAAAACAAGGAGCATGGGGACAGCTAAAAGGCAACAAAAAGAGGTGGGGGGGCTGCTTAGGAATCTCAGCCTCTCCCCCAGCCCCTGGTGGGCTCTCACCTTGCTGCTGCTGGGCGTCGTACATGCGGATCTCGAAGATGGGCGGGCGCTCGTTGCGCAGCAGGCTCACGGCCTTGGAGGCCTGCTCCAGGCGGTAGATGCTGCCGCTGCGGTACTCGGTCCAGAACAGAAAATTGCTGTAGTGGCACAGCCCAAAGGCGTGGTTCAGCTCCGGGCCCTCGTACACGATCTGTGCATGCGGGGAGGAGGAGAGGGGATGTTAGGTGAGGTGGGTGATCAGGGATAGGGACGGGGATAGGGACAGAGATAGGGTGATCAGGGACAGGGATAGGGTGATGGGAGAGCAGAGAGGCTCTGTCAGATAGGATGGGCACTCAGGGACAGCAACAGGGACAGGCTGATCAGGGACAGGGACAGGGACAGGGACAGGGACAGGGACAGGGACAGGGTGATCAGGGACAGGGACAGGTGATGGAAGGGGAGAGCAGAGAGGATCTGTTAGCTGGGATGGGACAGGGTGATGGGACAGGGTGATCAGGGACCGGGATAGGGACAGGGACAGGGTGATCAGGGACAGGGACAGGTGATGGAAGGGGAGAGCAGAGAGGATCTGTTGGATGGGATGGGCACTCATGGACAGGGACAAGGACAGGGTGATCAGGGACAGGGACAGGGACAGGGTGATTGGACAGGGACAGGGTGATCAGGGACAGGGACAGGGACAGGGTGATTGGACAGGGACAGGGTGATGAGGGACAGGCATAGGGTGATGGAAAGAGAGAGCAGAGAGGATCTTTTACATGGGATGGGCACTCAGGGACAGGGACAAGGACAGGGACGGGAATAGGGACAGGGACAGGGTAATGGGACAGGGACAGAGTGATGGAAGGAGCGAGCATAGAGGTCACAGCTCAGCTCCCCAGTGCTGTGGGTGATCACTGTCCCAGACCCCACTCACCTTCCTATCGGTGCCATTGAGATAAACCATCTCAATGCGGTCGTAGAACGCATCCACCCAGTAGAGGATCTTGGCTGGTATGTCCAGGCTCAGCCCGTTGGGCCACAGGACAGTCTTGGAGGTGATGAAGATGTTTCTGTTGGATCCATCCATCCAAGCCCTCTCGATCTTGCCCCTCTTGCTGTCCTTGGGATCCTCCTCCCAGTCTGTCCAGTACATCCACCTGCCATGGACATCAAACTGAGACTTGACCTGGCCACCACAGCTCGTGACAAGACCCAACCACGTCCCTGTGGCCCCACCAGACAGCCCAGCCCAACCAGGCACCCTCACCCATTCAGGGGGTCCACCACGATGGCACGGGGGTGCGTCATCTTCCCCTCAATCAGAGTCTTCCTCGTCTGGGCAGCCTTTTCCAGCCGTGCCACACTGATGGTCTTCTTGGGGCCATCATCTGTCCAGTACAGGTTGTTCCCCATCCAGTCCACAGCGATGCCCTCCACATTGTGGATGCCTTTTAGGGGGAAAATTGAATGGGTTTGTCACCAGGCAGGAGGTGAAAAGTGGAAGGAACAGCCCCAAAAGTGCCCAATCCTGACCCAAATTGAGGGGGATTATGGACACCCAGCCCGATGAGAAAGTTTGCTAGAGCTGCTCTTTGAACAGAGAAAATTTTATGGAAAATCTGCTAAAATTTTATAGAAAGTCGGCTAAAATTTTATGAAATGCTAAATATATTGAAAATTTGGACTGTAGACATGTCAAGTGGGATCATCCTGAGCTAAAAGATGTTTGAATATTCTGAGCATTAAACTCTTTGTATCTCAGACAGGTGATTATTATTATGATAATATTATATAATATATATAATCATATTATCATATAATAGTATCATTATTATGTTAATATATGATAATACGATTATATGTATTATATATATTCTATATGACAATATTATATTATTATACAATTATTATCATTATTACTACTATTAAATTATTATATTATTAGGACAATGTTATATGATAATATGATTATATATGATATATATACTATATGATATATATTCTACATGATATTATATTATTATTACTACTACTATTAGTATTACTATTATTATTACTACTAAATTATTATTATAATAATATAAAATATATATAATGTATATATATTATTATAATTTCTTTATTTTATTTTTTTTATTGTTATTGTTATTACTATATATTATTTATAATTACTATAAATTATTATCATTTATATTATATATACATTTATATATATAAAAATTACTATTACTATTTTTATTACTATTAAATTATATATATAATATATATAAAATTTTAATATAAATTACCATAATTTCTTTATTTTATTTTATTTTATTTTATTTTATTTTATTTTATTTTATTTTATTTTATTTTATTTTATTTTAATTTTATTTTTAATTACTATATATTATTTATAATTACTATAAATTATTATCATTTATATTTTACATATATGTATATAAAATTACTATTACTATTATTATTATGATAATAATTGCATTATCCTTCCTGCAAGGCCACCCACCATCCTTCAGGATTGTCTCCCTCTCCGTGCCATCGATCTTCTGGCGCCCTATGAGATAACTGGTGGTGTCAGCAAAGTAGATGAAGCCGGTCTCAGCATGGAAGTCCAGAGCCCTGGGGTTCATCAGGTTCTCGATGGGGATCATGTGCTCATCAGGCACCTTGGCACCCATGTCCATGCCACGGATGATGCCAGGACGTCCCTTCCCGTACACCAGGAACAGCTCGTGCTCGGGCTCTGTGGAGAGACAGCAGTGCCATGGGGGTGGCAGGTGGCACTAGGGCTGCTGTGGGGTCACAGCAGGGCATGCAGAGCCTTTCTCTCCAGCCCCTCACCCCAAAGATCCCCCAGGAAAGCCAGCACTCACTTTTGCAGGATTTCCCGTCGCTGCCCAGGCTGAACCCGGAGCGGCAGCGGCAGGTCCGGCTCTTGTGGCTGTTCCCCAGCAGGCAGATGTCAGAGCAGCCTCCTGGCTTCCCAAACTGATCTGGCTCGCAGGCATGGCTCCTCACTGCAACACAGAGAGGGGCTGCAGCTGCTGGGGACACTAAGGGGACAGGGAGCACCTGGGGGACAGAGACACAGGGGGGACAGGGAGTACGTGGGGGACAGGGAGTATGTGGGAGACAGGGACACAGGGGGGACAGGGATACAGAGAGGACAGGGACACAGGGGGGACAGGGAGCATGTGGGGGACAGAGACACAGGGGGGACAGGGAGCAAGTGGGGGACAAGGAGTACGTGGGGGACAGGGATACAGAGGGGACAGAGACACAGAGGGGACAGGGACACTGGGGGGACAGAGACACAGAGGGGACAGGGAGCACGTGGGGGCGAGAGACACAGGGGGGACAGGGAGCACATGGGGGACAGGGAGTACGTGGGGGACAGAGAAACAGGGGGGACAGGGACACAGAGGGGACAGGGAGCATGTCGGGTATCGCTGGCCAGGGGTCTCTGTACAAATCACAAACAGGACAGGGCTGCTGTGGAACGTGCCTTGAGCTGTTTTATTTTCCAGCATCACTCTCAGTACACGGTTATGACAATGGGAAGATGTCACCAGCTCACATCTCAGGCAGCAGACCCAGAATTTAATGTTACAACTTACTTTATAAGTTTTTTGACCAATCACACAAAGCAAAAGCACATTGACAGCAGTTCTATCCAGCCACTATAAGCACAGGTACCTTTGGTTAAAACAATGCTGCTTATTTCCAATACAATACCTGCTTGTAAGCCTTAAAACACAACGCACAGAGCTCCATTATTAAGCTTCAAACTTCCTAATATCTTGCTAGATAAACTTTTCTGTAGCTTAGGGAGTTATTCTAAACAAGCATTAATACACAGACCATTGTTCTATTTGCCTTTGCTTTTCTACTTTTTAAATAATTTTTCTGCTGAATTATCTCATGGCTGCTGCTTAGCTCTAATCACAGTTCTGCTGTTTCCGAGGCCTGCCTATTGCAGCTTTCTCAAAACCCTCTGATTTTGTAGATTATCACAGTGGGGGACACAGACACAGAGGGGACAGGGACACAGGGGGGACAGGGAGCACAAGGGGGACAAGGAGCACAGGGCTGCAACCAGAGGGACATGGGGATGCTCTCATGGGCTCTAAGGGGGTTCATTCCTCCCAGGAGCTCTCAGGCAGTCAGGGAAAGGCTGAGCACAGCACAGAGATGGGAAAGGACTTTCCCATGGGAAGAATCCCTGAGGAGAAGCCAGCATGTCCCAGCACAGCACCACAGCCACGTGGACACACTGCCCCATCCTGCTGCACCAGTGGGACAAGCCCTGGGAGTGGGGACAGCCACAGAGCCCCTTAATCACACTCCTAACCCTGCTCAGAAATCTCCTGATTAATTTTATATTCTGGAAAAAGCCGAGCAGGCTGCAGACACTAAGAGGATTTATAAGGAGTAAATTGATTAACTGCAGGAAGGTGCTGGGGGTGGAACAGGCAGGGATGCAGGGAGGGGTTGGTGAAGCACTGGAGCCTTTCAGCTCCTTGGAATTCCCTCAGTGCTTGGGAGCACCAGGGTGAACATGCTGGCAGTGGGGACAGAGAGTAAGAGGGGCCATTAATATTTTAAAATGCCACATTTGCTCCCACACCACATCTTTGTACTCTCCATGATCCATCAACCATGTGGAGCAGCTCTCACGGTGCTAGCAGGAAAAGGGGGCACCCCAGGATGTTCTGGGGAGCAGGAATCCCAAAATCCCGGAGGTCAGAAAAGATCTCCAATATCACTGAATCCAACCTGTGACCAATCCCCACCTTATCAACCCAACCAGAGCACTGAGTTCCACATCCACTCAATCCTTGCACACCACCAGAGATGGTGGTGAGGGAGCATCAATATTTTAAGATGCCACATTTGCTCCCACATCTCTGTACTCTCCATGGACCATTAACCACGTGGAGCAGCTCTCACGGGAAGAGACACAGAGCTAGCACGAAAAGGGGGCACCCTAGGATGTTCTGGAGAGCAGGAATCCCAAAATCCTTGAGGTCAGAAAAGACCTCCAATATCACGGAGTCCAACCCTCACCTTATCAACCCAACCACATCCACTCAATCCTTGCACACCACCAGAGATGGTGGTGAGGGAGCACCAATATTTTAAGATGCCACATTTGCTCCTACATCTCTGTAATCTCCATGATCCATCAACCATGTGGAGCACCTCTCACAGTGCTAGCAGGAAAAAAGGGGCACCCCAGGATGTTCAGCACCCTCCAGGGCTCTGGGGAGCAGGAATCCCAAAATCCCTGAGGTCAGAAAAGACCTCCAATACCACTGAATCCAACCTGTGACCAATCCCCACCTTATCAACCCAACCACATCCACCCAATCCTTGCACACCACCAGAAACAGCAGCTCCCAATCCCCGACCACCCTTCCCATGAATAAAATTCCTCCTAAAACCCCACCCAAACCCCTGGCAGAGCAACCAGGGAGCTGCTGCTCCAAAGTGAGGGTCCCACCTGTGGGCTGGCGCCGCTGGTGGTAGATATGCAGGGCTCCACCCTTGTCCACCCGTGTCACCACCTGGTACTCGGTGCTGTTGAAGCGGTTGACGCGGATCACGCTGGTTTTCTGCTGCGCGTTGGCGTTGTCCGAGTTGGTGGCGTACAGGTAGTTCTCAAAGACAGTCAGGCCGTACAGGTGCTCGATCTGAAAGGTATCAGGTGAGTCCATAAGGGATTTAGGAGTTGTGAGAGCCACAATGGACTGAAGAGTTGTGAGAGCCACAGGTGATTTAGGAGTTGTGAGAGCCACAAGGGACTTAGGAGTTGTGAGAGCCAGGCTCCAGGACACACAAAACCCCCAATTCCACCTGATGGTTCTTGTCCATCACTGGCCATCAGTGATGGCCATCCCACCTGATGACTCTTGTCCATCATTGACCATCAGTGATGTCCATCCTACCCGATGGCTCTCATTCATCAATGGCCATCAGTAATGGACATCCCATCTGAGGGCTCCTGTCCATCACTGACCATCAGTGATGGTCATCATATCTGATGGCTCTCATCCATCACTGGTCATCAATAATGGACATCCCATCTGAGGGCTCCTGTCCATCACTGGCCATCAGTGATGTCCATCCAACCCAGTAGCTCTTCTCCACCACTGACCATCAGTAATGGCCATCCCACCTGATGGCTCTCATCCATCACTGGCCATCAGCGATGTCCACTCCATCTGATAGCTCTTGTCCATCACTGGCCATCAGTGATGGTCATCCCACCTAATAGCTCTTCTCCACCACTGACCATCAGTGATGTCCATCCTACCCGATGGCTCTCATCCATCACTGGCCATCAGTAATGGACATCCCATCTGAGGGCTCCTGTCCATCAGTGATGGTCATCATATCTGATGGCTCTCATCCATCACTGGCCATCAGCGATGCCCACTCCATCTGATAGCTCTTGTCCATCACTGGCCATCAGTGATGGTCATCCCACCCAATAGCTCTTGCCCATCACTGACCATCAGTGATGTCCATCCCACCTCATGGCTTTTGTGCATCACTGGCCCTCAGTGATGGTCATCCCACCCAACAGCTCTCGTCCGTCATTGACCATCAATGATGTCCATCCCAACCAACAGCTCTTGTCCATCACTGACCATCAGTGTGGTCTTGCCCATCAAGATCATCCTTGGCATGACCACGCTCAGTGCTCAGCACTTTCCTTGCTGGACCTCTAAGGTCCCAACTGCAGACCAGCAGCACCCAAGCTTGGCTCCCTCTCCCCCAACCCCACTCACCAGGATGCCCTGGATGATGGTGTGCCTGTTCTTGCCCTCGTAATCCACCACCTCAATGTAGTCCAGGTAGGCATCAGCCCAGTAGACCAGGCGGTTCACCAGGTCCAGGGTGATGCCGTGGGGGAAGACGATCTTGCTGTCCACCAGCTTGGTGCGGTTCTGCCCGTCCATGTCGCAGCGCTCCACCTTGGGGATCTGCCCGTAGTCGGTGAAGAACACCTTGCTGTGAGACAAGAGACAAACTCAGAGCCAGGGTGAGCTTTGGGAGGGGCAGGATTTGGATGTGTGGATGCCTTTTGGGATCTCTAGCTGGTCAGAGTGACTTTGAGATGCATTAAAAACTCTCTTTTCTTAGGTGAAGAAGGAGTCAGAACTCTTCTATTCTTGTTTCTTATCTATAAAATTCTTTCTCTGACCTGCCAAGCTCTGTCCAGCAGGTTGGGTTGAGGCACACTGGTGTTATCTTTTTATACTAAAATCTACGTGTACAATATTTACAATAACTTCCCAATACCAATCATCTATGTTAGACAGTTTGTCTCTAAACCAATCTTAAAGTGTCACCATCACAGCAGAAGACCCTCTTGGGATCTCTACTGATCAGAGTGACTTTGAGATGCGTTAGAAACTCACTTTTCTTAGTTGAAGAAGGAGTCAGAACTGTTCCGTTCTTGTTGTCAAGGTTGTTTATTGTTTCTTATCTATAAAATTCCTTCTCTGACCCATCGAGCTCTGTCCAGCAGGTTGGGTTGAGGCACACTGGTGTTATCTTTTTATACTAAAAACTACATTACATTATTTACAATAACTTCCCAATACCTATCAGATGTTAGACAGTCTGTCTCTAAACCAAACCAAAAGTGCCACCATCACAGCAGAAGACGGAGGCCAAGAACAAGGACAGGACATGCCCACATTTCTCCATCTTGCCTCTTGACCCCCCCATTCTAAATCCCAAAATTCTACATTTTCACCCTGTGATTAATTCACTGTCATTCTACTCAAACTTTTGTGGCTTGTAACTCCTCACACAAGGCTGGTGATTGTTTCCAGCCCTTGAGGTGGTGGTAGCTTTTCATACTAAAAACTACCTGTACTTTATTTACAATAATTTTCCAATACCTATCACCTATGTCAGACAGTTTGTTTCTACTCTAAACCAATCCCAAAGTGCCACCATCACAGCAGAAGATGGAGGCCAAGAAGAAGAAGAAGGACAAAGACTGGACACACTTAGATTCTTCCATCTTGCCTCCTGAGCCTCCATTCTAAAAACCCAAAAATCAATTTTTCACCCCGTGATAAACTATTATTCTACTTAAACTTCCTTGACTTGTAATCCTTCACATAAAGGTTGGTAATTATTTTTTCCAAGGGCACAGGGGTCTTGGGCTCTGTGCCAAGGTCTCTGAGCTCGGGCTGGAGCCCTCCAGGGCATCCAAAGGAATTTTCTGGGTTCTGACACATGCCCATGGGGCTGGCACTGAGCTCCCAGGAGCTCCAGATGAGTTGGTGTCACTGGAAGAGGTCCACAGGCACATTTGGGGTTGTGTTAAGCCTAAGGAACTCAACTCAGCCACCTCTGGAGCTTGTCTGCACCAGCCCTGGAGCTCCCTCCAAGATTCTCTGTGAAATTTGTTTGTTTATATGAAATACTCCTGATTTTCTGCTCAATAACACCAGCTCTTTCCACCCTGAGCCAGGAGGGAAGTGCCCATCAGCTGGCAAGGAGGGGAATTTTCCTCTTTAGTGGTTTTTCTGCCACAGCAGCTCCCAGGGGCTGGCAGCTGCCAGGGGTGCCCTGAGCTGCCCTCATGATTCAGCATCTTGGCATCCTCATCCTCAGGGCTGTGCAGGAGGCAGTGGCTGGACAGACAGACACCAGGGAGCTGCTTTGGATGTGTATGGAGCCATTCCAGCTCCTGAAAACCACTCCAGGTCCCAAAATCTGCAGCAAAGCTGAGCCCATGTCTTGGACAGAGACAGACACAAGGGAGCTGCTCTGGCTGTGCCCAGAGCCACTCCAGGTCCCAAAAACCACTCCAGCTCCTAAAACCACTCCAGCTCCCCAAAATCTGGGGCAAAGCTGTGCCCAGGCCAGGCTGGGTGGGAAATGTCCCTGCAGGGAGGACCCAAAAACCATTCCAGGTCCCAAAAACCACTCCAGCTCCCAAAATCTGGAGCAAAGCTGTGCCCACATTGTGTGGCACCAGCTGGAAGCAGCAGCTGATCCTGAGCTGGGCCAGGTGTGTCCCACAGGACTGAGCTCCTACAAACCACTCCAGCTCCCAAAAATCTCCAATCCCAAAACTTCAGCTCCCAAAAGCTGGGGCAAAGCAGTGCCCATGTCTTGGATGGACACACAGACACAAGGGAGCTGTTCTTGCTGTTCAGGAGTCACTCCAGCTCCTAAAAGCCATTCCAGGTCCCAAAAACCACTCCAGGTCCCAAAATCTGGAGCAAAGTTGTTCCCATGTCTTGGATGGAGATACAGACACAAGGGAGCTGCTCTGGCTGTGCATGGAGTCACTCCAGGTCCCAAAAACCACTCCAAGTCCCAAAATCTGGAGCAAAGCTGGAAACAGCAGCTTATCCTGAGCTGGGCCAGGTGTGTCCCACAGGTCTGAGCTCCTAAAAACCACTCCAGGTCCTAAAAACCACTCCAGGTCCCAAAAACCACTCCAGCTCCTACAATCTGGAGCAAAGCTGGAAGCAGAAGCTTATCCTAAGCTGGGCCAGGTGTGTCCCACAGGGTTCAGCTGCTGCCAGGCCAGGCTGGGTGGCAAATGTCCCTGCACGGAGGACTCAACAAAGCACAGGAAATCCCTCCCAATCCCAGAGGGTCCCCAGTTGTCCCCAAGGGTGGTGAACTGCCAGGACTCACCCCATGGCCGGGTCCAGCGCGATCCCCTTGGGGTTGTAGAGCTCCAGGTCCAGCAGGGTGACACAGGTGTCCCCGTTCTTGTTGCACACAAAGATCCGGTCGTCGATGTCATCCACGAAGTAGAAGTTGCCCGTGAGCCAGTCGATGGCCATCTGCTCCACATCTGGGCCAGGACAGGGAGGGAAAGGGGGGTGAGGAAGGGAGGCACAGAGCCACGAGCCCCCCAGGGTCACAAACACCAGCACGGCCGAGGAATGAAACCATGGGAGCCATGAATGCATTGGGATCTGCACCCCTAGAAAGGATCTGCCCTGCATGGAGTGACAGGGCTCTCATGGCACCCACAGCACCCACAGGGCACCCACAGGGCACCCAGAGCAAACACAGCACCCACGGCACCCACAGGGCACCCACAGCACGTTCAGGGCACCCACAAGGCACCCACAGCAAACACAGCACCCACGGCACCCACAGGGCACCCACGGCACCCACAGGGCACCCACAGCACCCCCAGGGTCACAGCCACCAGCACAGCCAAGGAATGAACCCATGGGAGCCATGAATGCACTGGGAGCTGCACCCACAGCAAGGATCTGCCCTGGTCACCCTGCGTGGAGCCACAGGGCACCCACAACACTCACAGGGCACCCAGGGCACCCAGAGCACCCATGGAACCCACAGGGCACCCACAGGGCACCCAGAGCACCCACAGGGCACCCATGGCACCCATGGCAGCCCATCCTCTGCTCCCCAGGGAGATCTGCAGCCCCCAGACAAGCCAAAAACATCACACACAACCAGGAGAGCATCCTGCAGAAACCCTAGGAATTCATCCCACAGGAATATTGGGATTTCATCCCACAGAAATATTGGGATTTCATCCCACAGAAATATTGGGAATTTATCCCACAGAAATATTGGGATTTCATCCCACAGAAATATTGGGAATTTATCCTGTAGGAATACTGGGAAATCATCCCAGCAGAAACACTGGGAATTCACCCTGAAGGAAAATTAGAAATTCACCCTGCAGCAACACTGGGAATTCATCCCACAGGAATAATGGGAATTCACCCTGCAGAAACCCTAGGAATTCACCCTGCAGAAACACTGGGAATTCACCCTGAAGGAATATTGGGAATTTTTCCTGCAGAAACATTGGGAATTTTTCCTGCAGCAACACAGGGAAGTCATCCCTCAGAAACACTGGAATTTCTCCTGCTGAAATCTTGGGAATTCATCCTGCAGGAACACTGTGAATTCATCCTGAAGGAATATTGGGAATTCACCCTGTAGGAACACTGGGACTTTACCCTGTAGGAATGCTGGGAATTCACCCTGCAGAAACATTGGGAATTCACCCTGCAGAAACATTGGGAATTCATCCCTCAGGAACCCTGTGAATCCATCCCTCAGGAACCCCAGTGGGGCAGGGGAAGCTCTGCCAGTCCCTGCTGCAGAAGGGAGTGGGCAGCAGGGAAGGGGCTCCAGCAGCCCCACGGGTGGCACAGGTGGCACCGAGGGCAGAACCCGCTGGGCAAGGCGGGAGCAGAGCTAATCCAGAGCTGCAGGGACACCCTGGGGGCTGGGGCAGGTGAGAGGCAGCACCTGGCAGGCAGCATGTGAGCATTTAATTAAACCAGTGAAAGCCAGTGAGTGTTTAATTAAACCAGTTAAATCTGATCAGCCCAACGTGCCTGAATTCCTGCCTGGCCAGGGCTCAGCTGCTCAGCCCCTCCTGAGCCTGCCAGGACAGAGGCCAGGCTGAGGGGCTGCTGCTCCCAGAGATCCAAAGGGGTTTTGGAGAGCTGTCCTTTGGTTTGGTGCACCCCCAGACCCTGCATCTCCATCAATGCAGCACCACAGTGAGAATGGACAGGGTGGAGCAGGGATGGGGCAGAGTAGGGATGGGGCACAGAAGGGATGGGGCACAACGACCCCCCAGCTCCAGGACCCCAAGATCAGGAGGACTCAGAGAGCCCTGGAGGAGCAGGGATGAGGAACAGTGACCCCCCAGTCCCAGCATCCTGAGGCTAAGAGGATCTGGAGAGCCCTGGAGGAGCAGGGATGGCGCAGAGCAGGGATGGGGCACAATGACCCCCCAGCCCCAGCATCCTGGGGCCAGCAGGACTCAGAGAACCCTGGAGGAAGGAGCAGGGATGGGGCACAACAACCCCCCAGCCCCAGGACCCCAAGATCAGGAGGACTCAGAGAGCCCTGGAGGAGCAGGGATGGGGAACAGAGAACCCTCAGTCCCATCACCTCAAGGTCAGCAGGACCTGGACAGCTCTGGAGGAGCAGGAATGGGGCAGAGCAGGGATGGGGCAGAACAGAGATGGGGCACAGCAGCCTCTTAGCCCCATCACCTCAAGGTCAGCAGGACCCAGACAGCCCTGGAAGAGCAGAGATGGGGCACAACAACCCCCCCAGTCCCAGCATCTCAAGGGCAGCAGGACCTGGACAGCCAAAGAAGAGCAGGGATGGGCCAGAACAGCCCCCCCCCCCCATCCTCAGAACCCCAAGATCAGGAGGACTCAGAGAGCCCTGGAAGAGCAGAGATGGGGCACAGAAACCCCCCAGTCCCAGTACTCCAAGGCCTGCAGGACCTGGACACCCCAGAGGAGTAAGAATGGGGCACAATGACCCCCAAATTCCAATATCCCAAGGCCAGCAGCACCTGGACAGCCCCAGATGAGCAAGAATGAGCCAGAACAGCTCCCCATCCTCAGGACCCCAAGGTCAGGAGGACTCAGAGAGCCCTGGAAGAGCAGGGATGGGGCACAATGATCCCCCATCCTCAGGACCCCAAGGTCAGCAGGACCCAGACAGCCCCAAAGGATCAAGGATGGGTCAGAACAGCCCCTCATCCTCAGGACCCCAAGGTCAGTGAGACCCAGACAGCCCTGGTGGAGCAGGGCCAGACAGCACTGAATTATTAACCAACACAGCAGGGAAAACACGAACCAAGCCAGGAGATTTTGCAATGCCCCCACCCCACCCTCGATCCCGGGGCTCTCCATCCACACAGCCGGGCTGGGACTGAGCACACAGAGAGAGTTTGGGGTGCACAGACCCCAATCCCCATCCCTGAGCGAGCCAGGCCAGCTCAGACAGCTCATTCTGTGGCCCTGGGGACAGGGAAGGGGACAGAGATGGGGACAGGGAAGGGGACAGAGATGGGGACGTTGACCCCACCCTCCTCAGGAAGGGCGAGGCTGTGAGAGGCAGCTTGTAAAAACAAGTGGGGACAGCCCGAGCCAAGGAATGAGAATCAACCCCAAACCAAGCCTGGTGCAGGGCTCACAACGTGCCAGGGCTGGCACAGGGTTTGGGGGGGCTCCTGCTCCAAGCAGGACCCCCCAGCTCCTGGGGCAAGAGGGGTTTGGGATGAAAACCACCTAAAAATGCACATTGGGGTGACATTCTGCCCCTGAGACAGAGTCCTGCTGTCACCCTGCTCCCCAAACCCCCCTGTGACATGGGGAGGGGGTGGCAGGGCCATGCCAGGGTGAGAAACACTTGAGCAAAGGGATGTAAAATCAAGTGGGAACAGCCAAAAACAAGGAATCAACCCCAAACAGGGCTCCCAAAGTGCTGCCCAACGTGCCAGGGCTGGCACAGGGCTCAGGGGGCTCCTGCTCCTGGGGCAAGAGGGGTTTGGGGTGAAAACTTGGGGTGGCAGGGTCCTGAGGATGGGGGGGCTGTTCTGGCGAGGAACACTCGAGCAATGGGATGTAAAATCAAGTGGGAACAGCCAAAAACAAGGAATCAACCCCAAACAGGGCTCCCAGCGTGCCAGGGCTGGCACAGGATTTGGGGGGCTCCTGCTCCAACCAGGACCCCCCAGATCCTGGGGCAAGAGGGGTTTGGGATGAAAACCACCTAAAACTGTGCACTGGGGTGACAAGTTCTGCCCCAAGACAGAGTCCTGCTGTCACCAGGAGCAGCCACAGCCTTTCCCTGCTCCCCAAACCCCCCTGTGACATGGGGGGGGTCACCCTGCAGGAACACTGGGAATGGGGAAGGGGTGGCAGGGCCGTGCTGGGGCGAGGAACACTTGAGCAAAGGGATGTAAAATCAAGCAGAAACAGCCAAAAACAAGAAATTAACCCCAAACAAGGAGGAAACAACCTCAATCAAGCCAAGGAATCAAACACAAGCAGGGCTCCCAACGTGCCAGGCCTGGCACAGGGTTTCTGGGGGGGCTCCTCCTCCAGCCAGGACCCCCAGCTCCTGGAGCAAGAGGGGTTTGGGATAAAAACCACCTACAAATGCACATTGGGGTACCAAAGGCCACATTGTGCCCCTGAGACAGAGCTCTGCTGTCACCAGCAGCACCCCCAAACCCCCCTGTGACGTGGGGAGGGGGTGGCAGGGCCCTGCTGGGGCGAGGAACGCTCGAGCAAAAGGGATGTGCAAGAATTCCCCAAAAAAAGCAGAGCTTGGCTGGCGCCTGCGTGGCTGAGTCAGAGTCACAGGACCAGAGGAGAGATCCAAGCAGGGGCGGATGGGGAGCGTTGGCAGAACGGCTCAGGGGGCCCCCAGCATGGCTCAGAACCCCAAATTCTGCTCTTTGAGGGGTCCAACCCATCCCAGAGCCCCTTCCCCACCTCTCCCTCCGAGGTGGGGCTGAGTCCAGCCCAACACTCAAAGAGGGAAACACCCAACACAAGGCACAGAACTGCAGCCCCACATTCCCCTCACACTCATCCAGGGGAAAAGAGGGTCCTGGTCCAGCTGGGGGGCCCCAGATCAGCCCAAGCCCAATGCTCAAAGAGGAAAACATCCAAAACAAGGCACAGAATTGCAGCCCCATGTTCCCCTCACAGAATTCCCTGCTCCAGACCAGGGGAAAAGAGGGTCCTGATCCAGCTGGGGGGCTCCAGATGAGCCCCAGCCCAACACTCAAAGAGGAAAATACCCAAAATAAGGCACAGAATTCCAACCCCACATTTCCCCTCACACCCATCCTGCCCCAAGCCAGGTCCTGGTCCAGCTGGGGGTGTCCAGATGAGCCCCAGCTCCAAGCAGGGCAGCTCAGGGCTGAGGGTGATGCAAGCACTTGCTCCTCTCCCAGGCTTTATTTTTGCAGCTGGAAAGCATTACCCTCCTCAAAGGCTTTTGTTTTCCATCTCTCCCCGCTCACCATCCTCCCCTCTCCTTCGCAGGAATCACTTTTTATTTTTATTTTATACCACTGTTGTTATTTTCATTATTATTATAATTATTATTATTATTATTTTCAGCCTCTTTCTTGTAGCCTCAGCTAAACCTGGATTTCCTCTCGAACTTCTGCTGGGAGCTAATTTAGAAAACAGCTATTTTTAACCCCTGGCATTGGCCTGCAGACACTTTAGCCTCCCTCCTTCTCAATTTTTGGAGAGGGGGAGACTCTCCCTCTGTGTCCCCCTTCAAGAATGGATGCCCAGGGATGGTTCCACGACCACCCATGGCCATAAAAACACCTTTGAACCCATCTGAGGGGACCAGCAGTGCTGACTTTGTCCCCTGGAGGGGTCATAGATGATTTCCAGAGAATCCCACCACCCCCTTCCCTCCCAAAACCCCCTTTGGGTGCCTCTCCCCCCAAAAAAAAATTCCCAATTTGGAACAAATCCCTCTCCTTGCTCAACCCCGGCGATTGCGACACGAGCCGAGCTCATTTCCCAAGATTTATTTATTTGGGAGCCTTTGGAAAGGAGCTGGTGGGGGCAGAGAGCAGGGAAATTTCAGCTTTTTCAGCTTTCCAAGGCTCTTCCTGGGACAGGCAGCCAAAAATCCCTCACAGGGACGGGGACAGGGATGGCGTCCAGGCCAGCAGCCCCATTTAGGAGAGGGGGAGGATGGAGGATGAGGGAACTTCATTAAAATTGCTCAACACGGGCGGGTTGGCGGCTTCAGGAAACCCCAAAAGCCACGCTCACAGATGTTTCCTGGTTTCACACCCTCCAGGGCCTGAGTGAGCCCCACTGAGCTGTTCCTGAGGTCCCTGCCACAAAACCCTGTCACACTGAGTTTGGATTTTCCCTTTTCTGAGAATCCCAGACTGGTTTGGGTCAAAAGATCATCTCAGTCCCACTTGAGACACCTTCCAGGTTGCTCCAAGCTCCATCTAACCTGGCCTTGGGCACTTCCAGGGATCCAGGGGAGGAATTTCTTCCTAATATCCCACCTAAACCCACTCTGTGTCAGTGAGAAGCCATTCCCTGTGTCCTGTCACTCCAGACCCCTCTCCCAAGTCCCTCTCCAGCTCTCCTGGAGCCTCTTCAGGCACTGGAAGAAGCTCTGAGCTCTCCCTGAGCCCCACTGAGCTGTTCCTGAGGTCCCTGCCACAAAACCCTGTCACACTGAGCTTGGATGTTCCCTTTTCTGAGAATCCCAGACTGGTCAAAAGATCATCTCAGTCCCACTGGTTTGGGTCAAAAGATCATCTCAATCCCACTTGAGACACCTTCCACTATCTCAAGGTGTTCCATGCTCCATCCAACCTGGCCTTGGGCACTTTCAGAGATCCAGGGGAGGAATTTCTTCCTAAAATCCCACCTAACCACACCCTGTGTCAGTGGGAAGCCATTCCCTGTGTCCTGTCACTCCAAGCCCTTGTCCCCAGCTCTCCTGGAGCCTCTTCAGGCACTGGAAGAAGCTCTGAGCTCTCCCTGGAGCCTTTTCAGCTCCAGACCTTCTGGAACCTCCTTCTCCAGCTCTCCTGAAGCCTCTTCAGGCACTGAAAGAAGCTCTGAGCTCTCCCTGGTGCTTTCTCAGCTCCAGCTCTTCTGGAGCCTCTTCAGGCACTGGAAAAAGCTCTGAGTTCTCCCTGGAGCCTTCTCAGCTCCAGCTCTTCTAGAGCCATTATCTCCAGCTCTCCTGGAGCCTTTTCAGGTGCTGGAAGAAGCTCTGAGCTGTCCCTGGACCCTTATCAGCTCCAGCTTTTCTGGAGCCTCTTCAGGTACAAGAAGAAGCCCTGAACTTTCCCTGGTGCCTTCTCAGCTCCAGATCTTCTTTATCCTCTCTCTCCAGCTTTTCTGGAGCCTCTTCAAGCACTGGAAGAAGCCCTGAACTTTTCCTGGACCCTTTTAAGCTTCAGATTTCCTGGAACCTCCCTCTCCAGCTCTCCTGGAACCTCTTCAAGCACTGGAAGAAGCTTTGAGCTCTCCCTGGACCCCTTTAAGCTCCAGATCTTCTGGAGCCTCTTCAGGTACTGGAAGAGGCTCTGAGCCTTCCCTGGACCCTTCTCACCCCCATCTCTCCCAGCCTGGCTCCAACCCTCCAACCCTGACCTCCTCCTTCTTCTGGGATCCCAGAGCTCCAGGTGGGACAATCCCACCCAAAGATCTCCTTGAAACAATTCCCACATTTCCCACTGGAGCTGCAGCCTCAAATTCTCCCTCCCTCAACTGGATTTACCCCACTCCCAGCGAGGCACTGCAGGGCTGTGGGTTTGGGTTTGTATTTTTTTTTTTTTTTTTTTTTTGTGGGGGGGAAGGAGCTTTGCTGAGCCAGCAAATAACTTTGCTCTGCATGAATCAGTTGCTGTGCAGTCTGCAAACACATCAATTGTGGCCTGACAGGAGGAGGAAGGAAACACACACAAAATCTTCCCTCGGATTAAACCCAGGGATTTCGACAGTCCTCAAACAGCTGCAAGGGGAATGAAGCCACCCAGCAGCTCCTCCAGGCTGAACAAGGAAAAGGAGAAACCTCCCTGTACCCGCAGAGGTCCAAAAAGCTCAGGAAAAAATCAAAACAGCAAAATTTCCCTGAATTTTGGAATCCCTGAGGTGGAAAAACCCTCCAGGACCATCGAGTCCAAGCTGTGACCAATCCCTGAGTGCCACATGCAGATGTTCCTCAGACACCTCCAGGGATGGGCACTCCACCACCTCCCTCTCAATGCCTTTCCATGAAGAAATTCCAACCCTTCCCATGAAGAAATTCCTCCTGAAATGTGTGGATGTGGCACCTGGGGACACATTTCAGCAATAACCTGGCAGCTCTGGGTTAGTGGTTGGACTCGAGGGTCTTAGAGGGCTTTCCAACTTTTCAATCTCTGAATTCCAGAGTCCCTGAGGTTGCAAAAACCCTCCAGGATAATCGAGTCCAAGCTGTGACTGATCCCTGAGTGCCACATCCAGATGTTCCTCAGACACCTCCAGGGATGGGCACCCTCCCTAAGAACCCCTCCCAATGCCTGACAACCCTTCCCATGAAGAAATTCCTCCTGAAATGTGCAGATGTGGCACTTGGGGACATGTTTCAGCAATGACCTTTTAGCTCTGGGTTAATGGTTGGACTCAAGGGTCTTAGAAGGTTTTTCAACTTTTCAATCTCTGAATTCCAGAGTCCCTGAGGTTGCAAAAACCCTCCAGGATCATCGAGTCCAAGCTGTGACCGATCCCTGAGTGCCACATGCAGATGTTCCTCAGACACCTCCAGGGATGGGCACTCCACCACCTCCCTCCCAATGCCTGACAACCCTTTCCATGAAGAAATTCCTCCTGAAATGTGCGGATGTGGCACTTGGGGACACATTTTAGTGACAATCTGGCAGCTCTGGGTTAATGGTTGCACTCGAGGGTCTTAGAGGGTTTTCCAACGTTAATAATTTTCCATGATTCCAAGTCTGGGAGAAACTCCAGCTTCCCCTCTACCCAGCTACCCCTCAAGGGAGCATTTCTTTAGGGGTTCAACAAGATCAGGAAAAAATCAAAACAGCAAAAAATTCTGAAATCCAGAATCCCTGAGCTTGGAAAAACCCTCCAGGACCATCGAGTTCATCTCTGAGTGCCACATCCAGATGTTCCTCAGACACCCTTAAAACCCCTTCCAATGCCTGACAACCCTTTCCATGAAGAAATTCCTCCTGAAATGTGTGGATGTGGCACTTGGGGACACATTTTAGTGACAATCCGGCAGCTCTGGGTTAATGGTTGCACTCGAGGGTCTTAGGGGATTTTCCAACTTCAGTAATTCCATGATTCCAAGTCTGGGAGAAATTCCACTTCCATGCTGTTCCTCAAGGGAGCATTTCCAGGAGAGCAGGACAGGGATGTGGGGGCAGGAGAGGTCCCAGCTCTGCTTGAAGCAGCCAAAAACATCCCTGGGCATGGAGCTCTGACACCAAATCCTTGTTCCCATTCTGCTCAGGAGCATTTTCCCCCTTGCCCCAGCACAAGGGACAGAGAATAGAGATGGAGTGTTTAAAGCCAACATCTGACTTTAAATAAATAAAGAAATAAAGAGAAATAAAGAATAAATAAAGACATAAAGAATAAATGAAGAATATTAAAGTCCTATAAACAGCTGGTTCTTGCTTCCCCAGGGTCAACCAGCCTTGACACAAATGGAAAATATTTAAATAACAAATAATAAATAAGGAATAATAAAGAATAATGTATTTTAAAAAATTAATAATAAAGAATATTTAAATAATGAATAATAAAGAAATAAGGAATAATAAAGAATAAATAACGAATAATAAAGAAATAAATAGTAATAAAGAAATAAAGAATATCAAAGTCCTATAAGCAGCTCGTTCTTGCTTCCCCAGTGTCAACCAGCCTTGACACAAATGAATAAAATTTAAATAACAAATAAGAATAACGAATAATAAATAATGAATAACAAATAATAATGAATAATAAAGAAATAACGAATAATAAAGAATAAATAATGAATAATAAAAAAATAAAGAATAAAAAAGAAATAAAAATTAATAAAGAATATTCAAGTCCTATAAACAGCTGGTTCTTGCTTCCCCAGGGTCAACCAGCCTTGACACAAAAAAATAATATTTAAATAACGAATAATAAATAATGAATAATAACGAATAATAATGAATAATAAAGAAATAACGAATAATAAAGAATAAATAATGAATAATAAAGAATAAATAACAAATAATTAAAAAAATAATAATAAAGAAATAAAAAATAAAGAAAGAATATTTCAGTCCTATAAACAGCTGGTTCTTGCTTCCCCAGGGTCAACCAGCCTTGACACAAGCGAATAATATTTAAATAACGAATGATAAAGAAATAACGAATACTAAAGAAAAAATAAGGAATAATAAAGAAATCAATAATAATAAAGAAATAAAGAATAAATAAAGAATATTTAAGTCCTATAAACAGCTGGTTCTTGCTTCCCCAGGGTCAACCAGCCTTGACACAAACCATGGAATCCATGGTTCCCATCCACACCACATCCCACGGAGAGCAGCAAACACCACGTCCCCTGCTCTGGGCACAAAGGGCAAGCAGGAATTGTGGCCAAATTGCCACCCAGCAAGAAAAGAAGCCTGGGAGGGCTGGGGGGTGACCCCAAGAGCCCCCCCAGACGCTCAGGGCACGCGGCCTGGAAGGAAAAACATCTTGGAAAAGTCGCCGAATATTTCAGCTCTGAAACGCCGGCGGAGGCTCGTCAGGAATGCAATCCCCAGGGCTGCTGAAATCCATCGGTTTCCTACTTTCCTTTTTTTTTTTTTTTATAGGGAATGATCCGTTTGATACATTTACATAATGCCATAATCTGGAGGAATTTCTGTCTCTCTTTTTCCCCCCTCCACAGACATCCTCTCGCTGGGAGAACAAACCCGTCTCTGTGACCGGCCTGGATAAACACTGCTCCTGGGGACAATTTTCCTTAATTAGAAGTATGTTAACAGGACGAGCACAAAGACAAACTCCCGCCCCCGAGGGCGCCCGACGGACCGACGGACAGACACCCTGAGGGTCCCCCCTTTGCTCCCAGGAACAGCCAAGTCCTTGTGTGTCCGAGCAGGGCAGGAAGGAGGAGAGGCTGCCACCAGCACCACCACAGCCGTCACGTCAGCCTGGTTGCCTCAGCAAAGCAGGCTCAAAAATAAATAAATTCACCCCCCTCCCTTTCTGCTGAGATGTTTCTGTGCGAGGAGGAACCGCTGGGTGGAAGCTGGTGGACCTGGGCCAGGATGTCTGAGTCGGTGCTGGGATGGAGCCCTGGGGCTGTGTGAGAGCTCACGCCCGACCTGAGCCGGCCAAATGTGCTTCAGGGGGTGACAGAGCCCCCTCAGAGGGACTTCCCCGCCTTGGGGACAGGATGGAGCAATGCCCTGCTCCACAGAGCACTGGGAGTCCCAGTGCCTTGGATCCAGTGCAGCAGCACTGAAGGGGAACCAAGGAACCACCAGAACCTCTCCAGCACCTCAGTGACACCACCTGCAGCTCCACAGGGTGGGGACACCCCACCCAAATTTGCCTCCTCTTCTCTATTCTGGTGCAGCACCATGGCTGTATCTGAAGGGGAATCATGTCCAAGGGATCACCAGAACCTCTCCAGGACCTCTCTGACACCATCTCCAGCTCTCCAGGGTAGGGACACCCCAAACTTCCCTCCTCTTCAGGTCATGTTCTGCTCCATGCAGCACCATGGCTGTATCTGAAGGGGAACCATGTCCAAGCAGTCACTGGCACCATCTCCAGCTCCACAGGGTGAGGACACCCCAAAATTGCCTCCTCTTCAGGCCATGTTCTGCTCCATGGCTGCATCTCCCATGTCCAAGCATTCACTGACACCATCTCCAGCTCCTCAGGGGTGACACAGCCCCCTCAGAGGGACATCCCAGCACTGGGGACAGGCTGGAGCACTGACCTGCTCCATAGAGCCCTGGAGCATTTCTACTCTGAAATGCTGTCCCAGTCCCAGTGCTTTGGATCCCCAGTGCAGCACCACAGAATGGGAACTGTGTCCAAGGGATCACCAGAACCTCCCCAGCCCCTCTCTGACACCATCTCTGCTTCCCAGGGTGGGGACACCCCAAATTTGCCTCCTCTTCTCCATTCTGGTGCAGCACCATGGCTGTATCTGAAGGGGAACCATGTCCAAGGGATCACCAGAACCTCTCCAGGACCTCTCTGACACCATCTCTGCTCCCCAGGGTGGGGACACCCCAAAATTGCCTCCTCTTCTCTATTCTGGTGCAGCACCATGGCTGCATCTGAAGGGGAACCATGCCAAGGGATCACCAGAACCTCCCTAACCCCTCACTGACATCATCTCTGCTCCCCAAAATGGGGACACCCCAAACTTTCCCTCCTATTCAGGCCATGTTCTGCTCTGGTACAGCACCATGGCTGCATCTCCCATGTCCAAGATACCACCAGAACATCTCCAGCCCCTCTCTGACACCATCTCCCAAGTGGGAACACCCCAAAATTGCCTCCTCTTCACGCTGTGCTCTGCTCCATGCAGCACCATGGCTGTATCTGCAGGGGAACCATGTCCACGGGATCACCAGAAACTTCTCCAGCTCCTCACTGACACCATCTCTGCTCCACAGGGTGGAGACACCCCAAAATTGCCCCCTCTTCTCCATTCTGGTGCAGCACCATGGCTGTATCTGAAGGGGAACCACGTCCAAGCAGCCACTGACACCATCTCTGCTCCACAGGGTGAGGACACCCCAAATTTGCCTCCTCTTCAGGCCATGTTCTGCTCTGGTACAGCACCATGACTGCATCTCCCATGTCCAAGGCACCACCAGAACCTCTCCAGCCCCTCACTGACACCATCTCTGCCCCCCCAAAATGGGGACACCCCAAACTTTCCCTCCTCCCCATGTCCTGGCTCAACCCCACAGCATCCCCGCAGAGCCTGGCTGAGGCACAGGAGGTGGGGAAGAGCAGGAACAGGGAATGGAATGAGCTGTGGAGGGCAGCCAAGGGACTGCTAATTACTCTGCCTTAATGAGCCCATTCCGTGGGCACAAATATTCCACAGAGGCTGAGGGGGAGGCACGGGGGCACTTGGCTTCCTTCTGGGTGAGAGGAGAGAGACACAGGCTCGATGGGAACCCGGCACTGGGGTGATTTGGGGGGGAGGAGAAAGCAGAAATAGGGCCAGGAAGGGTCCCAAGGGGCTCCTGCAGTGAGGATGGACAGACAGACGTGTGCTGGGACACACAGACAGATGTGTGCTGGGACACACAGACAGATGTGTGCTGGGACAGACACGCTCCTGTCCATGTGAAATCAAACCTGGGCACTGATGACTCAGGACATTCGTGTCACCCTTTTGTCCCCAGCAATGTGGGAATGCAGCTCAGCCCTGCCACCACAGCCTGGGGGGGCGGGGTTCAGGGGCTCTCAGTCCCTTTGGGGGATTTATTTCTGTTCCTTACAAGGGGAAACAGCAGGAAAGGGGAGTCAGAGATGCTGGGAAGAGCCACAGAGGGGTCCTGAGTGTCAGATCTTCGTTAAGAGACTGATTAAAATCACCATCATGCCTCACAATGAGCTGGTGTGAGTGCACGGCTCCAGACAGTCCCTGTGTCCTTCATCCCCTGTTCTCCTCATCCTCTGCTCCCTCCAGCTCCTGCTTGCCTTCATCCCCTGTTCACACCCAATTCCTGCTTTCCTGTGTGGTGCCTGCTCCCCTCTATCCCCTTCTCCCACCCCTCCCATTCTCTGTTCCCATCCACCCTGGTTCTTGCTGTCCCCTATCCCCTGCTCCCCTCCATGTCCTGCTCCCATTTATCCCTTGCTCCCATTTATCTCTTGCTCCCATTTATGCCTTGCTCCCATTGATTCCCTGCTCCCTTTCATGTCCTGGTCCCATTTATCCCCTGCTCTCTCCTATCTTCTGATTTCCCCCATCCCCTGCTCTCCCCTATCCCCTTTTCCCCTCCATATCCTGCTCCCATTTTTCCCTCACTCCCATTTATCCTGTGCTCCCCTATCCCCTTCTCCCCTTCATGTCCTGTTCTCATTTTACCCTTGCTCCCATTCATCCCCTGCTCCCA
Organism: Ammospiza caudacuta; assembly: GCF_027887145.1. Classification (NCBI taxonomy): domain Eukaryota; kingdom Metazoa; phylum Chordata; class Aves; order Passeriformes; family Passerellidae; genus Ammospiza; species Ammospiza caudacuta. The sequence goes on from NC_080623.1 coordinate 3,223,977, forward strand.
TTTATTGTTGCTCCCCCCTATCTCCTGATTTCCCCCATCCCCTTCTCCCCTCCATGTCCTGCTCCCATTTATCCCCTGGTCTCTCCTATTCCCTAATTTCCCCCATCCCCTGATTTCCTCCATCCCCTGCTCCCCTTCATGTCCTTCTCCCATTTATTCCTTTTTCCCATTTATCCTTTGCTCCCATTTATCCTCTGCTCTCCCCCATCTCCTGATTGCCCCCATCCCCTGCTCTCCCCTATCCCTTCTCCTCACCATATCCTGTTCCTATCTATCCCCTGCTCCCATTTATCCCCTGCTCCCCTCCATGTCCTCCCATTTATCTTCTGCTCCCATTTATCCCCTTCTCTCCCCTAACCCCTGCTCCCCTATCCCTTCTCCCCTCCATGTCCTGCTCCCATTTACCCCCTGCCCCATTTATCCCCTTCTCTCCCATCCCCTGCTCTCCCCCATCTCCCACTTTCCTTCCTCACTGCACCAAGAACAGCCACAAACAGTTAAAAAAGAAGAAAAGAAACCAACAGAAAGGAGCCACGAGATGAAGTTACCAATCATCCCCCTCTCCTGCCAAGTGAGTTCACGTCGGAGCCTCTTTCTTGGCCAGGATGAGGCAGCAAGGAAGAAAAATAGCTTTCCATGCAAAGTGGGGGAAGAAATGTACTTGGATTCCTCTGCAGGCCCTGAAATCAATCTGTCCCAGCTCCTCTCCCTGCCTGCTGGCACGGGGACAGCCCATTCCCAGTGACACTGAAATGGAGTCAATGAAAACACCCCCAGAACTGGGCAGCTTGGGATTGATGCTGCCCAGGAAGGGATTTTAATGCTGGCCAGATTGTTGGTGTTTGGGGTTTAGAATGCACTCAGGATCAAATGTCCTGATATTTCAAACGCCTTCCCGGGGGTTTGTTTTAGAAAGGAAAACAACAAAGCTTAAATTGAGAAATAATAAATCGTGGCACCTCTGCAGCCTTTCCCCAGCAGCCCTGCAAGGAGCCTGCTGAGGGAAATTCCTGCAGAATTGGTGCCTGCTCCTACTGGGAAGGAGCAGAGCTGGACTGGGAAACCAGTGCTGGGACTGGGAGAGCAAAGCTGGACTGGGAGAACAGAGCTGGGACTGGGAAACCAGTGCTGGACTGGGAGAGTGGCACTGGGACTGGGAAGGAGCAGAGCTGGAGTGGGAGAACAGTGCTGGACTGGGAAACCAGTGCTGGGACTGGGAAGGAGCAGTGTTGGGCTGGCAGAACCATGCTGAGACTGGAAAGGAGCAGAGCTGGGACTGGGAAACATTGCTGGGACTGGGAAGGAGCAGTGCTGGACTGGGAGAGGAACAGAGCTGGACTGGGAGAACAGTGCTGGGACTGGGAAACCAGTGATGGACTGGGAAAGATCAGAGCTGGGAGTGGGAGAGCAGTGCTGGATTGGGAAACCAGTGATGAACTGGGAGAACAGAGATGGGACTGGTAAAGCAGTGCTGGAACTGGGAAAGCAGTGCTGGACTGGGAAAGAGCAGAGCTGGACTGGGAGAGGAGTGTTGGACTGGGAAGGAGCAGAGCTGGGACTGGGAAAGCAGTGCTGGGACTGGGAAAGAGACTGGGAGAACAGAGCTGGGACTGGGAAGGAGCAGAGCTGGACTGGGAGAACTGGGAGAGTGGCACTGGGACTGGGAAGGAGCAGTTTTGGGACAGGACAGCAGTTTGGGACTGGGAAGGAGCAGAGCTGGGACTGGGAGGGTGGCACTGGGACTGGGGGGGGTGGCACTGGGACTGGGGGGGCAGAGATGGGACTGGGAGGGTGGCACTGGGACTGGGGGAGTGGCACTGGGACTGGGAAGGAGCAGCACCAGACCTGGGATGGGGCAGTGCCAGCTCCAGGCACAATCACTGCATTCCCTGGCATCACCAAGCTCAGCTGCTGATCAGACCCTCCCAGTTCTGACCATGCAAAAAGAGCACAGAAAAGGGGAAAAAGAAAAAGGGGGAAAAGAAACCGAAAGAGCAGGATAAGGGGAGGGGAAGGGCAGGGACAGGGCAGCCACCCCAAGAGCCAGGGACAAGCCCAGAGCTCTCACTCCTGGCACGTGTTCCCCAGTATTTTTCCACAGTGCAAGCAAAGGGCTCCTGCCTTGCCCTGAGTGTCACCCGATCACAGAGCACCGGAGACGGGGATTTAACACCTCTGTCACCACTGCCAAGGGGACCCAGAGGTGACAGCACAGCCCTGGCCTGCTGCCAGCCAAAGGTGGCATCCCAAGGACAGTCCTGAGAGGTGTCCCCATCTCCTGGTGTCACCTCTGGGGACACGAATCTGATGGAAGGAGGCACAAATCCCCCAGGGATTTAACACCTCTGCCAATGCCACCATGGGGACTCAGAGGTGACCAGCACAGCCCTGGCCTGTTGCCAGCCAAAGGTGGCATCACAAGGACAGTCCTAAGAGGTGTCCCCACCTCCTGGTGTCACCTCTGGGGACATGAATCTCATAGAAGGAAGCACAAATCCCCCAGCACAGCTGCTTCCCTGCCAGGATTGCTCAAGGATGCGATCCCTATAAAACAACCCCAGGATTGGAGGACAAGGCCAGCAGGATAAGCTTGGAGATCTGGGGGAGCAGAGAGTTCTGGCCATGACACGAGAAGCAGCAGCAACAGATTTTAATTATTATTTTTTAGTGCTCTGTTTGGCTCAGAAATTCCTTGGAAGCCCAAGTGCAAACAAACAAGGACATTGTCTGGGGGAACACGTGGAGGTTGGAATCTGCTTGAGAAATCCCACGGGATCACAAAGTCCCCGGAGGTCAAGGAGCTGCCACGGAGCACTGAGGGTCCAGGGGGAGCTGTGACAGGTCCCCAAGTGTCCCCTGCCCCATCCCAAAGGGGTTTAGGGGTTCAGATGAACCCCCCTGTGCCATCCTGGTGCAGCCTGAGCCTCTGTCCTTGAGCCTGCCAGGCATGGAACACTGCAGGATTGTCACAGGGAGAGGAGGAGAGGGACAGCAGGATGGGCGGAAGGATAAGAAAAGTTCCTCTTGTTGCAATTCAGTGCTGGCAGGAAGGACAAGCCCTTCTCATGCCTCATTCTCATCATGGGGGTGAGCACTGAGGGACACTGAGCACCCAGGATGGTCCCTGTGGAGATGGGGACGGGCTGGACCCCTCCCCACATGATCCCACCTGTGCTGGCCATTGCCACCAAGCCCTGAGGTGACTGATGGTAAAGAAAATTATCAAATTCCAGCAAAAACCAGAAATTTTTGTAAGAGAAATGGATGGAAAGCTTCACCAGGCTCTGATTTTTTAGTGTGTCCCTGAAAAAAGACCTGGGAGTGGCCAGTGCCCCCCAGCCCAACTGACGGTGGAGAAAAATGATCCAATTCCAACTCAAAACAGGAATTTTTGTAACAGAAATGGATAGAAAGCTTCAGCAGGCTCTGATTTTTTAGTGTGTCCCCAGAAAAAGACCTGGGGGTGGCCAGAACCCCCCAGCCCAACTGAGGGTGGAAATGATCCAATTCCAAGAAGAAACAGGAATTTTTGTAAGATAAATGGATGGAAGGATTCACCGGCCTCTGATTTTTTAGTGTATCCCAGAAAAGCACCTGAGGGTAGGAAACCAGCCCTGAGTGGGCCAGAGCCCCCTCAACCAGCTAATGGTGGAGAGAAATGATCCAATTCCAACACAAAATGGGAATTTTTGTAAGAGAAATGGATGGAAAGCCTCACCAGCCTCTGATTTTTAGAAAAAAGACCTGGGGGCAGGGAAGCAGCCCCGAGGTGGCCAGAGCCCCCCAGCCCAACTGATGGTGGAGAAAAATGATCCAATTCCAACTCAAAACAGAAATTTTTTGTAAGAAAAATGGATGGAAGGATTCACCAGCCTCTGATTTTTTAGAGTGTCCCCAAAAAAAGACCTGGGGGTAGGGAAGCAGCCCCGAGGTGGTCAAAGCCCCCCCAGCCCACTCAGACTGATGGTGGAGAGAAATGATCCAATTCCAGCACAAAACAGCAATTTTTGTAACAGAAAATTCCAACACAAAACAGGAATTTTTTGTAAGATAAGTGGATGGAAGGATTCACCAGCCTCTGATTTTTTTAGTGTATCCCAGAAAAAAGACCTGGGGGCAGGGAAGCAGCCAGCTCAGATCAAGTGAGAAAATCAGTGCCTGTGACAAATATCCACGGGCAGCGAGGTGGGAGCCGAGGGGGAGGCGCTGCAGGAAGCCCTGAGGAGAGCAAAAAGCTTCGGGAGTGTAAAGACCGAGGGGAACAATAAAGCTCTGAGGACACCGGGTCGTGCCAAGGGCTGTTAACAGCCCTCGTTTAACACATCTCCCGTGGCACAAGTGACAGAAATCTCTGCAGGACAGGGAGGCAGGGGAGCCTCATCCCAGGGTGTCCCCCTGCTGCTCTGCAGCCCCTCAGCATCAATCTCCCCCCATCAGAGGGGTTTGCAGCTCAAACCCCATTAGCAGCAGGCACCAGGGAGGTCCCCGTTCCTGCGGGGAGCAGATAATGCCATAAAGAAGGAAATAAAGAGGGAAAGCACTAATTGGATTCGCAGTGTCCTGCAGGAGAGTGACATTATCTCCTCATCCCCACACCAGTGACATTGGGGGAATTCACTCCTCACTTCCTTTGTGATGAACCAGAGGCGCCTAAAGAGACCCCCTAAATTCCAGGGACACCCCAAAATCCCAGGGACACCCCAAAAATCCCAAGGAAACCCCTAAAATCCCAATGAAACCCCTAAAATCCCAGGGAAACCCCAAAATCCCAGGAGGGAAGCAGGAAGCTGAGCCCTGTCCTGCTCAACTCCACGTTATCTACGGCCTGGGGAGAGCAAAGGGTGAGGCCTCACCCTAAAAATACACCCAGCCCTAAAAATACACAGGGTGAGCTGGAATTAACTGTGCACACACACCCTCGGCAGTGGCCACAGCCTGCCTTGCCCTGCCACACACAGAGCCGGGACCCCCAGGATCTCCAGGACCCCCAGGATTCCCAGAAACCCCAGAACCCCCAGGATCCTCAGGACCCCCAAGACCCTCAGGACCCCCAGGACTCCTGGGACCTCCAGGACCCTGAGAACCCCAGGGGCCACAGGATCATCAGAACACTCAGGACCCCCAGGTCCCTCAGGACCTCCAGGATCCCCAGGATCCTCAGGACTCCTGGGACCCTCAGGATCCCCAGAACCCCCAGGATCCAAAAGATCCTCAGGACCCTCAGGATCCCCAGAACCTCCTGGATGCCCAGGACCCCCAGGATCTTCAGGACTTCCAGGATCTCCAGAACCCCCAGGACTCCCAGGATCCTCAGGACCCTGAGAACCCCCAGGACATCCAGGATCCTCAGCACCCCCAGTCTCCCAGGACCCCCAGAACCTCCAGGACTCCTGGGACCCCCAGGATCCCCAGGATCCCCAAGATCTCCAGAACCCCCAGAACTCACAGGACCCCAGGGACCCCCAGGATCCCAAGACCTCCAAGACCCCCAGGACTCCTGGGACCCCCAGGATCCTCAGGGCTTGCAGAACCCCCAGGACCCCCAGAACCTCGAGGATCCCCAGGATCCCCAGGACCTCCAGAACCCCCAGGACTCCTGGGACTCCCAGGACCCCCATCATCCCCAGGATTCCCAGAGCCCCCAGGATCCCCAGGACCCTCAAGATCCCCAGGACCCCCAGGACACCCAGGATCCAAAAGATCCTCAGGACCCCCAGGATTCCCAGGATCCTCAGGAGTCCCAAGACCCCCAGAATCTCCAGGACCCCCAGAATCCCCAGGACTCCCAGGGTCCTCAGGACCCTCAGGACCTCCAGGACCCCCCAGGACCCCCTGAACTCCTGGGACCTCCAGAACCTCAAGGACCCCTGGGACTCTCAGAACCCTGAGGATCCCCCAGGATCCCCAGAGCCCCCAGGATCCACAGGACCTCCAGAGCCCCCAGGATCCCCAGGATCCTCAGGATCCAAAAGATCCTCAGGATCCCCAGAACCCCCAGTTTCCCTGGGGACCCTCAGGATCCCCAGGACCCCCAGAACTCCCAGGACTCCCAGGATCCCCAGGACCCCCAGGATCCCAGCTCAAATCCCACTGCCCACAGCAGAGAATCCCTCTCAGCTCTGAAATCCACCCAGGACCTTCACTCCTTTGCAGAAATCTGTTCCATCCCAATTTGCCCACCCAACAGCCCAGTGGGTGAGGTAAGGGGATCCCTCTTCCCCCTGGAAGCCTCCCCATTTTCAGGAGGCAAAGGACACCCCCAGGAGAAGCAAAAACCTGACAGAGACCCACTGCAAGCTCCAGATCCCCCAATTCCACCCCAAATTATTCGGGCAAAGGATAAAAGCAATGACAGGAATGGTGTCCCACATCCCAGCTGTGGCACTCACTGCTCTGTGCATTCATGGAAGGTGCTGGAAGCCCACAGGGACTCCTCAGAGAGCACCAAAATCCCAACCAGTCACTCTCCCTCCCATCCTAACCAGCAAACCCAAACTGGACATGGAGCTGTGACCACACTCGTTCCACCAGCAGAAGGAAATGCCACCAGCCACCTCACACCACGACTTAGTGGCACCCACAGAGGCACCTCTGGGTTGGGAGTTTGCTCTTGGTCACTTTTTGGGGTGGGATTTGGTCGTTTTTATGGGGTGGGACCAAAGGAAGCAAGAGCTGTCATCCCAAAACTTGCTCCACTCCTCCCTGTATCACTTCTCCTCTTATCTGCACACCAAGAAATTACTAAATTTGATAGAAATAATAAAAAAGGAAAGGGAATGACCTGTGGGAAGTTCCTTCCAAGTTCCACCCACCTTAGCCTGGGAATTGGGGACGGGGGAGCAGAACAAGGAACAGACACTCACGGTGCAGGCTCAGGGAGATGTTGATGGACCTTTCCTCCACAAAGCCCTTCAGGTTGGGGATCTTGGCACACTTGAGGATGGTCTGGGAGGCGCTGTCACCCACGTGGACCCAGCAGACCGTGTCCTCCACGTAGTTGAAGTCCATGGCCGTGGTCTGCTTGGCGCTGGTGGGGGTGATGTTGGGCACGGGGGCCCCGCTCAGGTACGTGGCCAGGATGTTCTGGGAGTTGGCAATGAGCAGCACAGGAGGGCGATCCACGGGCTCTGGGGACAAGGAGGGGACAGCAGGGTCAGGGCACAGCTCAGTCCTGTGGATGTAACCCCAGGGAAGAGCCCAATATGGAGAATTCAGAGGGTTGTGGTGTGCAGAGCTGCCCTGAAGCACCACCTGAAGTTCTCCCTGCTGAGGTTCTCACCGTTCTTGGCCTTGCAGGATCTGTTGTCTGGCTGCAGGAGATAGCCCTCGACACAGCTGCAGGTGTAGGAGCCCTCTGTGTTGGTGCATGTCTGGCTGCAGGTCCCATACACGGTGCATTCATCAAAGTCTGGGAGAGACAGGAAAAAAAACAAGGTTTGGACCAGGAAAAAACCCAAGGTTTTGACCAGAAAAAACCCTCCTTTGCTGCTTGAAGAGGAAATGAAGCTCCACAGTTTCTCCAAGGTGGAGCTGGAGAGGAGGGGGTGATGCCTGAGCCAAAGGGACCCTCACAGTAGCCTGCCACGGAATCCCATCCCATGGATCCCATCCCATTCCATAAATCCCATCCCACAAATCCCATCCCATCCTATCCCATGGATCCCATCTGATCCCATTAATGCCATCCCATAAATCTCATCCCATCCCATAAATCCAATCCCATAAATCCATCCCATCAATCCCATCCTATCCCATGGATCCCACCTCATCCCATCCCATCCCATCCCATCAATCCCATCCCATCCTATCCCATGGATCCCACCTCATCCCATCCCATCCCATCCATCAATCCTATCCCATCTCATCCCATCTCATCCCATCTCATCCCATCCCATCCCATCCCATCCCATCCCATCCCATCCCATCCCATCCCATCCCATCCCATCCCATCCCATCCATCAATCCTATCCCATCTCATCCCATCTCATCCCATCCCATCCCATCCCATGGATCCCACCCCATCCCATGGATCCCATCCCATGGATCCCATCCCATGGATCCCATCCCATCAATCTCATCCCATGGATCCCATAAATCCCATAAATCCCATAAATCCCATAAATCCCATCCCATCCCATCCCATCCCATCCCATCCCATCCCATCCCATCAATCCCATCCCACTTGCCTGCCCCAAGCTCTCCCCATCCCCTTTCCCACCCAGCCAAGCCCCAGCACTGCTCCCAGCAGTGACATTGCCCCGTCCCCAAAGAGCCACCATGCCCAGCAGGGACTGAGGGGCTCTGCCCAGCCCAGCCCCACCTCTGCAGCTCCTCCTGTCCTCAGCCAGCTGGAAGGAGTGGTTGCAGTAGCACACGGGGCCGGACAGCGTTGGGGCACAGTGGTGCTGGCAGCCCAGGGCTGAGCAGTTGGCCAGTTGTTCTACAGGGATGGAAGAGAGAGGATTTCACCCAGGATGGACACCAAAGATCAAGGGTTGGGTGAGCAGGATCACCAGAGCCCATCAGGAACACCCCAACCCATCAGGATCACCAGACCCCATCAGGATTTGCTGGGAAATTTCACATTTCTCCCACCCAACAACATTGGGGCACAGTGGTGCTGGCAGCCCAGGGCTGAGCAGTTGGCCAGTTGTTCTACAGGGATGGAAGAGAGAGGATTTCACCCGGGATGGACACCAAAGATCAAGGGTTGGGTGAGCAGGATCATCAAACCCCATCAGGAACGCCCCAACCCCATCAGGATCACCAGACCCCATCAGGAACAACCTAATCCCATCAGGATTACCTAACCCAATCAGGAACACCTAACAGGGAGCAGGGGTTGGGGTCTGGCTCAGGGTCACAGCTTGGGGTGATGGCTTGGGGTGACAGGTCAAGGTGACAGCTCAGGGTGATCACTTGGGGTGATATCTCGGGGTGACAGCTCGAGGTGATTGCTTGGGGTGACAGCTCGAGGTGACAGCTCAAGGTGACAGCTCAAGGTGACAGCTCAAGGTGATCACTTGGGGTGACAGCTTGGGGTGATGGCTTGGGGTCATGTTTCGGGGTGACAGCTCGAGGTGACAGCTTGAGGTCACAGCTTGGGGTGATTGCTTGGGGTGACAGCTCAAGATGATTGTTTGGGGTGATAGCTTGGGGTGATGGCTTGGGGTGACAGCTCAAGGTGACAGCTCAAGGTGATCACTTGGGGTGACAGCTTGAGGTGACAGCTTGAGGTGACACTTGGGGTGATGGCTTGCAGTGATGACTTGGGGTGACAACCCAGGGTGACAGCTCGGGGTGATGGCTTGGGGTAACAGCTTGGGATGATGGCTTGGAGTGATGTCTCGGGATGACAGCTCAAGGTGATCACTTAGGGTGACAGGTCAAAGTGACAGCTCGGGGTGACAGCTTGGGGTGATGGCTTGAGGTCATGTTTTGGGGTGACAGCTCAAGGTGATCACTTGGGGTCACAGCTCGAGATGACAGCTCAAGGTGACAGCTCAGGGTGACAGCTTGGGGTGATGTCTCAGGATGACAGCTCAAAGGGATCACTTGGGGTGACAGGTCAAGGTGACAGCTCGAGGTGATTGCTTGGGGTGACAGCTTGGGGTGACGGCTTGGGGTGATGGCTTGGGGTGACGGCTCAAGGTTTTCACTTGTGGTGACAGGTCAAGGTGACAGCTCGGGGTGATTACTTGGGGTCACAGCTCGAGGTGACAGCTCACCTGCCCACACCTGGGGCAGTGGCAGGCTGGGACTCGCAAGCAGCTGCCAGGAAATGCAGGAAATGCAGGAAATGCCTCCCTGGGGTGGCACCAGCCACGGGCAGGGGGGCATTCAGCACCCAGCTCAAGCCCCACCGAGGGCTGGCAGCCCCAGCGTGCCCAAACCTGCGAGCAGCAGGTGCCCAAAGCCCTGAGCAGCTGCCCCAGCACAGCTCACATGGCTCAGACAAATCAGATCCCACTTCAGCAACGAGAAATATTCATTCTCAGCTCAAGCACAGCTGCAGGAGCTGCTCCCATGGGATCCAGGCAGCGGAAAGGAGCTGGGTCCCAACAGGGAGCAGCCCTTTGGGGTCAGGGGTCTTGGTGGAGCAGCACAGGAGCTCCCCAGGGCAGGAATAGAAGGGTTGGGGAGCACAGAGGCTCTGGAACACAAGGTCAGGCCAGGACACACATTTCTGAGCAATTAATCTGCACAGCAGCACGCTGTTTTAGGGAGTTTTCCAGCAGGATTAGCCACGGGGACAGGCCAGGAGCAGGGGACAAAGCTCCTGGAAATTAGGGGAAAAAAACCCCACAGTGGTACCTCTTATCTGGACCAGAACCCCAGGGCTGGAGCTTTTAAGCCCAGGAGACAATGCAGCTATTTCATGGCTGCAGGCTCAGGAATGATGGGCATTCACTTCCAAGCGGCTCTGGATAATCTCTGGATCTGTGGCTGTGCTGAGCTGAGTGTGGTGGGGTTGAAATTCAACAGGAGAAAACAGGAACCTCATCATTCCTATTCTGTTGGGGCAGCCCTCCATTCCTGGGACACCCAAACCTCTGCTTCTGGTTGGGTTAGGGTTAGATTTAGGGTTCTCTCACAGCACTTATTTGAGAAAAATAGATTTTCATGGGTGCACAGGTATTGCATCAGCATCAAACCATGACAGATTGTGCTGAACTGAGTGTTTTGGAGCTCACATTTAAGAGGAGAAAACAGGAACCTCATCACTCTTACCCTGTTGGGGCAGCCCCCCATTCCTGGGACCCTCAAACCTCTGTTTCTGCTTGGGTTAGGGTTAGGGTTATCTCACAGCACTCATTTGAGAAAAAATATATTTTCATGGGTACATTGGTATTGCACCAGCATCAAACCATGACAGACTGTGCTGAGTGTGGTGGGGCTCACACTCAAGAGGAGAAAACAGGAACCTCATGCTAAAACAGGAACTCCTACCCTGTTGGGGATTATCCCTGGGGACAGCCCCCCTTTCCTGGGACTGTGGGACCCCCAAACCTCTGTTTCTGGTTGGGTTAGGATTAGGGTTAAATTTAGGACTAGGGTTAAGGTTAGGGTTAGATTTAGGATTATCTCACAGCACTCATTTGAGAAAAACAGATTTTTATGGCTGCATTGCTATTGAGCCAGCATCAAACCTGAGTGTGGTGGGGCTCACATTTAAGAGGAGAAAACAGGAACCTCATCCTAAAACAGGAACTCCTACCCTGTTGGGGAGTACCCCAAGGGGCAGCCCCCCTTTTCCTGGGATTGTGGGACCCCCAAACCTGGCCACATCTCACAGCAGTCACTTGAGAAAATAGATTTTCATGGGTGCACTGGTATTGAGACAGCATCAAACCGTGACAGCTGAATGTGGTGGGGCTCACATTTAAGAGGAGAAAACAGGAACCGCATCAATCCTCCCTCATTGGGACAGCCCCCATTTCCTGGGACCCCCCCAAACCTCTGTTTCTGGTCACATCTCACAGCCCTCATTTGAGAAAAATATATTTTCATGGATGCATTGCTATTGAGCCAGCATCAAACCATGACAGACTGTGCTGAGCTGAGTGTGGTGGGGCTCACACTCCAAAGGAGAAAACAGGAACCTCATCCCAAAACAGGAACTCCCACCCTGTTGGGGAGTAGCTCAGGGGTTAGCCCCCCTTTCATGGGACCTTGTTACCCCCAAACTTGGTCACATCTCACAGCCGTCATTTGAGAAAAATATATTTTTATGGCTGCATTGCTATTGAGCCAGCATCAAACCATGACAGCTGAGTGTGGTGGGGCTCACATTTAAGAGGAAAAAAACAGGAACCTCATCCCAAAACAGGAACCCCATCCCAAAACTCCTCCCCTGTTATGGGGTACCCCATTGCGGACCCCCCCATTCCTGTGCCCCCCAAACCTACCCCTGCAGTGCGGGCCCTCGTCGGAGCCGTCGAAGCAGTCGTGGAGGCCGTTGCAGAGTTTGCTCATGTGGATGCACAGCTCTGTGCCCAGGCAGTTGTGCTCGTTGGGCTGGCACCGTGACACTTTGCTCTGGGGACCTGCAAGGGCACCGAAGGGCGCAGGGGTCAGCACAGGGATTGTGGCTCCCTGGGTGCCAACTCTCTGCTTGTTCCAAAACTGTGGCATGTGGGGGCCCCTCTGAGCCCAGCACAAGGAGATTTAATCTTCATTATTAACTGGAAAAATTACAAAGAAGGGCAGGTTTTATTTTTAAGCTCCTCTGAAAAGAAGCAAGGCATGGAGACAAACAACAAACACACCATAAATCCAGGAACGGCCTGAAACCCCAGGAAAAGCTCCTGCAGTGTCCAAGCTGGAGGTGGCTGCAGGGGTGACAACGAGCCCTGCAAATCCTGACCCCTGTCCCTGCCCCAAATCCACATTTCAGGGCTGAACTACCAACACATCTCTGCCCAGCCAAAACACTGAAATCCCATTTTCCAGGGGCTGCTTGTGCCTCCTCACCCTCCCCTCAGCAGGGCTGGCAGAAACAGCTCTGTGGATCCCCCCCGGGGCCCCCAAAAGCAGTGAGAAGAGGGGATCCACAGAGTTATTTTGGTGCTATTTCCACAGCACACAAAGTGTCCAGGCATGGTCCCATTTCAGCCCAGTCACCTTCACCAGGAGCTCCAAGAGCAGAGTTTGCCCTAAATAAGCTCCAGCTCTCCTTGGAGAGGAGTGTGACACCACACACAGAGCTCTGTGTGCTGGTACATCCTCACATCACATCTCTGAGGGACACTGGGGGTGATCCCTGGGCTAAAGGAGGGGATAAAAGCCCTTGGAAACAGAGGGGGCTGTGGGAAGGAGCTTGTGACACTTTCCCCCCCCAAACTGAGCAGGATCCTCAATCCATCCCAGCCAAAACTTCCCTCTGTCCATCCTGGGCAGTGACCCCCATTCCAGCTCAAGGGGTGCCTGGAAAATGGGAATTTAACAATTTAACAGGTTCTACATGCACTGAGTCTCTAACACATCCCAGTATGCTCCCAGTAAGCAAACTGGCCTGGCACTGGGGTGATCCTCCAGGGTACATCCTCATCCCACACCTCTGAGGGACACTGGGTGTGATCCCACCATGATCCCTGGGCTAAAGGAGGGGAGAAAAGCCCTTGGGAGCACAGGGGGCTGTGGGAAGGGAACCACAAAACCCAGGATTTGTGACACTTTTCCCCCTCAAACTGAGCAGGATCCTCAATCCATCCCAGCCAAAACTTCCCTCTGTCCATCCTGGGCAGTGACCCCCATTCCAGCTCAAGGGATGAATGAAAAATGGGAATTTAACAATTTAACAGGTTCTAGATGCCAGATCTCTGCCCTGAGACTCAAACACATCCCAGGGTACATCCTCATCCCACACCTCTGAGGGACACTGGGTGTGATTCTACCATGATCCCTGGGCTAAAGGAGGGGATAAAAGCCCTTGGCAGCACAGGGGGCTGTGGGAAGAGGACCACAAAACCCAGGATTTGTGATCCCTTTCTCCCCAAACTGAGCAGGATCCTCAATCCATCCCAGCCTCTGTCCATCCTGAGCAGTGACACCAATTCCAGCTCAAGAGATGCCTGGAAAATTGGAATTTAACAATTTAACAGGTTCTAGATGCCAAATCTCTCCTCTGAGACTCAAACACATCCCAGTATGATCCCAGTGAGCAAACTGGCCTGGCACTGGGGTAATGGGATCCTCAGGATGTTCAGGCTCTGTCACAGCCAGCAGGGATTTGACCTTCCCCTGTTTCCCAGTCCCAGAGCACCCAGCAGATGATTCCTGGGAGAATTTCTTACCGCACAAATTTATTTTTTAGCAGAGGGTTAGGCCCACAGTAATTGCAAATTATGGGTTAATTAAGTAACATCAATATATGGACCAGAAGAATGGAGGGGCTGGAGTGAAGAGCCCAATTCATCAGTCAGAACTGCTCTGCCGTGTCCATTATTCCCTGCAAAGAGCCTGGATCAAAGCACTTATCCCAAACAGGGCCAGGATTAATCCACAAGCCACTTTGTTTGCTTTTCACCATGCTGGTGCTAATAAATGAGCCAATTTATTCCATGTGACAAGCTTGTGGTACACCCCAAGGAGCTGAATTAGATAGGAATGTTTAACCTCAAAAAACCACTCAGGAAAAAATAAAAAAGGAGAGAAAAAAAAGCAATTCTTCCTCCTGCTGCAGTTGATTTGGCAACAGCCCAGGGTGATGCAGATGGGGTGGAAAATACAATGAGGGAAGAGCTGGAGGAGCAGGGATGGGATGGTCACACTTGTGCCATCAGGATGGACAGGGATGGAAGCACTGAGGGTCCTGGTGGTGCCTCTGGGTCACTTCAGAGCTCATCAGGACCATGCCAAGAGCAGATCCAGCAGGGATCCAAGGCATCCTGAACCCTCAGATCAATGGATGGACCAAGCAGGCACAACAAATTCCTCCCTCAGAGCCCCTCATCTTTGATCTCCAACAGGATGGAGGCTCCTGTCCAAGTCTCAGGAAAGCTTTGTGGAGCAAAAATCTGATGGTGCAAGAAATGTGTGTGAGCCACTCACACCAAACAAGCAAGAAAGGGACCTGAGCAAAACCATGGAATACTTCAAAGGAAAAGGGACCTGAGCAAAACCGTGGAATACTTCAAAGGAAAAGGGACCTGAGCAAAACCATGGAATACCTGAAGGATTCCCCAGGGAGGAAAAGCTGGCACGTGCCTGACAGAATTTCAAGAGCTCCAACAGGAGAACGCGAACAGCGCCGGGCTCCAGAGCCTGAGCAGGAGCAGCGCTCACAGCCCGGCTCAAACACAGATTAAATGAGTAATAAAAGTAAAAAATGAGAGTAATAAAAGTCATTTTTCTCCTTGCCAGGGAGATAAGGGAGATGAGAGGCTGCTGGAAGTGGTGTGAGAAAAGCTGGCCTGGCAATCCTGGAGATAAAAGGGGCTGACAGGTTGGGAATGAGCCTGGGCAGGAGCAGGGAGGCTCCACTCATGCCCTGGGCACACAGATGTGCCCTGGCACCCCAATCTCCATGTCCTGGGGGGCCCAGCATTGCCCTGACACCCTCACAGTGTCTAGAAGTGGGAATTGGGGGAGGTGGGCAGAGCCACTGAGGAACGTGCAGCCCCTCCAGAGATCAGCTGGGGATGGAACTGCTCCTGAAGAAGTGAGAGATACCAGAGTTTGGGGTCTGTGGTGGTGACAAAACACACAGAGTCAGTCCCACACATGGTGAGGAGAGAGGAGATGCCAGGCTGTGGTCTGTGTCTCACAGAGGCTCCAAATTCCCCATCCTGGAAGTGCCAAGGATGTTCCAAGGGGCACAGGGGCATCAGGGGTCCCGTGTCCTCCAAGGATGAGCCCTCAGGGGGCTTGGACCAAATCCAAGACTCGGTCACAGATATGGTGGTGAGGACAGAGATGCCAGGCTTTGGTCTGTGTCTCACAGATGCTCCAAATTCCCCATCCTGAAGTGCCAGGAGGGCACAGGGGCATCAGGGGTCCTGTGTCCTTCAGGGATGAACCCTCAGGGGGCTTGAACCAAACCCAAGAGTCCTCCAACATCCATGACCTTCTCACAGAGGGTTCATCCACATCACCAGAGGCTGCTCCCAGGGAAGAGAGGAAGAAGATGGAGAGGGAAGAGCATCCAAGAGGTCCGTGCTGCCGTCACCTGTCCCCGTGGATGGAGCACAGATGCACACAGCGAGCAGAACACGACAATCAGGACGGATTTCGTCCAGCCTCTGAGTCCTCCTGCTGTAATTTTCCAGGGCTGCTGATTGACTGGAGGCAGGCAGCCCATCCCAGCCCCCCATCCCTCCCACGGAGGGGCCCTTGCATCATTTTTGCCTTAAGGAATAAACAAACCAGGAGCTGCTCTGGAGAAGATGGTTCTGCCAAGCACAGCGAGAAGGGGGAATCTGGATGGGGGACAAGGAGATTCTGCTGGGTTCTGTGGTGGCTCTGTCCATGTGGGACATGGGGACGGGTGGTTCTTTGCTCCAGCCTGGCCAGAGCAGAGATCCCAACACAGAGGGACTGGTGTAGCTGCCATCCTTGGTGTCACCACAGCTGCAGACACCCCCAATTCCCACCCCACACCTCACCTAACCCATGGTTTCCTCCCAGAGAGACTCCACCACCCCATCCAGAGCGTGAAGTGGGAATCTGGGTGGGAGAATGAAGTGGGGATCTGGGTGGGAGAGCTGGGATGGGGGACAAGGAGATTCGGCTGGGTTCTGTGGTGGCTGTGTCCATGTGGGACATGGGGACAGGTGGTTCTTTGCTCCAGCCTGGACACAGCAGAGCTCCAGGCACAGCAGGACTGGCACAGCCACCATCCTTGGTGTCACCACAGCTGTGACCCCCTTGCAGACATCTCCCAATTCCCACCCCACACTTCACATAACCCATCCCAGTTCTGTTTCCTCCCAGAGAGACTCCACCACTCCATCTGAGGGAGCACCTCCAGAACTGAGCCCACCAGTGAGCCCAACCCAGCATCCCAATCCCAAACCCCATCTGGGACAGCCATGTCCCCTGGCCAGCTGCTCCCCGTGACTTCCAGGGATCTCCTTCCCTCATTCCCAGTGCCCAGGAATGCCAAGGTGCTGAGGATGAGGGTGACACTGCTGCTGACTCTTCCTTCCTGGTGCGCGTCCATTTTGATGGGAGCAAAAATAATGAGTGATCCTCTCTTCCCAGGAGGGTGGGATGGAGCCATGGACGGACAGATGGACGGACGGATGGACGGAGAGATGGATGGATGGATGGATGATGGATGGATGGATGGATGGATGATGGATGGATGGATGGATGGATGGATGGATGGATGGATGAGGGATGGATGGATGAGGGATGGATGGACGGATGGACGGATTGGACACCTCCCACCCAAGGGGCTGCAAGGCAAGCTGAGGTAGAACATTGTGCAATGTCTGCCTGGGGTCCTGTAACACCCATGGAGAGATGGAACAAACCCAGAGGAAGAGGAAGAGGAAGAGGAAGAGGAAGAGGAAGAGGAAGAGGAAGAGGAAGAGGAAGAGGAAGAGGAAGAGGAAGAGGAAGAGGAAGAGGAAGGCATACATACATATCTCGGGAGATTCATCCGAGCCATCGGGACAATCCTTCTCCCCGTCACAGCGCCAGCCCTTAGATATGCACGTGATCTGATCTTTGCATGCAAACTGTTTGGGGCTACAAGTCTTCGGTGCTGGATGAAAAAAAAAGAAATAAGGATAATAAACAACATCAGTTTTCTTCCCAAGGACAAGTTGTTTTAAAAAAAAAAATCAAATTTCAATTAAAGGCCAAGATTGGTTTTTGTTGTTTTTTTTTTTTTTGAGGGGATGATTTCTTTCCTATGGCTTGGCAGAAGTTTGAGCCCGGCACCGGATCCATCAAGCTTGCCCCTAAGGAAAGGAGGAAATTTAAGCTGGAGCATTAATTACACCGGGAGAAAACAGGAGTCGGGCGCTGTGATGCACTCGCAGATTTTAAAGATCATTTAACTTGGATGAATTAGCTCCTGGGAGCCAGAGGCGCTTCGTTTTCTGTGCTAGGCAAGAGAAAAAACAGGGCAAAAAACAAGAAAAGCCAAATGAGAACAAATTAAAAAGTAATAGTTTTTTAAATCATGAGGACAGCAGCGGGATGGGGATCCATCCATCCCATGGATGGACCCCAGGGAAGGCTGACCCCACATTCCTCATGGGACAGGGAAAAGGGACAGAGGGAAAAACAGCAGGAAAAGCCAAAATCCAGAGTTTGGGGAGGGAGAAAGGCTGGGAAGAGGCTCCTGCCCGTACCTTGGGGGGGGTCATTGCAACCCCCAAACATCGGCTGCAATCAGGGGTCATTGAAATGGGGGGCAATGAAATGGGGGGGATCATTGCACCCCCCAAACATGGGCTGAAATGGGGGTCACATCCATGGGGGGGGGTCACTGAAATGGGAGGGGTCATTGCACCCCCCAAACATGGGCTGAAATGGGGGTCACTGAAATGGGAGGAGACATTGCACCCTCTCAAAAGGAGAGGCTGCAATGGGGAGTCACTGAAACGGGGGGCACTGAAATAGGGGTCACTGAAATGGGGGGGGTCACTGCCATGGGAGTCACAGCCATGGGGATCACTGCCATGAGGGGGGACATTGCACCCTCCCAAAAGGAGAGGCCATAATGGGGTTGGTCACTGAAGTGGGAGTCACTGAACCACGGGAGGGTCACTGCCATTGGGGGGGGGTCACAGCCCTGGGGGTCACAGCCATGGGGTTGTCACTACCATGGGGGGGGTCACTGTCCAGCCCCAGCCCTGGGGGTGGCCGGAGCTCTTGCAAACCCAACACAACTGTGAGCCCTTGTTCCAGCAAAGGCAGCCACACACGCAATTCCCAAAACATTCATCTCGTGGCATCCCTGCTCTCCTGCCAAATTCCCCTCTCCCAGGATCCACTTCACTTCCTGCTCAGCCCGGGAAAGGGGGGGGATCTGTGATCTGTGCCTGCATCCTCCTCCTGCCAGGGGGCTGCTCCTGTGGAGCACAGGAGCCTGAGATGGGAGAGGATGAGGATGATGCTGTCCCTAATCCCCATCCCATCCCTGAAGGATGGGAGGACACTTCCCACCCTGTCACAACCCTCAGGGCTTTGCCTGATGCTGTTTGCTGTGCTGGGAGTGTGGCTCCTCCTGCCAACCTGCTTCTCCTGCCTCCTTTCCTCCCTTCCTCACCGGCGGCGTGGGAGCTGCTGCTCAGCTCTGCCAAGATGGAGACTGGACAGATTAAAATGGATGAAGCATCCTTGGCCTTCCTCTCCACCTTCCCAAGCCTGTCCACCTTTCCTTTCCTCCCACCATGCTCAGGGAAAGGATCCTCTGCTCCAAATCCAGCCCTTCTACCCCATCTTCACACAGAGCTCATCTGACACCTCAATCTCCCAGCCACAGGCACATCCAAGGCAGGATTCATTAAGAAAACTTGGCCTTCCCCTCCACCTTCCCTGTCCCCTTTCCCCTTCCTCCCACCAAGCTCAGGGACAGGATCCTCTGCTCCAAATCCAGCCCTTCCACCCCCTCTTCACACAGAGCCTAACCCTAAACCCTAACCCTAACCAGAGCTCATCTGACTCCTCCATCTCCAGCCACAGGCACACCCAGGGCAGGATTCATTAAGAAAACTTGGCCTTCCCTTGGCCTTCTCCTCCACCTTCCCTGTCCCCTTTCCTTTTCCTCCCACCAGGCTCAGGGACAGGATTCTCTTCTCCAAATCCAGCCCTTCCACCCCCTCTTCACACAGAGCTCATCTGATGCCTCCATCTCTCAGCCACAGACTCATCCAAGAGTCTCATCATTCATTATTCATTAAGAAATCTTGGCCTTCCCCTCCACCCTCCCTGTCCACCCTTCCCCATCCTCCCATCAAGCTCAGGGACAGGATCCCCTGCTCCCAATCCAGCCCTTCCACCCCCTCTTCACACAGAGCTCATCTCTTCATCACAGAGCTTCCATCTCCCAGCCACAGGCACATCCAGGGCAGGATTCATTAAGAAAACCTGGCCTTCCTCTCCACCTTCCCTGTCCCCTTTCCTCATCCTCCCATCACGCTCAAGGACAAGATCCTCTGCTCCAAATCCAGCCCTTCCACCCTCTCTTCACACAGAGCTCATCTGACACCTCCATCTCCCAGCCACAGGATTCATTAAGAAAAACCACAGCAAAGAGCTGAGACTCTCTTGGATTTCCTGCTCCTCCTCATCCTCCCAGGTCTGCAGCAGCCACAGCGTGACCTGTGGCTGTGGCAGCCACTGCAACCCACAAGTTTCACTTCCCAAAGGAGCAGGCAGAGCTAAAGGAGGGCAAATCCATGGGAACCCATTGCCAAGTGGTTGTTTGTGGGATGGGAAACCAGGAGCTTGTTTTGTACTGGAGACAGCAATCACAGAATTGATAGAATCACAGAATCACTGGGTTGGAAGAGACCTTTAGATCATCAAGTCCAACCCAGCCCCAACACCTCAACTAAACCCTGGCACCCAGTGCCACATCCAGGTTTGTTAAACACACCCAGGGATGGTGACTCCACCACCTCCCTCTGCCCTAGGAATTCCCAAAATTCACAGAATTCACAGAATGACCAGGTTGGAAGAGCCATCACTCAGCACCAGCACCTCCATGCTGAGCATCCCCAGCTCCAGGACCAGGGCAGGAACACGTGGGAGTCCTTCCAAGCACTGACACCATCCTGAGGACACCTGCCCTTCCAGACAGGAGCTTCTAAATCTCTGAGTCTCCTTTTCTCCAGGCTGAACACCCCCAGCTCCCTCAGGGTTCCTCACAGGGTTTGTGAGGAACCCTCAAGCCCCTCTCCAGCCTCGTTGCCTCCTCTGGACCTCCTCAAGCATCTCAATGTCCTTCCCAAATTGAGGGGCCAGAAGTGGATAGACCACTTGAGGTGACACCATCCTGAGGACACCTGCCCTTCCAGACAGGAGCTGATCCATGCAGGATGACTCCAGGGAGCTCCTCACCACCACAGGGCACCCAAATCCATCCAAAGCCATTCCCAAGCACAGGAAGAACCAGAGGCATCACAGCTCAGGTGCAGCCTCACCAGTGCTGAGTTCAGGGGCACAATGACCTCCTGGTCTTGCTGGATGACTCCTTCTACCATTCCTGGAGCAGGGATGCTGGAAGGAGCCGTGATCTCCATGCTGAGCATTCCCAGCTCCAGGACCAAGCACTGACACCCTCCTGAGCACACCTGCCCTTCCACCCATGCAGGATGACCCCAGAGAGCTCCTCACCACCACAGGGCACCCAAATCCATCCAAATCCATTCCCAAGCATGGGAAGAGCCAGAAGCAACATGGGTCTGGCATGGCCACCATGGCTCAGGTGTGACCTCACCAGTGCTGAGTTCAGGGGCACAATGACCTCCTGGTCCTGCTGGCCACACCATTCCTGGAGCAGGGATGCTGGAAGGAGCCATCACTGAGCACCAGCACCTCCATGCTGAGCATCCGCAGCTCCAGGACCAAGCATTGACACCATGCTGAGCACACCTGCCCTTCCAGACAGGAGCTGATCCATGCAGGATGACCCCAGAGAGCTTCTCACCACCACAGGGCACCCAAACCCACCCAAACTCATCCCCTCCACCATTCCCACCACGGGAAGAGCCACAGGAACCAGAGCTCAGAGCAAGGAAAGGATGGAAGACGATCACTCCCGAGGCTCCTCAGCATTCCCCGCTCACTCCCTGCCCTGGCACAGCGCGTTCCCAGCGGGTACAACACCCTCAGTGCCAGGTGGACAATCAGAGAAGGTGTCTGTGTTCATGCATCCCTCTCCCAGAGCCAAAACTCCCTTCAGCAGCGGGGATGGGGAATAAAGGAGCCTTCATCCCACACAATGGGCGGCTCAGAGCGGGGCTGGGGCAGCTGCAGGGACACGTCCCTGCCTTGGCAGCCAGAGGAGAGAGACCCCGGCTCAAAAGGGGACTTGAAAGGGACAAAACTGCGCTAAAAACGCAGCAGAAGTTTGTCAAAATAGGTGAGAGATGAAGCGGAAATAAACACACCCAAAGGAGGGCCCGAAAGCAGAAAAAATGGCACTAAAGTGTGGCTAAAAAAATTAAAAGGGATAGGGAAAAGTGGAGAAATAAAAGGGTCTCAAAACAAAAAAAAAGGGCCAAATGATGAGTGGGATGGTGGGAAAATAAGCACACCTAAAGGAGGGTCCAAAAAGAGAAAAAATGGCATTAAAATGTGGCCAAAAAAACATTAAAAGGGACAGGAAAAGTGGAGAAATAAAAGGGTCTCAAAAAGGGCCTTACCCCCAAAAAAAGAGCCAAAAGATGATGGGAAAATAAATGCACCCAAAGGAGGATCCAAAAGGAGAAGGAATGGCATTAAAATGCGGCCAAAAAAAAATTAAAAGGGACAGGAAAAGTGGAGAAATAAAAGAGTCTCAAAAAAGGCACATAAGAAAAGGGCCCCCAAAAAGGCACAAAATGAAAGAGGTCCCCCCAAAAAAGGCCCTACCCCAAAAAAAGGGCCAAAAGATGATGGGAAAATATATGCACCCAAAGGAGGGTCTGAAAGCAGAAGAAATTGTACGAAAATGTGGCAAAAAAAAAATAAAAAGGGACAGGAAAAGTAGATAAATAAAAGGGTCTCAAAAAAGGCACATAAGAAAAAGGCCTCCAAAAAGGCACGAAATTAAAGAGGAACCCAAAAAAAGGCCCTACCCCAAAAAAGGGCCAAAAGATGAGGGGAAAATAAACACCCAAAGGAGGGTCTGAAAGGAGAAAAAATTGAACTAAAATGTGGTCAAAAAAGGGAGAGGAAAAGTGGAGAAATAAAAGGATTTCAAAAGAGAGCCTACCCCCAAAAAAAGGGCCAAAAGATGAGGGGACAGTGGGGAAATAAATACACCCAAAGGAGGTTGCAAAAAAGGAAAAGTGGAGAAATTAAAGGGTCTCAATTCATGGCCACTTTTCCCAGTCAGAGCTGAGCCCCTGTGGGACCTTCCCAGCTTGGAATTTGTGACACAAAACCTTGGAGTCACCCAAGACACAAAGTCAACCACAAAATCCACCAAAACCACATCAGCCTCTTGAGGCTTTCATTTCTCTCCCCCACATCGTCCAACCTTTGTCCCCAAACTACAGAAAAAAAACAGGATTTGTTCCCTTTTTTTGTGTTTCAAACCAGGATTTGTGCTGGGTTTTTTTGTGTTTTCAGAACTTCCAGGGTCCTGGAGTTCCCTGGGCTGCTGGAGCTCCAGGCTGATCCTCAAACCCCAAACCCAGCAAATTTTCCGCCTCCCAAAAGCTGAACTAAGTAATAGAGACATTTAAAATACCAAACCCTCAGGTCTGAGGCACATTTTTCCAGGGTGCTTTGGAGTCACCCAAGACACAAACTCAATCACAAAACTCACCAAAACCACTTGAGGCTTCATTTCTCTCCCCCACATCATCCAACCTTTGTCCCCAAACTACAGAGAAAAACAGGATTTGTTCCCTTTTTTCTGTGTTTTTAGAACTTCCAGGGTCCTGGAGTTCCCTGGGCTGCTGGAGCACCAGGCTGATCCTCAAACCCCAAACCCAGCAAATTTTCCGCCTCCCAAAAGCTGAACTAAGTAATAGAGACATTTAAAATACCAAACCCTCAGGTTTGAGGCACATTTTTCCAGGGGGGAATGGGAAAAGGAAAGGCTCAGCTGTTTGTTTTGCATTTAAGCACACCATCCCAAAACAGTTCAAATGCATTTTTGCCATTCTTCCATCCGGCCCCCCTCGGAAAGGGGAAGATTCAAACCAGATCCCTGCTCTGGAGCTTCCAGGACCTCAGGGCTCCAGGCCATTCCCACAGGTATGTGGTGGAGCTGGGGGATGGGGACAGCCCATTGCTGAGTAAATATTGACTTTAAAATACAGTTTTTCCCCCACTTTTTCCCCTTCCAGTCGGACTATGGAATCACGAGGCATTCACCTTCCTCAAACAAAAAAAAAAAAAAAAAAAAAAAAAAAAAAAAAAAAAAAAAAAAAAAAAAAATTATTTGGAGAAGGAAAACCTGGCTCTGCTGTGCCAGGGTTGTTGGGATGGCAGTTCTAGGACAGGCTCTGGATGTGGGGGCTCAGATGGGCCCTGGACAGGGTCCACTCTGATTCTGCCCCTTTTTGGAACCCCCTCAAGGAGACAACAACAAATCCAAGCAGAACCAAACCCCACCATCGCCTCAGCCCCACCATTCCAGTGCTTCTCTGGTTTTCCATCCCTGATTTCCACCAGCCCTGACCAAGGGATGATGCTGGTGGGAAGCAGCTGCAAGATCCCACCTGCCCCCAGACCCATCCTGGGGTACAGGCAGGGCTGTCGCCCCCCTTTCACACCCCAGAGGGACAGGCAGGATGGACCCCCTGCTCATGCATCCCCACATCCCACCAGCACATCCCTGGCTCTTTCCCACTGATCCTATTCCAGATTCTCCCATTTTTGCCCACCTGGATATTCCCCATGGCAAGGGACACCCATGGGACATGGATTGGGAGCCACTGGATCCCTGCACTGGGTACCCCATGGAGATGCCATCCCAATGTCCCCTCTTTGGTGTCAAGCAAGAGGTGACAACTCCAGGGTCCTCAGCTCCCCTTTCACACCCCAGAGGGACAGGGGGGATGAGCCCAGCACCCTCTCCTCATCCCCACATCCCACCAGCACATCCCTGGCTCTTTCCCACTGGTCCTGTTCCACAAATCCTCCCATTTTTGCCCACCTGGACACTCCCCATGGCAAGGGACACCCATGGATTGGGAGCCACTGGATCCCTGCACTGGGTACCCCATGGAGATGCCATCCCAATGTCCCTCTTTGGGGTCAAGCCCAGCTCCCAAGAGGTGACAACTCCAAGGTCCCCAACCCCTCTGTCACACCCCAGAGGGACAGACAGGATGAGCTCACCACCCTCTGCTCATTCCCAAATCCCACCAGCACATCCCTGGCTCTTTCCCACTGGTCCTATTCCAGATTCTCCCATTTTTGCCCACCTGGATATTCCCCATGGCAAGGGACACCCACGGGACACCCATGGGACATGGATTAGGAGCCACTGGATCCCTGCACTGGGATGGGGAGATGCCATCCCAATGTCCCCCTTGGATGTCAAGCAAGAGGTGACAACTCCAGGGTCCCCAGCCCCCTTGTCACACCCCAGAGGGACAGGCAGGGCTGTCATCCCCCTGGTCACACTCCAGAGGGACAGGAAGGATGGGCCCAGCACCCTCTCCTCACCTCCAAATCCCACCAGCACATCCCTGTCCCTTTCCCACTCATCCTGTTCCACAAATTCTCCCATTTTTGCCCACGTGGACATTTCCATGGCAAGGGACACCCAAGGGACACCCAAGGGACAATCATGGATTGGGAGCCACTGGATCCCTGCACTGGGATGGGGAGATGTCAATCTCCCAATGTCCCTCTTTGGGGACAAGCAAGAGGTGACAGCTCCAGGGTCCCCAGCACGGGCACTGGGATGGAATTCCCATCATCCAGGATCTGCCTCCAAACCCAGACAAAGAAACAGAGCGAGGATGTGGGGGGGGGACAGGGAGGAGGAGGAGGAGGAGGAGGAGGAGGAGGAGGAGGAGGAGGAGGAGGAGGAAGGACGGGCGAGCGCATCCCGAGGGAGGCGGGAGATGGAGGCAGGAGCTGCCCACAGCATCGCCGAGGAGGGGGAAGGGGGATTAAAAATGATATAAAAATGATACAAAAATGATATTAAAATGATATAAAAATGATATAAAAATGATATAAAAATGATATAAAAATGATATAAAAATCACACTGCGGCTCCCAGGGCTGCCTCCTGCATCACCTGACTTCAAACGCATCCGGGAGGAGGCGATTTCCATCAGGAAATGTGCGAGGAATGCGATGCCCCCTCCCCATCCCACCCAGCCCCTTCCCCTCCCGCTCCCCGGGCTCCAGCAGCTCCGCCGCCTTCAGATGAAATCCATTAAAAAGAAAAAAAAAAAAAGGAATAAAGGAAAGATTTGCATTTTAAACCAAATTCAGGAGCCGTGCTGGAGCGATCCCCGCCTCCAGCCCCAGTCCGCAGCAGAACGAGCAGAAAAATGGAAGGAGATGGAGCCGGATGAAAGGAAAGCTTTGGCATTGTCAGAAATGGGGGTAATAATAAAAGAAAAAAAGAAAAAGAAAAAGAAAATAATAAAAAAGAAATAAATAAGAAATAAAGATAAGATAAAAAAATAAAAATAAAAAAATAAAAATAAGAAATAAAAATAAAAGGAAAACAGAAAAAAAGGAAAAAGAAAAAAGGAAAAAGAAGAAAAAAAACAAAAAAAAAAAAGAAAAAAACAAAAAAGAAAACAGGAAAAAAGAAAACAAGAAGAAAAGAAAAAAGGAAACAAGAAAAAAGAAGAAAAAAAGAAAAAAGAAAAAAGAAATAAATAATAAAGAAAGAAAAAAGAAAGAAAGAAGAAAAAAGAAGAAAAGAAGAAAAAAGAAAAAAGGAAAAAAAAGAAAAAAAATAAAAAAGAAAAAAGAAGAAAAATAGAAAAAAGGGAAAAAGGAAAAAAATAAGAAAAAAAGAAAAAAGTAAAAAGAAAATAGAAAAAAACAAGAAAAAAGAAAAAAGAGTAAAATAAAACAATAAAGAAAAAGAAGAAAAAAGAAAAAAGAAGAAAAAAAAAGAAAAAAAAAGATTAAAAAAAGAGCTGGATCATCCAGACCATGGTGGGGAGGGGCAGCTTCAACCCCACAGCCAAGGGGGATTCAAGGGAGAATCCCATTTTTTGAGTATTATTCTTTTTGCAGCTTATCTGCAATTTAAATGGAAAAAAAAAAATGCGATGTGGGGTGGGGAGAGGAAAAAAAGGGGAAGAAAAAACCATTTACAGCCAGGAAAAATGGGCTTAAATCCTCTGAGTGCAGTTGGATGGGGTTCAACCCCTGCCAGGGTGCCCTGTGTGCCCTTTTTTCCTTCCTCAGACGATGGATGGGGAGGAAGGAAAAAAGGGGACCCCACCTCCCCTACCTGGGAGCCTTAATCCCAGCAATAGCAGAGGGATGTTTATACCCTGAGCAGAGTGGGGAACCCAAACAGGATCCGCCGTGGTTATTTATGGCCGGTGGCTGGAGCTGATAAGGCTCCCTCCAGAGCCCTGGAATAAAGCAATTCCACAGGATAGATTAATAGGCATTTCATCCCAGCAGCTGGAAGGGAGGGAGGATGGGGAGAGGAGAGGAGGCTGCCAGGGGCTTGGTGGGGCAGGAGGGTCTGTGCTTCCTCCCAGCAGGCCGGGCATCAGCTCGCCAAGGCTTTCAAAGGGTTGGAGCACGGCCAGAACCATTGGCCTTAATTCATTAGTCAACTCAATTTCGCTGCCTCCGCAAATAAGGACTTTGTCTGGGATGGGGAAACGGAGCAGAGCAGCTATTGTGCCCTGGGAGCGGGCAGAAAGGGCCCTTTGAGAGGACACTCTGCTGGAATAAAAGTCACTTTTATCCCAGAATAATTAGCATGCTCTGAGTACACTAATTATTCCGGCATAAAGGGACTTTTATTCCCGAGCAGAGCGGGAAGCTGCTCTGGATTCGGCTCCACCTGCTCCGTGTGAACAGAGCCAGGGATGATCCAGCTGGGATTTGGGATCCTTGGGGTGGATTTGGGATCCTTGGGGTGGATTTGGGATCCTCGGGGTGGCCACACCTGTGGCTCCTCACTGTGGCTCCCAATCCATGGGATTTGGGATCCTCGGGGTGGATTTGGGATCCTTGGGGTGGATTTGGGATCCTCAGGGTGGATTTGGGATCCTTGGGGTGAATTTGAGATCCTTGGGGTGGATTTGGGATCCTTGGGGTGGATTTGGGATCCTCAGGGTGGCCAAACCTGTGGCTCCTCACTGTGGCTCCCAATCCATGGGATTTGGGATCCTTGGGGTGGATTTGGGATCCTTGGGGTGGATTTGGGATCCTTGGGGTGGCCACACCTGTGGTTTCTCACTGTGGCTCCCAATCCATAGGATTTGGGATCCTCGGGGTGGATTTGGGATCCTTGGGGTGGTCACACCTGTGGCTCTTCACTGTGGCTCCCAATCCATGGGTGTCCCTTGCTATGGGGAGTGTCCAGGTGGGCAATAATGGGAGAATGTGTGGAACAGGACCAGTGGGAAAGATCCATCCCAATCAGAGCAGCCTCACGAGATGCTCTGAGAGGCTGGAGAACATCAAGGCATGAGAGCATGGAGCTCCAGACCTGTTCCAAACCTCCAGAGGTCCCTTGGGGATGTTGGTCCACTGGAGGACCTCAGAGCATCTCCCACTGCAGTGCACACAGAGGTCCCACCCCAACCAGAGCAGGGTCACCCCTCAGAAGATGCTCTGAGAGGCTAGAGAACATCAAGGCATGAGGAGATGGAGCTCCAGACCTGTTCCAAACCTCCTGATGTCTCCTGAGGACCTGGATCCACTGGGGGACCTCAGAGCATCTCCCAGCTCTGGGGAGCACAAGGTCACAGAGCCACCACGGCACGGCACAATCTCCTACAACCTCAAGGTCTCTCCAGGGATAACAACCCCAAACAACACCATGGTCCTGCCCTGCTCCTGCCACAGTTTTTGGCTGCCACCAATTCCCATCCCAGTCCCCAAATCCAAGCCCAACCAGCCCATGGTGGCTCCAGTGTCACCCAGCACTGGTGAGGGCAAAGCTTTGGGGATTCCTTGACAGCACATCCTGGAAAAGCAGGTCCTGCACTGGGAAACCATCCCTGGCACGGTGAAATGTCCCATCTGTGTGTAACTGGTACAAATGGTGAAAGAGGAATTGGCACAGCCAGCCCTGAGCTGGGGCTGCGTCCCAAATTCTGCCTGACCCCTTGGCATCTCCACCAGATGCTCCCAGGGGGTTCCTGCAGCTCAGAAACCCTGATTTTGCTGTTTTTAACCTCTGTAAGTTGCAGGGAAAGAAAATTTAGGATTTTATACAGCTGAAAGAATGTAGGGATGGGCATCAGAGCAGCCAGGGAGGACAGTACGGTGCTGCTGAGTAAACCAGACTCCAAATTCACTTTTCCTGGGGGGAAACACGCTGCAGACCAGCAGAGGAGAGGCTTCACCCCTGTAAGTTGGAGGAAAAGAAAATTTAGGATTTTAAACAGCTGAAAGAGCAATGGGATGGGCATCAGAGCAGCTGGGGATGAGAGCGCAGCACTGGTGACCAAACCAGGCTCCAAATTCACTTTTCCCAGGGGAAAACATGCTGCAGGCCAGCAGAGGAGAGGCTTCACCTCTGTAAGTTACAGGAAGAGAAAATTTAGGATTTTGTACAGCTGGAAGAGCATAGGGATGGGGATGAGAGCACAGCACTGGTGACCAAACCAGGCTCCAAATTCACTTTTCCCAGGGGAAAACATGCTGCAGGCCAGCAGAGAGGCTTCACTGGCTTTAACCTCTGAAAGTTGCAAGGAAAGAAAATTTAAGATTTTATACAATAGAGACAGGCATCAGAGCAGCCGGGGAGGAGAGCACAGCACCGGTGACCAAACCAAGCTCCAAATTCACTTTTCCCGGGGGAAAACGCGCTGCAGGCCGGCAGAGGAGAGGCTGAGCGAGCCCATCTGGAAGGGCCGGGGCTGCGGCAGGAAGCGGAGCCTCGGCCGCGGGCACCGACCCAAGGATGCGCGGCCGGACCGGGCGGAGGCGGCGGCGGCACCGCCCCCGTTCCACGCCCGGTGCCCCGGAGCAGCCGCCCCGAGCGCGGGGAAGGCGGCTGGAGCGGGAAGTATTAAAGCCAAGTGCTTCCTTTTGCAAACAATAAAAAAGCACCACGATACCCGCCGGGAGGAAATGTTTCACAGCTTTTTCCTTGTGTTGGGAGCAGCTCCCGGTGCCTGGAGAGGATGGGACCACCGATGGGACAATTCACATTTATTGATAGGAATAATAATAATTGATAGAATAATAATAATTATTTATATATATAAATATAAATAAAAATAAATTTATACATATAAATATAAATAAAAATGTACATATAAATATAAATATAAAAATTAAAATTAAACTTAAAAGAAAAAGAAAATTTAATAAAAATTAAAAATAAAAATAAAAATAAAAATAGAATAAAATTTGAATTAAAAATAAAAATAAAAATAAAAATAAATTTAAGAATAAAAATAAAAATAAAATAAAACTAAAAATAAACATAAACATAAAATTAAAATAAAATAAAAATAAAAATAAAAATAAAATTAAAATAAAAATAAAAATAAAAATAAAAATAAAAATAAAAATAAAAATAAAAATAAAAATAAAAATAAAAATAAAAATAAAAATTGATACAGAAGTTTGGGTTGGATAATTAAAGTCATGAAGTGAGCATGATAAAAAATCAGGGCTAGGGTTTAGTTGAGGCATTAAGGACGAGGGAAGCCCTTTTTCTTTAGTTTAAAATGCTAAAGATGGTTCATAGCTTCTTAATGATTAGGATGATATTAGAGAGGATCAGCTGGATCATGGTTTGGGGTATCTGTGCCCCCCTCAAGTGACATAAATCATCTGGAGCTGCTCTCCTGGCAGGGACAGAGCCAGGGACAGCCCAGGGGTGGTGACACTGGCAGCAGGGGACCGGAAAGATGAGTGGCATCAGTAGGAGCTGGACTGGGTGGGCACACACTGGCACACCAGAGCGGCAGGGTGGGCACAGGGGCATCCTGCTGCTCCCCAGGACTGAGGATTTGTGTCCCTGTGCCACCCTTTAGGCCACAACATTCCAGTTTTGAGAAAATCACCAGCATGCAGGGCACAGGGAAGCAGAGGGAGGGGACCCCCAGCACCTGCCCATCCTCAGGATGAGACCCCCAATATCTGCCTGTCCCCAGGATGTGCCTCCCAACACCTGCCCATCCTTAGGATGAGACTCCCCCCCAATCTCTGCCTGTCTCTAGGATGTGACCCCCAATATCTGCCCATCCTCAGAATGAGACCCCCAATGCCTGCCCATCCTCAGGATGAGACCTCCCCCATATTTTCCTGTCCCCAGGATGTGACCCCCAACACCTGCCCATCCTCACCGTGCTCTCATTTGGAGAAACACCATCTGGCAAAAGCCTAATTAGTCCACTCAATTAAAGATGCAACTTCCAACTCAATTAGCCTCCCTCCCAGACATCCACAATTCCCACTGCTGCCCCAATCCACACATTTTGGACACCACAGAGCTGCTCTCACCTTCCTGGAGCCAGGGATGCTCTTCCCATCCCTCCCCTCGGTGGCACTGCAAGCACAGTCCCACTGGAGGAGCTCAGAGCTGCCAGCAAGGTCATTTATCCAAGAATTCTGCTGCCAAGCCCAGGAGAGGTGCTGGGACTGTCTGTGATCCTGCACAGCATCTGCATGACTGCAGCTCTCCCTTCCCTGCCTCAGGAAGGACACTGGAGTCTAAATTTAGCCCTAAAAACGGCCAGACCACGTTGAGGAACTCAACCTCTCACGACGGAACAACATCCAGGCCAACCCTCACGGCCCAGCCTGTGTTTTTCCTTCAAAAATAAAGAAAACAACGAGTTTGAGCCGAGTTAGAAAATGCTGAAAATATTTGGTGCGGCCGCAGCTGGCAGGTCAGGCTGGCCAGGAAAAAAGGGCTGGAAAGTTCAGTC